>NC_135186.1:2514208-2857541 GCF_041146795.1 Maylandia zebra | reverse complement strand
GGTGATTTTATACTTTTATACAAACTTCCCAATCATTACTCACAATTAAGTGATGATACTTTCATTTTAAGTGAGGCTGCAAAATATTGCACCAAGCATGTATTGTATGTTTTTGTGCCCTTGTTGAACTGGGCCTATGGCTTAAAGTTAGAAAATAAATTCAAACTGATTCCCTGACGAGGGCAGCCACACAGAGTGTGTGTTTGCACATAGAGTGTTTGTGTGTTTGCTTTATGCTCCCATTTTGACCCTGTGTGCCTTGTCTCTAGCTTCTGCCTGTGTTGAATTGCACAGCAGTGTTCGCTCTGTGTTCTCATCATCCCTGGCTGTCCCCTCCCATTAACCCTGACAGCTATTCGTCTGTCATTATTGACCTCAAAACAGCACAAACCCTCACTGTCATCGCAGACACTCGCATACACACACACATAGACAGACATGCACAGACTACACACTTGCTATGCCTTGCCCTGAAAAATCATTTTACGCTTGTGCTATAGTTCAAGTTAAATTACATAGCCCTTTTTATGACTGTTGAGATAAATATCACACTGGAATGCAATGAGTCTCAGGCCAATTCAGACTTATTTTCATTAAATCAGTTCCTCCTCCTGCCCTGAATGGTTTGGTGCAGGTTGTAACATGAGAACCAGCAAGTGGCTACCCCACCAAAGTGTTTCATTTTAAGTGCCATCATTGATTTAAGGTGGAACCACACAAAAACTGTATATTAATCATGTAAAGTAACAGAGAAACATCATTTTATTGGACCACCTTTACTGGGAAATTTTTTGGGAGATTTGACTTTCTAAAGCTGATGAAAGCCCTAAAATATATACACTTAAAGTCCGTGTAGATAGATAGACCATCCCACTTGATATTTGTTCACGCATGTCTATATCAGTGTGTGAGTGCCTCTATCTACACATACCCTGCAAATAAACAAAACCCAGTAGCCTCCAAAAGTTCAGTTTCCAGCAGGAGATTTATCTGAAGGATTAAAAGGGTGTGCATCTGCTTCTGTGGATCAAGCACGTGCACTGGCCCTTGTACGCATTCTGGGCAATTCTGGACACTGGGTAACACTGAGTTGTAGATTGGTAGCTAGAGGTAGGTAGGGATCTCAGATGCAGGCTGTCTTCACCTCATTCCATGCCATTATTTTTGCATTATACCTCCTCCCCTAGTGCCCATCTTTCTTCTCTCCATGACTCTTGGAATCCCCAGTCAGCTCCTCTGCGTCTAACGAAGAGACAGACTGGCAATTAAATCCTCCCAGCCTTGATTCAGCTACTTAGAAGAGATCAACGTGGGATCTTTTGGGGGGCTTTTTAAGGCCTGCCACTGTCATATTATCTCAATAGGGTGTCATTACCGTCCCATCCAGGCTATCATTAAGCACAATATTCCCCTCTGGGAGAGCCGGAAGGTTTACCTAGCTGTATATCAAGTATGTCTAGTGCATGTGGGATTTTTTTTTCTGAGGAGAAAATATGTGCCCGATTTTATTTGTAATATTTTAAAGGAAAGCTTGGCTTTCAATAGATCTTGAGTTCAGTTCCCTGATCAGATTGGAAAAGACAAGGCTTTCTGTGTGCATTTGTGTGCTCAGGATGTGGATGATGATTTCCTGTTTGTTTGTACAGTGACCTAAAACTGCATGTAAAGCATGGATCACTCAGTGGAAGCTAGTTTAACTTTGTTTGACCTTCAAGTTGCTGGCATTTTTTTTTATTTGAGCCACTCAAAATAAAACCATGCATGCTGCAGCATGTACTTTTCTTGTACTTTGCAGTGCAATTACAGTAAAAATGTGAAACAGCTCTTCTCCAAATTGGTAGGTTTGGTTAAAAAAATCTAACAGACCTACAATTAGCAGAGAAAATTTAAGCTTCTGCCACCAATGCAGAAAAATGTACACAAATATGCTTGAGTGACTGTTTGTGTGTGTGTGTGTGTGTGTGTGTGTGTGTGCTCATAACTCTCTTTCCAGTGTATTTTGTATTCAAGACTGAGGCATGTCCTAACTGATACCTAACATTAAAGACTTGGAGAGCAACCACTGTATCCCTTTTGCAGAAACTAATGACTCAAATTGTTTTTTTACGACCTAACAGGGAACACATCTCTCTTGTCAAAGACAAACACACACAAACATACCTTACATGCAACGTGAACACAAACAGAGAAGCCTACTCTTATTTGTGGCAGTGAAACAAGTTTCAGCTTCCCCCGCTTTCCCCCTGCATAATCCTCCTATTAAAGCGTAGCATAACACCAGCAGTTCCAGGCAGCAAATCAAACAGATCTTAATCTCCGTCCACCTATCTTGTGTGAATGTATTAACCTTCACAGGAAGCTAGAAATTAGCAGAGGCTTGATGTGACTTTGAAATATTCCGATTCACTCAGCAGCACACTCTGGTGGTTGCTTGCTATCAAAACTGCTTGTGTTTTCCAAGATTTTGCATTGTGACATGCGGACCCCTATACGAGCCTTGCTGCATTCGGTGCAGTGTCCAATGAACCACATTGCTACCTGTCATTCACACTGTGCGAATCCATAATTCATTCCTAGCGCCAGCTGTGGCAGCTATCTGAAGGACGGATTCTGCTGGCACAGCTGTCTGTGAAGAGAGCATCGACAGGTAGACAGAACAGGATACAGTCTGTAGCAAGTCTCTTGGGGCTAATGAACTGTACAGTGCTGCAAAGATTTTGAGGTGACAGTTGACATATCAGGACAAACCTGTGTTACAGGTTGCAGAAACATTGCCTGTTTGTGTGTGTATGTGGACATAAAGGTTTCCTTCTCTATGAAGGACACCGCTTTAAACTCATGGACACAGGTGACTCAAGGGGAATTATGCCCTTCATGAACCAAACAGGACATTCTTGTGTAAAAGTGGGTGTTAGACAAAAACTACATTCAGTCTTTTAGAAAACTGTATGTGCGCATGTACTTGTTTCTTTGATGTGCATTGGTTTGTCTCCTGTGTGTGTATGAATCAGCCATCTGTAGAGTGCGAGTGACTTTTTTTTTCTTTGCATTTGTTCAGGGCTTTTGGCCAAGCCTGTGATCCTGTTGATTGCGCTTATGGTCAAGTGAAAGCCAGCCACAGTGTCCTGTTGGGACTGAGACTGGAACAGGAATGGATAAGGGTCAAAATTTCATTCTTTCTCCCCTTCTTATACCCCGTGCCCACTCTCTATCATGCTCCCTCCATGGCCTGTAATGAATTGGCTATTCTTCCAGACCTGGGCTCAGCTGTGTACAGCACAAAATTCACACTGAGCTGATCATAAGGCAAACAAGGAAGGAATAAGAGTAAGAAATTTAGAAAACAAATGGAGACAGATGAGCAGCTGCTGGTTGCACGCTTTAGCCCGTATGGGATATGGAATTGTAAACTAGCCTTGATCCCACATTAGCTTCACAAATAGTTAAATAATAATAAGATTGTTATTAAGGTCACTACACTCTCCTCTTTACTGGTTGTGAAGACAGTTGTCCATCTGCAGTAAATAAATCTGCTGTGAATTTGTCCATTTTCAGGCAGAAATCATCTTCTGATTCAGTCAGACTGGACTGACGAGCATTTATGGTCTGTGGTAAACTCAGAATCAGAATGTTTTATTAATCCCTGATGAAATTTTGTGGCCACAGTTGCTCCAAGACAATAAGAACAGTTACTGACCAAACTTAATCGAATAATACAGTATATTACAAGGTTACAAAATATAATAAAATAGCTCAATTATAAATATCCCAGTATATAGCACAAATTAAATATATATGGTTGAAGCCGAGTTGCCCCTCTTATCAAACTTTTGGAGCTCTGGTCTCTTGTATTCATGTCGCTGAATCAGAGTTCTTTAATCTGAGAGCTTAATGCGCTACATGCATACGATAGGTAAATAAAATCACAGTTCATTACTGAATTTACTTTTTCACATAAAATGTTGAAATCCCAAATTATTTTTCGTAGTTGTCATGGCATGACATTGATTTCAGGCAGCTGCTATGCATCCAGACTTACCAACACATCTGTTGGTTATATTCCTGCATCAAACATATCTGCGGCACTGATTATAATCAGTGCCGCAGATATGTTTGATCTTATATATAAGTTCTTATGTCTCTGTTCCCTCTGGGCAATGAGGAGGACAGGTGCCAGCTTCAGATCCCCGCAGAAGGGCAAGTTGGCATCCTCACTGTTTCCACCTCCTTCTCCCTGCCCCCACTGCCAACAACCCTGGCACATCTGTGGCCGTCCAGCATGGCTGGTGCCAACTACCCTGTGCCCATTGTTCTCCCCTGAATGCATCCAACGCCCATGGGAAAGAAGGCTGAACACAGCGTGGCGCAATCTACACGGCCTGTTAGATAATCTCAAGACATGAAAAGATTCTCTTAGCCTAGATTCTAGAAACAGCTCTTTGTCTAGCAGAACGGGGGAAGGAAAACACACGATGGTGTTTTCTCCAAAGATTCTTACCAAATCAGCTCTATTTCTTTTCTCTTTTTTTCACATGCGTTGGAGTAAACAAAGCTTTGTATGAGCTTAGTATCACATTTTATGTTCGCATTTTACTTTTATTATATGTAAAACGCTGGTTATCGTATGAAAATCATCACCCTTAAGCATGTTTTCCTTTTTGATTCACCGATTGCTCGAACTGATTTTGAAATAGCTTCTGTTCTTTTCACTATCTTTACATTAGTGTACGGTATCATCATTTTGGGTGGGGGAGGCAGGATCAGGAAATACAAAAGAAAGGCAGTAACCACATTAATTTGCTCTGATCAACCATCAGTTATGTGTACTTGTATTTTCAGTTTTGCCTCCACTTGTTCAACCCCAAACAGAAACAGCTTTAGGGATTAAATGTGTCACATGGTGAAGCAGGAATGAGGGTCATTTATTAGTGCGTATGCATAAACAGACTGGTATTTACATAGCACCTTTCTGCTCTAACTGAGCACTCAAAGCATTTTTTTTTTGCTACAAGCCACATTGACCCATTCATACAAACATTCATCTAATGCTTTTTTCTATGCATTTAAGCATTTCTCTAACTAGCATGCATAAACTCACATCTGATGTATGAATGGGGGGCAGTTCAATATCTTGCCCAAGAACACTGACATTCAGCTACAGGAGGAGTCGGCGTTACCTGCTGTTGTATTTATACAGTGTAAGCATGGGTTTGTGGCCATTTTTAGTATTGGCACATATAACTACTTGGAGTGGTGCTTATTTTCGTGCTGTCTCTTGCCCTCAGTACTGTTCATAACCTAGACCTAACTCGACATTCTAATCAAGGTACAAAACTCGTGATGGTCCTCACAACAAGTGAATAATAAAGGCTCATATGAAGATAAACTCTTCAAAAAAGCCTGCAAATCCAAGCCTTCTGGCAGCGTCCCACAGGCTGTTTATGAGCTCTGATTATGGCCCCTGTTAGCCTGGTAGGATTCCTGGCATGTCAGAGGGTTTAACAACATCCAAATCACTGTCTGAGTTCTCTCAGCTCTTCCAGGCAGCCCTGTCTGTCAATTTCTACCACACATACACTCACACAGAACGGGCTCCAACAGCCACAAGGGAGTACTGAGGAAGGGAATATCAGACTACAGTGAGCAAAGATCCTGTTTTGTCATCACTTACTTTTGCATGCTGTAATTAGTTTTACTAATAACAGTACACATAACAGTTCTTTGATGAACTGTGAAGGCCTTTTGCGATTTAAAGTAAATTGATTTGTTTTTCTTTTAGTCATTTAAAGGGTAGAAAACGCTGTAAAATGCCAGTCACAGACAGCCAAGTTGCTTACTCTGTTTGTCCTCCTGTCTACAACAAAAAAAAAATTATATATGTGTAGTATTTGCATAGAAGCCATTAGAGGAGACTTCTTGTTATTACTCATTTACAATTTATTGTTTTATCAGCTCTGACTTCATTGAAGTCTGGTCCGTAAAAGCCAAGTGGGAGCACTTAAACACATGCACTTGTTTACACACTGCACATAAAATGCCCATATGTTTGCGAAAATGCATTTGTGCACTTGCCATACTCCTGCACCATATAACAATTTGTTCAGTTAACATTGTAAGGAGATCCCCAGAGAGAGATTAAATTAATGGGATAAATATATGGTGCAGCCACACTCTGATTTATGCACGCTGACAAACACACATATGTCTTGGGCTCAAGGGCCAACTGCTCTTCTTGCTCATGTCTGGTCCACAGCTCCATTCACTTCCTCGGATTTCAGCTCCTTGTGCTGCTGCAGAGACGCGTTTTGCCCTCCACTCAGCCAATCTCTCTGTAAGCCTGCCAGACACTGCCTGACCCGCTGCCAGTAACGGTCTCAGTGTTCAAGGACAGACTCGCTGGGGAGCTGCAAACATTACTGCTGTGCAATTTCAGCTAACAGAGTCTCACTCCATACAAGCAAAACACACATTCACACATGAACTTGTACAAAGATGCTAAAGGAGACGATGTATTGAGACACGGCACGACGCCATGATAAATGCAGTGAAGAATCATTGTATTAGTGATGCAGCCCTGATAGGGGACAAACTGGCTTCATCAGTTACTTCTAATCCTCTTTCATCAGAAGAAGCTACATTCACGAGGAGTTTAGATTAAAGGGTGAACTCTGCATGTTTGCAAGTGTACATATTTAATTAGGAAAACTAAAAAACCTGTCAGTTTTTTTAAACCTAATGTAAAATGAAAGAGTTTAAGATTGCTGAGTCAGACTGCACCAGCTGGAAAACCAGCAGGCAAGAAGCCTCAAACTTGTTTCACATGTTGTAAGAATAATTGTGTGGTTTTGTGCTTTCATACACGTGTTTGCATGTGTATATGTTTGGTTTGTTTAGACTAGAAAATTTAAATGCTTAACTAGAGGTAATGATGCAGTCCTCTGCACCTCGAGGCCTACAGATGCGTAGCAGAAGGCAGCTGAGACAGCACTTTCACTCCAGCCCGACAAAGTCAATCCCCCCCGCTCTCTCTTTCTTATCCCTTTCTCTCCCACTCACTCTAATCCAAACTTCGGCGACTCCATCTGGTAACATAGTCTTCAAAGCAGCAGTCATAATATTTTCTCTGTTTACATTCAGTTGACATAAAGCTTGATGAAATCGCAGAGGTGTCAAATAATGCCCAAATTAGCATGTGGAAGTGTGGAGGAAGGTAGAAAAGCACTGCTGTGGAAACCACGGTGAGGGATGGCAAGTAACAGAGCAAAAAAAGTAGCTTAGAGCAATCCCGAAAAGGAGAGCGGCAGAGCTTTAAGTCTCGGAGGAATTTGAAAGCCATAGAAATCCAGTTGCGGATATTAAGAGGCTTAATCTAAGAGCTTGCTGAGGCTGAGTTTTGCTGTTTGGGCCCCATCACTATCATCCTTGACAGAGGTTAGAGAGGAGACGAGAGGGAATAAGGAGGAAAAGGAAGAGAAGCCAGATGGGAGCAATGGGGAGAATAGGAAACTGCGTATCATTAAGGCAGCCTCACATGTTTCTTATAGGCGAATTAAATATTGCGTGTGTGTGTGTGTGCGCATGTGCATGTGTATCTCTCTGTGTGCAAGGGTACCCTTGCAGTAGTTTTCTTAAGTGACTGCGTTTTTCGATTTCTTTAGAAATCCAGCCAAATGAAGTATGTGGTACTTCTTCTTTCATTCATACTATAATTAGACTCAACTAAGTGATCCAGCTGTAGTGCACAACACAGGATGACATAAAGCAGCGCTGCCTGAGATGGAACTCATTATCATCTAGCTGCAGATGTCTCCCAGGAGAGGAGAGAAGAAGAGAGCACACTGGCAGACAGGTGGATAAGAGGAATCCCCTCTGCCTCTGTGGCATCCTTTTCTTCCTTATGGCATTCCTGTTTCGGGGATGTGAATCATTCAGTCCACAAAACCCTCAACATCATTCCATATGTATTAAAGCAATGTCACACTTTGTAGATTCAGTCTTGCCAACACGTCTGGAAAACCAGAAGATCTGTGCAGCAATCAATGAAAAGCCCTTAACTGACCAAATGCATCTTTTTTCCTCACTGTGTAGAAACTGTATGCTTCTATGGGGCGTCACATAGCTTTGTTCTGTCCACAGAGAGATAATTGCTTTTGCAGTGAAGTTATACATTATTGTGCATTTTGGAATTCACCTGCACCTTCCAGGAAACAACTGTACACAGCCTGTTATAAAAAGCACATGTTTTTGTTGTTTTTTCCCTTCCTCTCTCTGTCTCTTGCTTTAATTTGTATTCTTTATATCACCTAAAGACACTGTTTAAATTCTCTGTCACACATTTGAGTAAACACACCCCGGAGCCTGGGCTCATGAATGCTGGAAAATACCGTGCATACTTATGTATCTCTGTCTCTTTCTGTGTTTAGGAGGCATCAATCGAGCTGGGGCAGCAGTGCCGACATTCTTACGGACCCCCACAGTGATCCAACCCCACTTGGACATGAAGCCCTTCCTGCAGTTCCCAGTGGAGACCCCCCCTCCTCCACACAGCATGAGCCTCTTCCACAACTTCAATACGGTAAGAGTTGCTGCAGACAACAAGCACAAACACTGCAGCCTTTTAAGTCATCGACTCCAGCGAGAAAAACGCGCGACGCAAAATTGTAAATGTTGTGCTGGGTGCTGGAGGTTACCGCTGTTATGCTTTAACTTGCACTCTTCTCTACGTACAGTTTTGAATGCAATAGTCAGCTTTAAGATATGCTGGAAACAGGACTATTTTCAAAGCCGTAAAATCGTAGCCATATAATTAAAGAACAGTTTTAAGGCCATCCCTATAACTAACAACATCAAACGCCGCAGTTTGTTTGATGTAATATTTTTTTTCTTTTAAAGGAGAGGAGGCTTCTTGTTCCTTCTACCTCAGGCATTTAGATTAGACCATAGAGACATTTACCATTTCACCAACTCAGCATAATGTGGCACCTGCTCCTCCAGACTCCGCTGAACAATGTCAACACATTTCTCATCAGCAATATGCAAATTCACTGAACTGTATATGTACTCTACTGGGGCAATGCTATTTGCGGACCATGGCTTCAACAGGGTTATGTGTCACCCTGGTATATTTAGCTGCAGTCTGCAACAAGACAACATAATAACCTTTCACTAATTGGAAATATCTGGCATGAGCTTTGACTATGCATGGCCCTACAGGGATTGTAACAGGAGTCCAGACACTCTTAAACACATTTTAACAATATAGTCATTTTAATAGGCCTCACCATGACATAAGTGGAAGCATTTTCACTACCAAACTGCACTACACCCAGCAGACATGCATTAATTGAGATACTGAGATTATGCAGGCACTCGGTTTCCATTCTGGCCTCTGTTAGCGTAGCCCTAAAATCATTCTTGCTTGATTTTATTTCCTGTCTTGCTGCCTCTGCAACACTCCCTCTGGACTTCCTCTCACCTATTCTGTAACGTCCATCCGCTCACCATCCTCCTTATCAACGAGTCAACTAGGTAGGAAGGCCCACAGGGACACTGTGAATGTTAATAGGTGTTCCTGCTGATGACTGCGAGGTAACCGTTAGTGCTGTTTTACAGCTCTGTGGCCAGGAGATGGGGCCATAAGAGAAGCTGTAAGGGCATTCTGACCTTACAGCGTACTCATAGTATACGCAGCACATTCAAAAGCATGAAGAAATGACTCACTAATATATCACTGTTGGTGTTTGCAAGGAGAGCTTCTGTTGCCTGAAGTGTATGACATAATCTCACATTTTATTAGATATGCGGCATGTATGTGGTGTAAATATGCTGCAGATATGAAAACCGCTTTGTTTGCCCCTATATGAGGCTCTGTTTTAACGTTTTGCTGGGATATCCTAGCTTTACACTTTCCCAGAGTTTATTATGTTCAATGTAGTGCTGTGAAGATGAGTAAATTTATACAGGAAGATCTAGAATAAGAGAGTAAGTGTCCACAGCTCCATTTAGATCTTATACTGTTTTGTTTTGGAGGTTTTTATATGGATTGTTAGGCTGAACTGGGGCTATTTCACATAACATTTCAAGTGCTTTTGATGTTTCCTGGCGCTTTTCTGCACCATTGCACAGTAACACATTATGATCCACAAAATATCTCAATGAAGGTACAGCACTGCAGTGAGCTGACAGCTAGTTGTTCCATCATTCTGCCTTAATAAGTGATCTGTGCTGAGTTTGTACAGCCTTAATGAGGCTCTACTTCACATTGAGGGTTATTAGCCCCATAGCGGAGGAATGGCCTCTCCTAAAGCCATATACAGCTTTTAATAGTCCTTTAATGTGATTTGTCCTCCACCTGCCTGTCTCGTGCAATGTGCCTGTAGACAATGATGAGGCTGAATTATTTATCTGCATCAGCTGGTACTGATACAGACATAAAACTGCTCATAAAACTCTGAGTAAAACTCAGAGTTGTGTTGCCTGCACTGTTTGCTGAAGCTACACAATCACAAGACTTCTTGGTCCAGTATAATCATGTGCAGTTGTTGAATCTTAACTACTATATATATCTTTTCTCACTCTCCCCCTAACAAAAATAATTGTAGTACAGCAAGACATGACTAATAGCTCATTATCTAAACAGTACACATTTATGTTTTGTCCAGCACCACATGTGGCCCTGTCATCACTTTGGTGTGAATATGTCACATCCAATAAATATTTGTCTAGCTAGAGTTTCATGCAAGTGTGAGTTCTGGGTTTGTGGGGGAGATGCCGGCTACAGTGGTGGATGACGACATTCGATGGATGGTGTGAATTAAAGATGGGAATTGCTCTGCCTCCTCCAGTTCATCAGGACTGTAGGCCTTCCACTTTATCATTTCCTTTTATCAGTGCTCGCATGTTTTTCTAGCAGCTTGAAAGGACACGGCTGTGGCGCTCTTGTACACCTGAGTCACATGTGAACCTCAGCTCTGGCTCATAGGTAGTAAAAACAAAGCTGAACTTACACTGAAAACCTAAAGGAAGCCTAAACAGCAAAGTCAGGAATCAAGAAGTTGATTAGCTAAGAACCTGACCTATGAGCATAATTGATAAAAAAAACTGTTATCAGTAAATTATTATCAATATCCATACCAAGGCTATTCAGCACTCCTAGAAGAGTGAGAGTTTGGCAGGAGGAGAGTAGGATACATAATCCTGGGTGCACATGGGCAGACTGACAGACCATGGGGAAGAGAGGGAGAGGGAGAGAGGGAGGAGAAAACTGGAAAGCAGAGAAGGAAGTGCATTAAAGTGGAGTGTGAGGCAGAGAGGGAATGTAGTTGAGAATAGAGGAGGAGGAGACTGAAAAAAGGGACAGGCACTTGTTAGGTCATGTGTTGAAAAAAGAAGTAAGGGAGAGATTTCTCTTAAAGCATCTCAAAAGAGAAGCAGACGGTGTGCTGAAAGGAAATAAAGATATCGCAGCTACCAATGCTTCACTAGGCATAAGCTCAGTTTTTGTGAGCTAGTCTGTATTCAGCATTGACCACCTACCAAACAGGCTGAATGAGTAAGGATAGTGCACCACAAGCTCTGAGCCTTGCACATGCTGAGACCCAAACACATACCTCGGCCAGCAGTACACACACAGGAGGACCAATGCAGCTCCAAGCTTCTACAGACAAAGAGGAGATGAAGGTAAGTACCTAAAATTCAAAGAGCTTGTCACATTTTTGTCGGTCCAACTGTGTCTTAAACTGGGCCAGCTTAAACGTAATGCTGAATTTGTGCTTCAAAGGCTGTTTTCGTCTGGCACAGTGTGGACCTTACTGTGACTGTCACAATGGCTCTACTGAGAGTCATGCTGTAGTGCACTCTCCCCTGGTGGGTTTTAGCTGATCAAACGAACTAAAGAAAGACTAACTAAGACCGAATGGAAACACAGTAAAGAATGGGAAGAAAATCAGAACTGTAGAAAATGAAAGATGAAAAGAAACTGTAGAACAGAGGATGTTGGTGAGTTAGGACGTGTGTCATTGTGCAGTGTTGGATGATGCTTGGGTGATATTTGAGTGTTTGGAGTTTTAAGGCTGCATGGAGCTGTTGACATGACTGCCGAGTGATGCTAAAGTCAGCGGTCTGCGGTCTGTGTGCTTTGCTTACCTCACCACATTCACACAGCTCCACAATAACATGAAGTTTCCATTATTTTCCCAGATAAATGTAAACTTTGTAATATGTTTGATTTCTATTTTTTTATGAGAATGTACAGTTACAGTTATGGATGTTCACAAAATTATACGAGCGAGTTTTGGAAAATCCCTCTGCAGTTACATCATAGTGCTCTCCTCCTATTTCATGAGAACATGTTTTGGAGAGCGTTTGGAGAAGAGGCCATGCGAGCAACATTCCAAAGACATTTGCTGGCAGCTGGACTGTGTTTTCAACAGCTGAATTAACTGGATGGGTCATAACTGACCCACACCCAGACTGGTGGAATGACTGCGGAGAAGCCCATGATTCATGCGGTTACGCCACCAGGCAGGTTCAAATTCTTGCTAAACTCTATCTAGTCTGGGTCACATTATGGACACTGAGAGAAAGAAATTTTTCTACACTTTGGAAAGATTTGATAAAACACAGTGTCACTTTTTAAAAATTAATAGGAAGCTTAATGCAGTCCTGGTGTGGAAGTTTGTGCTGGCTAAAGCTTAGTTCTTGTTGTTTAGATGTTCACACAGTAAACATTTGTAATTGTTCAATATATCTTCCACCCCCACCCCAGCCCTCCCCATTAATCTGTCCTCACAGCCAGAGCAGCAGAGCTTTCTTTATACAGTTTCTTGGGAGAGAAACAGAGACAGTGTTGGAACGTGGAAAAGAGATAAGCATGCTTGATGTGAGGATGTCCAACTTGGGCCTCTTTCTCTTTCCCTCCAACTCTCTACTCTTCTTTTTCTCATTCGCTCACTCATTCTCTCCTCCAGATGGTATGTTTCTGTGCCTTCCGGCCACAGCTGGGTGGCTGAAATGTCTTGAGGCTCCTCCCCTTGATCTTTTATTTTTCTTTATTTTTGCTTCTTTTTGTTGGGAGTTGCCAAGCAACGAGCACTGTGCAAAAAACAAACAAACTTATTTGAGTCTAAGTAACAACAATATTTGTTTAAGCCCCTTCTATCCTGTCCTTCACTCCTCGGGATGTTGAGCTGCTTCTATATTGGATGAGACTGTGCCTCTCAGTGTAACAAGGCTTAAAGAAAAGCTTAGTAAATAGTCCAAAATACAGTAATGAATCAAAAGTGAGTTATTTTGCATCTGCCTGGCACTGCATTATGCTTTCATTACTCTTGGTGGACACACTTGAACGTTTCCTCGCTGTCTTTTGAATTCAAAATACAAAGTTTTGTATCCTTTTGTTCTTCAGGCCACGGATTTTTTTGCTTCATTCTTCTTGCATACCCACGCACTGCTACATCAGTCTTTGTTTATGATTGTTGCTTACTTTAGCTGTAGACAGTTGTCTGAGGCTGAAATATAAGCCAGCCACTGAATCCAGAGTAATGCTAAGGTCAACCAACAGTGATTGCTTGATAAATTCGGCTTCAAACACAAACAGTCCAGTACGGGCCGGGTCTTTTGTGTCTGGGACAGAATTTATACGGGCAGCTTAACTACTGAGGGCTGCTAAGCAAGTTAGTTAAATTTATACAAGGTGCTTAACACCACAGAGATGATGGATGTCCCAGCTGAAGCAATTAGCACAGGGACAGTATTATACTACAATGTAGTGAGGATCCAGAACCATCAGATTCCTAATCGTGGGGATGCAACAGGTGTCTCGGTTGTAGCAACAAACTGTCAACACTGCTGACCACTGTTTGCTGAAGTGAATTACAGATATCATCAAACAGACTCTGCAACCGCTCTTTAACTGTGAACCTTATGCATTCTGCATGTGGTCATTTTGGTTTAGTCTATTGCACGTTATGACAGCTTGGCCCATTGAGCTGTGGCACCAGTGTGAATTATAGCTGCTCTCTGTCTTTCACTCGCAGATGGACCCGGTGCAAAAGGCTGTGATCAACCACACATTTGGAGTTCCTCTGATCAAGACCAAGCGACCAGTCATCTCCTGTAACGTCTGCCAGATCCGCTTCAACTCAGAGGTAAATAAATAAATGACGACACACACACACACAACATCACTGCCTCTCATCTTGTTTTCATTTTCTTTATGGCACTGAAAATATTTTATTTTTCTCCAAGTAAGAATCAACCTTTTATTTGTTTCGGAGGACTGTTTGTCCTGGTTTGCTCCCCCTGGAAGCTGGAACTAACAAAGCGGATGTGGTGCGTTTGTTTGGGTTATGTGTTGGCCGTTGCGACCTGACTGGAATTTAATTTGTTTTAAGGCAGCAGTAGTGCACTGCAGCACAGAGGCTTAAGCGGTCCTGACGAATGTGTGAACGAGGAATAAAATTCTGTTGTTCATCAGTACTGATAAGTTTGATCTTAAAGTTGTAGATTTCCATTTCTCTCTATAGAAAATATTAAACTTTAAAAAGCTTAATTAACTGGGAACTCCTAATTGGAATTTATTTGCACGTTATACCCTCGGGCAATTCGCAGACACAACTGATGACAAATTAATGAAAGCAAAAAATCATATGGAAGTATTTTATGAGTTGTGATGCCAAATATTTTTTCTGTTTTTTCCTTTTTTGTGTCAACAAATAGGATAGACTCATGACAAAACCAGTACCAAATGTCATATGTGTAGTGTATAATTTGGCTGCAATACTCCCTATTCAGTGTTGCAGACTTCAGGGCCAGGGCGTTCAACCATCCACAATACACAACATTAAGGAGTGGGTCAGGGCTATATATACACATCAGATCTACAATCATGGTTTCCGTGTGGTCAGGGAGCTGCAAGGCTGTAATCATGAAGCTTCTCTTAGCCAGGATCTGTCCTGTATATCTTCACAAGAAACAGGAAACAGTTAACTCGAGATGTTTATATAATGGAATACTTTAAGACCCAAGGATTGAGAGCCAATACTGACTTTTAGTTAAGATGTGTTCTTTTGTATGAAGTTACAATCAATAAAGAATCTGAAGACTTTGAATATTAGATTTTATATTTAAAATATTGCCTAAAGAACAAGAAGGTACTTGCTGTGAAGAACCTAACCTGCTGTCCCCTGAAATCATATGAAGGTTAAAATTTAACCAAAGCAAGCGCAATTATTTAGAAGTATGCAGGGAGCATTTCTGCTTGGAAGCCATGTTCATGTGTGAATGATCTTTACACCAGCACCCTGCAGAGATTAATTTCTTCTCTTTGTCATTCACTGACGTCAGCTTAAGAGTGGTATCTGGCGTGATCTTCTCTGCTCAGGGAAAGGTGACTCTTTTCCCCTTAGTACTATATCAGTGTTTAGTGCAGTGGTGTGCGTTGCGAAGTTTGGGAGATATCAGGCTGTAGAGATGTCTGCTTTCTCTTGAATCTAATAAAACAGATGAGCATTTGGTGGTCAGAGAATCAAAGAAATACTTTTCTTTTCAAATCCAGCATCAGTATTTTTCTCATTCTGGGTAGGTGGATGCAGGGCCTGTGTGGTGGCTGTAGTTTGGAAAAACACAACAAAGTTTATTTGATGGCTACTAGAAAAAGATGTTGTTACTGTCAAAAATATGCAAAGCAACTAACATTGCCAAAACTCAGCCGCTCACCCCAAAATAACGTAAATGGATAAACAACACTACAAGCCAAGTAAAATATGTGTTACGACCGATTCAAAAGCCACAACATAAAGTAAAAACTGACAGAGATTGTAGAGCTATTGTTTAAAAATGACATAAAAATCTCAGCTAAAGCTTACAGCCCACAATGAGAAAAAAAAAGTCTAGTCCAAGTGGACCTTGGGGATGCCTATGTCCACACCTCATCAAATATACAATAAGCAATAAGCAATTAAGCCCTCTGGCAGTATTACTGCAAGGAGAGTAGATAGCAGGGGGATATATCATGTAAATTTAATTCGGCTATATACTGTCCCTTTAATCGAGTAAAAGTCTTGTTAATAAGTTAGTGTTTTTCCAGATCAGCTTTAACTCCCATTACCTGGACAGGTAAAAACATACTGCAGTACATCATCAATGTCAGACTTGCAGTCTTGCCCTAGGTGTGACTCCCCATCCACACTTTTTGCATCTCAGGCGTACAAGGCTGATGGGGTGGGTGGGCGAGTGGGCAGCGTGGACAAGTTATTGAATGCGATCACTTGAGAATGAGGCAATGTAGGAGCTTTAAATTGAAAGCATAGGTGTATCTACTAAAATCTCAGGCGAGTTTGAATCACAGCGATCTCGTCCCCAAGGTCAAAGTTTCCTTAAATTCTTGTGAATGGGATAAGTCCAGAATGTGGCTATTTAGAACTTTTAAATTGATACCATTTATGTATCTACTGGGAGAATGAGAGGAATACAGGCAGATGCCAGTATTTTTGTTTTTATTTGGAGATTATGTATTCTCCAAACACGCTCCTTCCGGTTGTCATCTATATAGGTTCCTCCAGTTCTGCAAGCTGTTCATTCTCGTTTACGTGCCCCACCCTTCCTCCCTCCTTGTTCTCAATTCTTTGACTTCTTCATTTCTATTTAGTGCGTGGGGATCTGCCGGGCCCGGGAGCCATTGCCAGTCCCCTTCGAGGCCTTTCACCAAACCGCAGCTCGATTCATGTCAAAGCATTCACTTACCTACTAAAACGCTGTCAAACCTAAAATGAGGACGTGGGCCTCTGAGCTAGTGAAATCAAATTCAAATGAATATATGATGGATGAAGATAATGCAGTGAGAAATACTTCAGGAGAATCTGATGTTGCATTCTCAGCTTCATTTTCAAGCTCGGGCACTGTCCTTGATGTAGACATTCTTTTCCTTTATCTGCCACATGTGAGCTGAAAACATTTTGGGTCAAAGAAGAAAGCGAGTGGGCTTTTTATGGAATGTCATGGCTACTGTATTTGTCTTGCTTTACCTCCTGTCTCCCACCCACGTTCTCTTCATTTCCCACATCATTTTGCCATCATTTCTTTCATCCCATATGATCATTCTCTACTGTCTCTCTCTCTTCTTTTGCCTGTCTCTCTCTCTCCAAAGAACCTTTTCCCCTTCTTGCTGGCTGTCTCCCTCTCTCATGCTGCATTATTTACTGTGTGGAAATGCCCAAAATTGCCTGCCACTACTTATTATAAGATGCATTCGTCAAGGGCATGGATTAGTGTCTGGCTCTGACAGCCCCAGTGCATGTTGGGAAAGTGGTAGAGAGGAGACTTGAAGGGGAGGGGCAGGAGGAAAGGATAAGGGGGGAGACAGTTTGTGCCCCATTGTCTCTGCATTGTGTGTGTCCGTGTAAAGAACTTAATGGTGGTTTATGCAGAATAACCTTGATGCCACGCTGCATTAGTGACATCACAGGCTCTGTGGAGCTGCATTGACCAGCGTCACAACTGCTGCAGTATGCTGATATGCATCTCTTATTTTCATCCGCTTCCTCCCTGCTCACGTCACGTTTATCTTTTCTCCTCCAACCATATTCACTTCGCTTCTTGCTTGCTTTTTGTCTCTCTTTTCTTTTTCTCCCTCTCTTCCTATTTCTTCCTTTAGAAATGCAGCTCTGCAGTAGCTCTGCTTTAATAACACAACTCCCCCCTCAGAGTGATGATCATGTAGGAAAGCAGTTGTTCACTTCAAACTCTCTGCATAATGAAACACATGCATCACAAACTGGCGTGGTGCAGATTTTATTCTCTCTGAGATTTGTGTCTCTTTATATCCTTTCCATTCTGAGAGCAGCTTTTTTTGCGTTTACCTTCTCTGACTTTCAGTTTCCTGTGCTTCCTTTTCCCTTCATTCTCCCTCCCTCCTCTCCGCCCAGGACCTCATAGTGACACTCAGCTGCTTGGTAGTTGATCCCTTTGACTTGCTGGGAGAAGTCAAGAAAACCTCTGTGCCCGCTTTGCCACGCACTGCCATATACCTTTTAATCTTCCCACATTCCCCTCTTCATCATGAGAGATTACTTCTCTTTCAGCAGTCTACACCTCCACCCCTTTCTGCCTGCATGCAGCTCTCTCCACCTTGATCTGTAGGCTTTGCAAGTGCAGGTCCTTAAGACCCCTTTGACAGGGTACAATTACAGCCTGATGTGTCATCCTGGTTTAAAAGAAACATGTGATCTTCTTACTTGCTTCAGCCAGTGCTCAGTGTTTGCCATGCCAGCTCGTTTGATAGATGCTGCCAGGCACAGGCACACACTCCCACAGACACACACAAAGCAAATATAGACAACAGGGTTCGGTAACATTACTCTGCCTGTTTTGCCGAGCCAGTCTATCGCCACACTTGAGCCTCTGGTCAGCACGATGTCCTAAGTGTCAGTCAAATTCCTGAGGCAGCTGTCAATGACTCATCCCTGGTAACCAACTGTAATCCTGCTACTTAATAAATATCTTCATCATTGGTCCCTTGATGCAATCGTTTGGCCGACACAGCACGTGCCATGGCACATCAGTTCACTTCACTTACAAGTGCAGTACTGACTGAATATGTCTGTATCAGCAAGTAGCTACTTATTTTTTCATAGTTGGACACATACTGTGAGAGAGGGGTGATGAAAAAAGGGGCCATAATCCTATATTTGTGTGAGTGTGAGTGTGAGTGTGTGAGAGGGAGTCAGTGAGCCAATGAAATAACGTGTGTTTCTGTTTTATAGTCACCATATTGTGAAGCCAGACAGCTATGTATAGCAACCCCGCATCACATACGCCGCATTTTACCCGACTTCCAAACATCTGTGCAGTAACACAGAGGCTAGAAACAGACTCCCATAATGTCCCATATTCTCTTCACAAATAACTCGCTTGTTTACTCAGTGAGCAAACACATTAGGCAGTAGAGAGCATGTCATCAGGAGATTGGACACAGTGACTTCCATAATAAATCTCTGCAGCATTTTTTGTCTTTGCTGGAATGCCGGCTGAGCGTGCAGATCCTTATTTTATATTTCCTGCCAGATATTAAAGACAACAGCATTGATGCCGTGTAGTAAGATGATGTATATTAAGATAAGATAAGATAAGATAACCTTTATTAGTCCCACACGTGGGAAATTTGTTTTGTTTTTTTTCTCCAAGACTGTGCATATTCTATAAGAAAGGGAAGAAAGGGAAGGCTTAGAAATGGACTAATGCGCCCTCCGGGCTTATATGGCAGTTTCCTGATCCTTAGGTTAGCAGACATGGCAACTTCAGCCAATCCTCCACATAACCTATACTGTTAATGTTTCAACACACACCTTCATAATTTGTTCTTAATTCAAATAAGGGGACAAGGAGGGCAGGCAGTCACTTCATCATTGCATCTCTCTTAATATCTTGCATGTAATCTATCTCTCTGTTCACTGCCTGCTGCTCATCATGACTTTAGTCCCCAGAGTATATTAAATATCGTGCTGTCATAATGGCATGCATGCATGCCAGGTGCCACACCGAGTCTAATTCCACCCTGTTATATACCTGGGCATCTTGGCATCGGTGTTCACTGATGAAATAACTTGTTTTCCTTTCCATGCTCTTCTTTAGAGCCAGGCAGAAGCCCACTACAAAGGGAACCGCCATGCCAGGAGAGTCAAAGGCATCGAGACCTCTAAGAGTCGTCCTCAAGAAGGAGACAAACCTCACACCCTGCCCCCCACCTCCTCCCCATCTCCGCCTGGAGCTCCTGGCACAGCCCCAGACAGTGAGCCCAGCAAAGCAGGTGAGAGAACAGAAAACTACTGCCACAAGCAAAAACTAGGAAAAGGCTCGGGAAGAACCTTGTTGAAATAATCATTTCAGTCCACGCAGGATGTTCGGCAGCTTATGGTCTTTGTCAGAAAATGAATGGAAAAATATGCAAGAATAACAAAGGCGTCTAATCACAGTGGCTCCGCAGCGTATTGCTGTTTTTATGAGCATCTCGTCTCTATTTGTCGTCGGATTTAGCCGCAGCACATCTTATAGTAGACAGTGCGGTTCCACAAACTGCTGAGACTGATAATGACTGTCCCACCTAAAATCTAAAAAATAAACATTTAATTTGGAAGATTAATAGCTGAACACATTTTTTAGTTGCCAGTATTGGGGGAGTCTTTTAAGTATAATTGTAATGAGAGTTCAGATGAAAATGTTGAAATTCAGAATATCGGGAAAGTTGCTTTGACCTTTAGGAGTTGGAAATAGCTGAAGCAATAAGTTCAAATTGCCTTTACTGCCTAGTCACAAAAACATATATTATTAAACCTAATTGAGCCTTCAAGCTCAAGTAGGCAGAATTATACAAAAGGAAAACAACCCCAACAAAATTTGAAAATAGACTGCCCTCCTCCTGCAGCTCTCCACTCTCTTTCTCAATACCCCGCCTAATAAAAGTATGTCCAGTCTGATAAAAGACAGACTTTTGGCTTCATGTGGGATTCAAGCTCTGCTTTTCCTCACCTGATCAGGTCTGAATTTAATTGGCCAGAGTCTTTCATAATGGATTAGTTTTTTCAGACAAGAGGATATTCAGGAGTCTATTTCCCATTCAAAACAATTACAATATGCCACAAAGTTTGTATGAATTTTCTTTTTTCCACTGACATCCAGACTATTTTGGCTTTTCCCAACTATGCTTCAAAACTTTTGGTCATTTAAAAAAATCCTTTTCAGTCACAGTAGGGTGTAGTAGAAGTAGACCTCTTACACTGAAATCAAACATGACATGAAAGGCTGATCGAATCATCATTACTGTGCCAGAGTTAATCTTCTGTGTTAGTCAAGATAAACAGCAAGACTTTATTTAGTTGTTCAATCTAAATCTGGTTTGTGTCAATCCATTTAGTCTATGAGCAGGAGAACATGGTATGGCAACATGGCAGTTTCTCTGCATCAACCGCTCTGTGGTGTGTGGTGTGTCTTTGTACAGTAGTAAGCTACTGGGAGGTACCACACCATGTATACCACATTCAACATAGACTACGTTGCCTGACCATCCACTTGTCAGTAAAGAGTCCTAAGACTGATTAAGACAAATGAATAAACGAAAATCTCATCCAGCCTTTAAAAGGACAGAAACAGCAGCTGATCTGACTTTAATGAAAAGTAATTAACTGTAAGCAGATTAATTTATTAGTTAATATGATGCAAGGCGTGATCAAAGCAGTGCAAGATCTTTCTTTAGCAAAGGATCTTTAACTTTGTTCCCGTTGTCTTAGTCTTTCCTTTATCCCTCTGGTTCATCTTTGCATTTCACAGTATAATTTAGAGGCTGGGTTCTGTGCGCGTCTGCCATTCTTCTCTGTGCACCAAACATTTCCATTCCCTTAGTGCCACCACTCTGGTCTCGGATCAAACGCCAGCCAATGAACAGACCAGTCGTGTTTTGGTGACATTTACAAAGGTTTCTGTAGCCTACTGTTTACCAGACATTTCCACCTTATTGATGGGAGGGCACAGAGCAAACACGATAAATTAAAAGATGAAACTCAGGTCCAGAAAAAGCCTCAATACAGCATGCCAGAGCGAAGAAGCAAATGTTTTCACATTTCAGTGTCTCTTTCTGTCCATGAACATAACACTTAAGGTTTTCTTATAGTTAGTCTCAGGCAAGTACCAAGGCCAGTCCTTTGTGCTGTCTTCCCTCATAGGGGATCTAAGGTCAGCTAAGATAAGTCCTCATTAGTGAAGCTTCCTGCAGTGAACTCCTAGATCATGAGAAGCCGAACAAGCTTGCAATGATCGAGCTCTGAAAGTAGCAACATGTGAAAAATGCCTTTTTCCAACCAAGGGTCTTTCTTGTGACCTTGGAACCTTGCCTCTTCCTGATTTTTTTGCATGCTTGTTTGTGTGTATATATGTTCGTGTATGCATGCCCTGAGTGTGATCTCAGTGGTTGGGTGGGGGGGGGGGGGGGGGGGGGGGGGTCTCTCGGAGGAGAGCCAGATGTCCATTTCAAAACTGGGAAACTACTGTCTGGGGAACAGACATTTTTTTGGGCTGTGGAGTTTTGGTGGAATTCACCTCATAACATAGAGCAGTATTTGTCTTTGATGCTGAGCAACATTTCTTATCAACAGCTTCTTTGTTGCTCTCAGATTTCATACAATATCAATGTCATTTTAGACATTCAGATAGTCTGGGCTACTATCAGATATATCGTTTGTGAAAAAGAATTCACCATAATTTGTGATTAACATATCAAAAACAGAGTACATATACAAACTTGCTGAGGGCCGAAACAGTGATAGGTTATTCAATATTGTTTAAAGAGTGCTTCTTGAACCTTACAGATTTTCAGAGCAGGTCGTGAGTTTTACACCAGTCAAAGGATATGTGGTTAGCGTTGTCCCCAAAAAAGGAGGCACTTGGCTCTGAGAAATTTGGACTGGTGAGCTGAGGTTTGGCTGAGCCTGCAAGTGATGGAGAGCCAGCTGTTGTACTGGAGAGAAACTCTGGTCTTCCCTCCTTCCTTCCTTTCCTCTTTCTCCCTCTGCCGTCTGACACTCCCATCCTAATGAGGGGCTCTGTTAAAACCACCCTGATATTATAGCACTCTTTGGTCCACACAAACATTCACAGGCGCACACACCCAAGGTCAATTAAACAGATGACTTTCATGTGAGGGTTCAAATTTCATGGCTATGAGGTGACTGTAGTATTGAGTTACACTGAGCTAATGTTTGCTCCATCCTCTGTCTGTTTATTGTTAGCATTTGAGTCTAATTGAGGAAATCTGGGAATTCACAAGCTTTTTACCTCCTTTGTGAATTATTTGATGAAACTGCCTGAAATAACAGTACCTGATATGGGATGACTGTGTGGGTGTGTTTATGTGTGTGTCCGTGTGTGTATGACTCAGGGTTCGGATGCAGGCCAGACAGGGAAAAGGCACCCAAATGCATTATGAATGTGGCTCAACTCTTGTAAGGCCAGCATTGAGTTTCGTAGCTCGTTAATCATTGAGAATGGGCATGATGGGGGCAGTGGTGACACTCAGAGTCATCCTGCCTAATCATGGCACACATGTAACACACACACAAAGAGACAAACCGCTCACACTTAAAGTCAGTACACTAGTCCTGCCGTAAACCTCCTGGCAGTTTTGCCTGACAAGTAAGATGATGACTTATAACTCTAAATACTGCAAGCATCTTTTTATGGGGGTGGGGGAACATTGGATCCATGAGGGGGGAGGGTGGGGATTATATTACATTAGTTTCTTTTGGCATTTAAAGTAAACAAAGCAAAAGTATCCCTGTGTAATTTTCCACCTACACACAACAGAATCATACCAACAATAACTCTCTTGTTTCAGTAAATAGACTGGTTTTTATATAACGCTTTTCTACTCTAAGTCAAACACTTTTTTACAGCTTGGCTCATTTACCCATTCACACCCATTTAAACAAGCACTTTTTCCTCTGCTTTTCCTATGCAAGTGCTATCTATCATTAACACATATTCATATGGGTTAGTTTCATGCCCAAAGATACAGTCTGGGGACTGTGCCAGGGCTCGAACCACAGACCACCAACCACCAACCTTCCGATTAGTAGGTGACCTGCACTACCTCCCAAGCCACAGCCACATACATGCAGTTTATGTGCTTTATATATGGTGTGTAAACATCACGCTGTATCAAATAATATTATATCAGACAAAATAAATGTTCACACTTCAGGAATAGGGATTAAGGATATGGATTGAAGAAAACACTGTATTAAATCCTGTAGCTTAAACAACAAAACTTTTCCACATGGACAGCATACCATACCAGCTTTAATTTCCTGAAGTGGATCAAGGCAATACAGGCATAGCAGGCCATAGTGTAAAGCATCTGGATTGAGTTATCCTTCTGTTGACCTCTCCCCATGAATAACACTGTCTTCTGTTGTAATTTGAGGTCAGCTAGCAGAGAGAATGGTCAGTTAGCCAATAGAGAGCCAAGTCTCATTAGAGAGTATCCTGTACTCTTAAACAATGGAGTAACTGACAGTGGGAATCTTGGGGTAAGAAAAAATAGCGCTTTGTATTGCTACCCTGAGAGGATGTTTCATGATTTAAATTTTAGTCAGTAAAAATGACATAAAAATATTTAATATAATGAAATATGATTTTCAGTGGATTGTGAATTGTTTTGGCCTGGAAGCCTAAAGGGGGAAAAGTGCATGACACATTTACCGTAGTGCTGTGTAAGGTGCAATAGTGACTGGATGTTGGTTTGGTGTGGCAGAACTCCAGGCCATCATGGATCATGAAGTCCCTCATTACTATTTGGCCAGCCAACACCATTCCCACTTGATTTTAACCAAAACCAAATGTTATAGATGTGGATTTGGGGTTTGTTTCTTAACATTTCTTTGCACAGACACGTGCCTAAGTGTGCATAAAGCTCATAACAGTGCGGATAACTACTTTGGTTTTTCTGTTATGCTGCCTTTTTGCACTTACAGGTACAAGCTCTTTACTCAGCTTAACATGTTCAGTCAGTGCTGTGAAAAAGTGGGCATATTATGAGTCATAAACCTCAAACAGCACTTTGATCCAGGACTGCTTTATGGGATCCTCAATGCCACATAGAGCTAGAGATAGTCCTTTTTTTCTTCTTTTTAACGGAACATCTGTTTGAGAAATGCTCTGTGCAGCCAGCAGCTCTGCAGCTGGAAACTTCCAATCTGGAAAGAGAGGGAATTCTAATCTTGGAAAGTAGTGGAATGGAAAGCACTTACAATGGCATCTTCATGAGAGATGATGCAATGGGGTAGCCAGGCCAGAATATACCAAACAATATAAAGTCATAAGACTAAAAGTGGAACAATAGATAAACATATCATGGTCTCTGTCATGTGAAAAAATCACATGCTCTGTGAACGCATGATAGAATCTATAAAAGGAAGTTAAGCAATTAGAGTGAATTTTTGTTTTCTTCCCAGAAAATATCATATATCATCCCTTTAGTACCCTAATCCATAGAGACCTGGTTTTGACGCTGTATCCTGTGGAGTGGAGTTTGGAGAAAGACCTTATAGTCCCTGCTAATGAGGGTAGCTCTGAATACTCCATCCAAATTTAGATGTCTTTCTTCAGCTAACACTGAGTGCTTAGTGAATGCCGAAAGCTCAAAGGTATGTGGGTGGCTAGTCCGAAACGTATACTGTATATAAACATGTTGTGCGATAAATACAGAAAATGTAACCATGAACATGTGCAGTGAGGAAGCTATAGAAAGAAAATCAGAGGGCATGGAAAAGAAAAAGTGAGAGGAGCGCTCACTTAAAGATATTTTCTTTGGATTGCATGTATTGCTCGTTGACAAAGCAAATGCCATTATTACTTCTATCCCAGCCAAAAATAACGGGGGTGGGACAGAGGGGAAAAGCCAAAACATGCTCAGGTTCAATTATCTGCTTCCTTGGAAACATTTCAATAAGATGAGCCCACAGCACTGACAAATTGACTTGAAAACTTCAAAAAGCTTGGAAACATTAAACGCTTGCCCATCCGTTCTTATATTTGGGTCATATGGTTTCCTCCTCTGATCTACTTTATGTGTAACTCAAATTAAAAGGAACTCTTTTGACCAATTATGGGTTGCAGTATAGGAAATAAAAAGCACTTCTAAATGTGCTTTATGCGCTTTATGTTGGTTGTTCTGATCTATAGAGCAGACTTTGGCTTCCATATTTAATTGGGAGTGGTAGGGATGTGGTTACACAGAGTTTCCATGTTTTTTTTTATTGCTGTTTGACTTGTGAACTCTTTGTTCTTCGTAATCATCTTTATTTAGTTATTTAGTTTTACATTTAATGTGTTACTTTCAAGCTGGGGTAGGCTCCAGCTATGGTAAGGATTAGCAGAAGACAATGGATGGATGGATGTGACTTTCATTATAATTTCCTTTGTTTGTCTGTTTTGTTTTTGTTTGGTTTTTTTTTTTTAGATGAAACACGGCTTATGTCACGGATAAATGGACCCTTACTGGCACCGGGGCCCCTTCCACCTCTTCAAACCCCACCTACCCCACCCATGGACTCCCCTGTGCCATCAGTGTGCCCTCTCATTCCCACCCCTACTCCTCCACTGGTCCCCCCGACCTCTTCTTCCCCAGGCTGCGGGAGCAGCCTCACCAACTCAGAGCAGGTTGGATCAGGAACCCCGGTTTCAGGAGCCGTTGGCATTTCGGCTTCAAACAGCCCATCCAACCCAGAGACCGAGGAGGACAAGGCCAAGAAGCTGTTGTACTGCGCACTGTGCAAGGTGGCTGTGAATTCCTTGTCACAACTGGAGGCGCACAACAAAGGTCAGTAATCTCTGAGCAATGATATGCTGAAATAGTTGAGCTTTCCTGAATTTAGCGGGAAATACAGTCATCTGGAATTAACTGTGGCGCCTTTCTTGTTCTGATGAAGTTTGGCTTGGATTCCTCTCTGTTTGCACAAGCCACAGTGTTTTTGATGGAAACAAAATGTATCACATCCTGCCTGGACTTTAGCCAAGAAATACACATGCAAACACTTGCAGAGATGTTGTTTTGAATTCCTAAGGAAGAAATTCAAAATCACAAAAAGTAGCAAGTCTAAACAATTTGTTTTTATTTTTCTTTTTTTTTGCATTTCCAGATAATCAACTGAAAGAATTGCTCAGTTTGTTGAAAGCCCAGTTTGAATTTCACTGAGGCTGTTGTGCACTTGAATTGGCAGCTATAGTTTTGTATATTTTACAGTGTGTAAGAGTTGTCTTTTAAACAACTCCCAAAGTATCTACTGAGTTCCTGGAATTATCGCAGTAGCCCTAATGCAAATTCAGTAATAATGAGAATGATGATTAAAAACACATTACTGAGTTGTTGTAGCATCTCATAGGTACTAAAACAGAAGGTGTTATGTGAAAAAAATTTAATTTTTGAAGACTTTATGTTATAAATTTACACTCGGTTTTATCAAACCTTAACATATTTAGTGTATTTAAAAATGGCACTGGTAAGTTTCTTTGCTTTTGTTAATTTAGTAGAGAGCATTAAAAGTATACTAATTAGCAGATGAATCACTTTAATATTGACATGCTTGGCCGCTGTAACCAAGGATTGCTTGTTTTCAAGGGTCATCTGTACCTCACCTGTGTCAGTCCAGTCTTTAATACTGGAATCCCAGCCATTGTCAAGCCTACGTTCTTATTTTACTCTTGGCACAATTAGTGTAAATATACCTTCCCCGCTGAAAGATTCGATTTTAGCAGCGGGGAGCATCCAGAAGAAATGTGATGTTTAAGGTGTTAAAACCACAGCATGAATGAGAAAATAAAAGGAAATGTTGGTTATTGTGTGGGTGAGCTCACCATAATATGGGTTTAAATATTCTGTCAGACGGCTTTCACACGACAACACTTTCATGGTTACATATACCTCGAGGAACTGGCTGCATCCTATAATCCTTTCTGCACTGCATACTTGGATAGCTGCTGCATGTCTCACAGGACAATATGTATGTGCTGGGCTTTCTATCTGTCTTATGGGAGTATAGTATATGCACATGCACATGTATGAAGTACACTTAAACTTCACCACAGACAGAGGCCCCAAATAAACCTTATAAAGGACTGACTCCTCTCTGCTTAGAGTACTCTCAGCCTGAGCCGGCTGAGTCAGACATGAAAGCAGGTGATAAATGCTGCACTTATAATATTGCCATAGCATTCACTAATATGTATATATTACCTTTTGTATATTTTGGAAATTCATATTTTTTGACCCTCTGATTACTAGTTTATCAATTTCCCAAAAACACATCAGTATTTTTGTGTTGTATCTGTCTGCAAGAAAACATTTGCACATTTACTGTGTTTATAGTATTAAAAAAGATCATAGACAGCTTAAACATGATCCTGGGTCAAAGCCTGCTGGCACCCAGTGGGCTCCAGAGTTCAAACCCTGAATGACTAAAAGTTGAAATAGCTAAAACTGCACGAGGAAAGCCATCTGGAAACAATCAAGTTCACTCATTCTAAAAATCAGAGCTGTGTGTATTAGCAGGGTTCAAAAATGGAAGCATATGTCACACAGACACCCAGACATGAACAGTGTGCGTGGCACACCATGACCTGCCCAAAACCATGAAAACAGGAATAAAGATTTGTAAGTCATGTTACTTCATGTAACGTTCATGCAACAATGTTGTCCCCTTTTGTTTGGTTTACACCCTGAGTCAACTTTGCAAAGACAAAAAAAAATTCCACTGGGCCAGCCATTGCCAGACCAAAATAGAACAAAAGCAAAAACAGGCACCCAAGAGCACATTTTTGGCCACAAGCAAACCTTTCTCCACACTGAAGCCCACAGCCTCCATGCTCCCCACTTCCACCCCACCCAGATGACTTGTCCAACTTCTGTAACCTTAACACTGTTCAAAGGGAATTTAGGGAGTGGGGCAAATTAGTATTTCAAAGTCAGAGCCAAAGACAGTTGAATGCTGTTTTTCAGTGTAGTGGAGCATTGCAGTAAAATGGAGTGGGAGGTTTCATCCAAGTACAAAATGTGTGATTATTTAATGAGAGACTATTTTAGCACACACAATAATATGCAGTATGCAAAAACATATTTCTCTATGATGTCCTTTTTGCAGCTGCAGCTAGTCGAGGACTTGTCCAAATGAAGAACATATTGTTAATAGGAAATTAGCTTTTTATTTATTTATTTTCATTTTTTGACTCATGACTGAGTAGATAACGTCATGCCAAATGGGCTCTGTCGAGCAAACATCTAAAGGGGCTAATCTGTTTTTATGTCAAACGGCTTCATTTCCGAGAAACGGCTCTAGGAGCTTCAGTAATATATGTCTAGTTGCTACAATCTGCTATGTAACCTGCCCTGTTTCTTTGCTCAGCAGTGTTAATGTTTGGAATAATACTGATCTCTTCAAACGGTACAAAGCAGGGTGCCATGCTCTTACAGCATAACGAATGCCTGATTGAAGAGCCATTTAAAGAGCAGACCAAGCCTGCATCTCATAAAAATGTGCTCCTAAATTTCCAAACACTGACATTTATTGTCAGTGTTTTTTAATGTTCTATTAAAGGCTCAGTGATTCACGTTTTCATTGATAATGCCAGATGTGGATCATGGATAATGGATGTAATATTGTACAGTACACACTATTTGGCCTTATCCTACGCACTCCACTGAGTCAAACATCATGAATCACTTATATTATTAGGTTATTATTAGAAAGGCTTTGAGTTGACCTTCCCGATCACTAACTGCACAGATGGGTGACTGCTGCCCTCCTGTGGGGAAAGCTTTGCTCTACAACTTCAGGCAGAATTCATTCTTTCTGTTGTGCTGTGCTATGTGGTTATTCAAGCCAGTGGATTGTAGTTGTGGTTGTTTCTTTTTTTCGGCCATGATGTGACATTTTTCACTGTCTTTGTTCTGCAATGTTAACTACAGAGAAATTCTGTCCAGTCTCATTTTACTTCAGACAGGTGGAAGCAGTATGACTCATATGTTACAATTAATGTTTCGCTGGCACCTTATTATTTCATTTTATTATATTAGCTTTTAAATTCTTTCTTTCTCTGCAGGTACGAAACACAAAACTATCCTGGAGGCACGGAGCGGGCTGGGTCCTATAAAGGCATATCCCCGCCTGGGCCCCAAGCCCAGTGGAGAGCAGGGAGGAGGGCCGGTGGACCCCAACACTCAGGAACGAACCTTCCACTGTGAGATCTGCAATGTGCGGGTCAACTCTGAACTGCAACTAAAACAGGTAAGGTAGCAGTGGATATATTTCTGTACCTAAAATCTAAAGATTAGACAGGCATTTAGATTTGATTTTTTTTGTTAAGCACAAGATCAATTCAGTGGTCAATATTCTAAATTTTAAATTATGTTGTTTTATTCATGTTTATTCAAGTTAAACAATTGTGTAATTACATAGCTGTATTTTTTCATTATGTTTTCTCCAGTCAGTGTCCATGGTGTAAGGCAATAGGAAAAGTAATGCAGTTTTCTGTGATCTTTATTTTTTAGCACATATCAAGTCGAAGGCACCGGGATGGTATGGCGGGCAAGCCTAACCCTCTCCTCAGCCGACACAAGAAGCACAGGGGAGCTGATCTAACGGTAACATTTTACTGCTGATTTTTAGCTCCTATGACAAAGCACACCTGAACTCCAGAGATCAGATAGCCAGTGATACTTAAGGACATTAAGGTTGTGAAGCTTTGGAGTTGGTTTGATCTCCACAAAAGCCCATCAGGTGTTCTGTCTTCATCCTCCTACCTCAACCTAACTGAACTTTCTGAATTACAAAAGTGCATGGTGTACAGTTGTTTCACTTGCATGTGTTGACCTTCTGAAACTAATCAATGTTACCCCCCCCCCCCTCCCTCCTTTCTCTCTTGTCTTGTACTGTTATTGATTCTGTTTTTAGTCTTCTTTGACCTTCTCCAAGGATCTCACCAAAGCTTTGGGTGCCGGGCTGCTGCCCAACCCTTTGGCGGTTGCGGCAGCAATGGCCGCCGCAGCGTCCTCAAACCCACTGGCTCTCCGCGCGGCTGCTCCCGCACACCATCCACCTCATCACATTTTGCAAGGCCCGCCTCTCAGCCACGCAATCCTGAGACCTGCCCCGGGGCCCATCCGCACCACTCACGGGCCAATCCTCTTCTCTCCTTACTGACACATAACCATCTGACTTCAGCCAGTCAGGAACATCCACTCCAAAAGCACACTGTGAAGCTACAAACATGATCAACTAACAGCAATTGATGGGGGGGGGGGGGGGGGGGGGGGGGGGGGGAATCTGATAATATAAATATCTGACTGAGAGAATAGCAAGGGAACAGTGGAAAGGAGTACAAGTCTCTATTTTTCCCTTTACCTGAAACTCTCCATTCACTCTCCCTCCATTTCAAAAGACTTTTTGAGTGATCTGCAGATGGAATTATCAGAGATTGATAGTCATTATGCATCAAACTCCCTTGTACATTTCTCACCTCCTGGTCCCTCCCTTGCACTGTGGCCCTCTTGTGGCCACCTCAATAGCTACAGAAGAAACACATGCAGACCTTTCTAGAAACGTTCAACCACGTGTAGTGTTACATAATTATTCCGGGACAGGTTGTTTTTTCCACCTGTCACCATGGCTAAATGTGTTCTTCTCATCCTATGCACCTCAAAAACAAAGACAATAATGTTATGTCAGTAGGGTAGCTGCTTCCATCAGTCTTTGCTGTGTGCGCCACATGTAGCTGTACAGGCTTCAACGGCACTGTACATGTCCTACTCCGTGCCGGAGGTCAGCAGCTCTCCAATTTGTGACATTAGGTCTCCGCTAGATACAACATGACTTTGGCTGACAGGCAGGTGGTAGCCACATCCGAACATGTCTGATGGTTGGGGGGATGAGTGGAGCAGAAAAGTGACTGTGGGGGGTTGTTCTTTGCTGTCATTTCCTGAGAGGGTGAGGTGAGAGGAAGGCTGGCACGGGTCACTGGATGGATTCACCACAGGCAACTTGCAGACATACACAGGCCTGGACAAATATGTTTTAAAATAGATTGTACCAACAAAAATTGCTACAGGCCACATCTGCCAACCTCCATAACAGTCAGAGAATAGGCTCACCAAAGGGGAGAGGAGATGAAAGAAGCAGCAGAAATCACACATTAATACATATTGTACTGCCGGGTTTAAATACTCGATCACCATCTTTAGCTTTGATTGCATGTTATGGAAAGAATTCTGCAGTTTTACGAACAGCAGTTTGAAATAAAGTACTTGGGAGAGAGAAAGAGAGAATAGGTGTTATGCTTCAGCTTGAATTATTTCAAAGCCAATCATCATCCTCACATCTCCCTGGTCTTCATTCGCAGGCTGTCTGTGTAGGTGGGCAAGTATGACTTGTGTACCACCCTTTGTCCTAATTTCTTCTCCATGCCACCTCACAACAGGATGCTACACAGCATTCTGCATCACTGGGTTGACCTCTCCCAATTCCTGCACTATCCTTCTCCTCAGCTCCCTATTATCCAAAGGTTCATATGAGTCTATTGTGGGAGACACATCAACACTGGCAACCATGATGCTGAAAGGCAACAAATTAAATAGAGGAAGTTGAAAGCCAAATACATTCTTTGACAAATGATCTTGAGCTGAAGCGACAACCAAGCCAGAAGCCCAGAGAAGCCGCCCGGAGCAGGAGCCGAGACGTCCAGCCCAAGGCATCTATTGATACTTCCTGTCTTACAACTGAAAGCCATGAAACACACCATGATTTGTTTTCTTTTACAAAGACTGGTGAGCACTTTGTTTTTCTTGTTTGGTTTGGACTGTTGGTTTACATTTATATCACACATTTTAAAAAAAGAGCAAAATAGAAAACATGATAAAAAAAATATTTTTGTAGGTAGGAAATGTTATTAACGTCATCAAGAGAAACAAGGAAAAGGGTGAAATTATCAGAGAGTGAATTATATAAGGGACTCAGCCAGAATGATATAAACAGGCAGATCGACTGACTCGGTGGGGAGCCACAAACACTAGCTAAGCAGCAGCAGACTTATCTTGCCTGACAGCTTGAAACTAACACCCTTTTCTGAACGAGATGTACACTGTGCCCTTTCATTGAGAAGCAATGAGCTCTAATGTCTTACCTTTGTCTGAATATTGCAATGCAATGAGCAATTTTTATCAGAGTGACTTGTTATCATTGTGACATGTTGTGACATATTGTCTGGAGTCATGTGTAAAGTGGGAGCACGCCAGCTGACTGACTTTTCTGTTCTTCCATGGGGAGTGCAACTTCTTGAGGGGATTGAGGTGGGGACGGAGAGACAGAGGTGTAGCTAGAGATAGGGACTGACCCTTCATATTAAAGGGCCTTTTTACTATGGTAATCTCTGCTTGGGGAACAGGGTACAACACCAGGTATCAAGGGATTAAAGCTAGATCTGTTCAACGGGTTTTTTGTTTTATTTGGACTTAACGAATTGCATTTTGTTGTTGTTTTTGTTTTTTGTTTTCTGTGTGTGAGAAATATGTCTAAGTGAAAACCTAGAGGAACATTATCAATGCCATTACTTAAAAAGAGAAGCTGGCTCTGTGTCAGCTTCCACCATTGTGCTCTTTTTGTTGCTGAACGTAATCTTCAAGTTCATTTTGTGAGTGAAATGCTATTCCAGCATCCTTGCTTTTCTTCCTGTTGGTGTGTGTACTATAAGTATTCTAGTGTGTGTTGGGACCTGCTCTGTCCCCACTCCCCACCAATCAGAGACAGAGGCAGCCTGGATCTATAGAGTGGCCTAACACAACTATGGGGACAAAAACCTGCGTGTGTTTGGTACAGTGAGATTCATCAGTCGTTCTGGATTCAAGTCACAGAGTTGACCAATAACCGAGCCTTATCAAAGTACTGCAAAGATGTCCCTGGTAGGTCAGTCAAGTAGCACCACTTGTCCTTGATATGTTCATAAAGTGGTAAACACCAGAGAGTCATTTTCATCATTCACATGTGGGAAATAAATGGTATTCCTATTTTCTGGGCAGGTATTTCATGTTAGCTGTGTTTAGGCTACTAGCCTTAGCCTTATTCTGCCCTCGGTCTTTCTCAGAGCAGAGAGAGAGAGATGGAGAGGCTATGGTGTAATTTTGTCTTGCCAATAAATTTATTTTTGAATTTCATTATTAGAGGGACAAAGACTTTGTATGGCGAATTGTAGCAATACCTGACTCATTCTGGCTACTCTTGTTTATTGCAATAAGAAAATTAAACAATAAATGTGTATGTGAGTAAAACATTATAAATGTAATTTAAATGAAAAAGAAACTTTATGGTAAGTACTACTGGTATCAAGAGAAACCATGGTGGAAAAAAGTAAATGTCAATAAATCATTAAATGATACTGTCTGTGGAGTTTTTATGAATCAAACAGTGTGGTGCTTTCTAATGCCAGCCATCCAACTGCATGACCCTAGCTGGGAGTGTCCAGTCACAGAGCTGGAATTAAAATGAGTGAACTGCTTTAAATCATGGGTGGAGACTCCAGGCCTTAACGGCCAGTGTCCTGCAGGTTTCAGATATCACCCTATCAACAAACCTGAATCAAATGATTAGCTCATTACCAGGACTCTTACTCTGGAGAACTTTAAGACAAGTCGAGGAGGTAATTTAGCCATTGTTGGATCAAGGACATCTAAAACTTGCAGGACACCAGCCCTTGAGGCCTGGAGTTCCCCGTCCTCTAATCAGTCAATCACACTTAATATATTTAGGCATGTACACATGGTCAAGCCAACCTTCTGAAGTTCAAACCAGGCATCAGAATGTCGAAGAAAAGCAATTTAACAGACTTGAAACGTGGCATGGTTGTTGGTGCCAGCTGGGCTGCTCTAAGAAGCTGCTGAACTACTGGGATTTTTCCACACAACCACGTCTAGGGTTGAATATAACTATCCAAATTAAAGATTACATCCTGTTTGCAGCAGTTCTCTGGGTGAAAATGTGCTGTTTTCAGAGGTCAAAGGAAAATACCCAATTGCTTCAGGCTGAAAGGAAAGCATCAGTAAACTGAACAGCCACTTGATACAACCAAAGTATGCAGAAGAGTACTTCTGCAGGTACAACAGCAGAGGGGCCGTAGCAGCAGAAGACCACACGAGGTACCACTCCAGTAAGCTATGAGGAAAACTGAGGCTACAATTTGTACCCACTCACCTAAACTGGACGACAGAAAATAACATAGCAACATAGAAAATAACTGTTCCAACAGTCACAAGAACACAAAGAGAACAGTAAAGACAATAAATGGCTCTGTGACACAAATTCTGTTTGTCTTTCTTTTCTATTAGGAAAGGTGATTATTATGAAACATATGAATCTATTAAAAAAGAGCTCATGTCTCACTGTTATGTCGAACCTGTCAGAAAAATCACAAAGTGACTTATTTTAAATAGGTCACAAGTAAAAATGGCTGCAAATCCCTGCATGAAGGTGTAATTTAGCTAGACAAATAAAACAGTTTTTAAAAAATAGCCCACCAACTCTATGAGCTCAGTGGTCAAATATATATTAAAAGATAGCTGAGGTCATGAAATGAACATTTTAGTCATAGGAAAGTTGGTGGCACTGGTGTTTGTTAAAGCTTTGGGACCTTAATAAAAAAAATCTAAGGGTTGAAGATGTGTTCCACAAGAGCATATAGAAGAACAATATCTTTTGTGACAGCAGATGCAACTATGAGAAGGAGTAGCTGACTGGTCCTGCATTGCATCTTCAAATGAAAAGCAGCATTGTACTGCCTGGAGACTATTGCTGATTTCTTGTGATACACAGCCCTCAAGCTGTTCCCACGAGACTTCTTTTGAGCATTACCAAACAGATCGACTGCTTGGCAGTAGCTGTGTGATTCTTATATCAATACACAATTTGGCCACTAGATGGTCCTGCTGTGATTACCGAGAAGCAAGTCTCACAATGCAAGCACGTCAGACTTGTGTAACACTGCAGTTCTTCAGTTAAAATTATGAAGACTGATAATCACGTACATTCAGTATTGAATGTACACCACGTATAAATATCTATTGTTTGACTGCCTGTCGGCAACGTACAGATGCAATGCATTGCCATATGGCAGAGACAGGATAGGGAAATTGTACAGATGGCTCCTATGCTACTGTCTTTAGTTTCAAAGGAGAATTTTACAAGTTTGGGTCCTTCCATGTTGTTATTTTATGTGCTGAAGCCTCGTAAGAAGTACCAGTGTGGGAATAAAAAACACTAATAAAAATAAAAGTTTAAGATATTTATTTGATTATTGCATTTTAAGGAAAATATATTGGTTTAAAATTAGAGTGCCACGACTTCTTCTTTTTGTTTGTTTTTTGCCTATAAGAGGCAGACATGACAAGTTCTTTCTCGAGAGGTCCATGCATTGAGACGTGGAAATAAAACAGTGAGGTGGTCAGAAAGAGGTTTTCAAATGGAATCTGAAGAGGCAGAGATGCACTTTTCTCTTAATGGAAGTCTGCTTTTGAGTGGAGAGGGTGTGTTTCAGGTCTACTTTTCTTTCTTCCTGACACTCTTCTTATTTCTAAGAGGGTTTTTTCTTTTAATAGTTTTGTATCATACATGTTGCAGGAAAAAGAAAGATATGTAGGGAGCCCTCCTGGTGGCATAGTTGGAAAAAGTATAAGATATTGTTGCATCCCATGAGACGGGATGATGGGACGATGTATACCCATCAGTAACTCATAGTTTCAAGTTATCAATATGCTATTAGTTAAAAATACAGACTGTGACAATGTGATAAATGCATTACAGTCATATTGGCACACTAAGTGGGGGTATTATCACTTATAAAGCTGGTTTATATTGATTCTAACATTTCACCTTATCATACCATCCCAAATAAGATATGTTGATATAACTCACATCCTGTCTGTGTAAATAAGGAGGCATACAACATACAGAGTTTGCTGTTTCAGTTTATGTGTTCATGAAGTCACGCAATGCAATAAAGTGCAGAGTACCTGGAGCACTTTGGGCAATGGGTGCAGCTGTTCAAGCAGCAACAACCAAAATCTACCATCAAAAACAAAAGCGTTCAAATAAATATTCACAAAAGTCACTCAACAAAAATATTGCATATAAAGAGCTCCTTCTATGTAATTGTAGATGGAGCCGTTTTACATTTGTGCTAATGGGGGGAAAAAAAAATCAGAGAAAGGTGATTTCTACACCTGTTTTTAGTCCTAAACATACACGCATGAGACACACATCTTCTCTTTAGCAGGTTTCGCTGCATAATTTGCCATACAGGTGTCACGGCGACGGATGGCCGGTACTGAATAGGACTCAGGTGCAGAAACCCAGAGCGGAGACAGTAGATGATTTAACAGTTTATTACGGTTAAGTGCAAGGGGGAAAAAAAAGGGAAACGTGGCAAAGACAGAAAATGACGAGACGTGGAGCCTTGGTGTGGCGTGCCCAGGGGAACGTGGCTAGGGCGAGGGAACGAGGCCTGAGAAGTGGAACGGAGCTGAGTGGGGAACAGTCACACTGAGGGGAGAGGATATAGGAGTTAGGCAGGTAGTGAAGGCAGCTCAGAAGTGGCCAGTATAAGAGCAGCAATTCTTACTTGCAGTTAGGGACCTGGAGTGTTTGAGAGGGGGATGATGAAGATCCAGGGGAGGCTGAGTGGCGTGGAAAGGCTGACCTGAGATCCGGGGCTCCAGATGGAGTGTGATGGCAGGAGGGCAGGCAGGTGAGGCACAGAGGGATTTCCAAAATGATCACTAGGTATCCCGAGTCCGGAGGTGGAGTGAGCCAGGGTGGGTACAGCAACTGTAGTACAAAAGAGTCTTTGTTAGTAAGATAAATCACAGCGAGAATTTGAAACACAAGACCTGTTACCAACATGGGTTGATGACGAACTGGCAGTGAGTGAACATCGATGTGTGGTTAGCCTGCAATAGGCTCCAGGTGTGCAGGAGCTGGAGTTGGCCCTGCCCAGGGGCGGATCCCAGGTCAGTTCAGGAGCCTAATGGAAACTCCAGCCACCCACCGTAGACCATGACAGTACCCCCCCCTCAAGGGACGCCACCCGGCGGCCGACCGGTCCCCAGCCCGCAACGTGACCTGAAAAAAATCAGAGACAAGAGCAGGATCAAGGATAAACGAGCGAGGAACCCAGGCATGTTCCTCAGGCCCATACCCCTCCCAGTCCACCAAAAACTGGCGACCCCGACCACGGCGACGGACGTCAACGATCCGCTGAACCGTATAGGCCGGATGACCATCGATGAGCCGGGCGGGCGGAGGGGGGTCGGAAGGCGGGCACAGCACACTGGACAGCACAGGCCTGACTTGGGAAACATGAAAAACCGGGTGAATCCGCAGACTGGGAGGAAGCTCGAGCTTCACAGCAGAGGGCGAGATGACCGAGTGGATGACATACGGCCCAATAAACCGAGGAGCCAGCTTGCGGGAGGAAACTTTAAGGGGAACATCCTTAGCCGACAGCCACACCTTCTGCCCTGGAGCGTACCGAGGAGCTGGCGACCGTAGACGATCTGCATAGCGGCAGTGGCAGGCAGCAGCTTTCTTCAGTGCCTCCTGGGTCCGAGTCCAGACGCGGCGGCAGCGCTGGAGATGGTGCTGGACGGAAGGCACAGCCAAATCAGCCTCTTCCTCAGGGAAGAGGGGAGGCTGATAGCCCAGGGACGCTTCAAATGGAGAGAGACCAGTGGATGCGGAAACATGAGAATTGTGCGCATACTCCACCCATGGGAGATGTGCTGACCAGGTAGCCGGGTTATGGGAAACCATGCAGCGGAGCATGGACTCCAGCTCTTGGTTGAGCCTCTCAGTCTGCCCGTTGGTTTGAGGGTGGTAACCAGAACTGAGGTTGGCTCGAGCACCCAGGGAAGAGCAGAAAGATTTCCAAACCTGGGATGTAAACTGAGGTCCCCTGTCAGAAGTGACCTCGGCAGGAATCCCGTGGAGTTTGAAGACGTGGTCAACCATCAGTCTTGCAGTTTCCGTGGCAGTGGGTAGTTTCTCCAGGGCAACGAAGTGAGCTGCTTTTGAAAACCTGTCGATCACAGAGAGTATCACTGTTTTACCTGCTGACCTAGGCAGTCCAGTGACAAAGTCCAGGGAAATGTGGGACCAAGGACGAGAAGGTACGGCTAGAGGTTGTAGAAGACCGGATGGTCGCTGATTTCGGGTCTTGTTCCTGGCGCACACGTCACAGGCAGAGACGTAGTCCCGCACATCATGTTCCAGAGTTGCCCACCAGAAGTGACGACGTAGTAGTGCGATGGTGCGGCCGATTCCAGGATGGCAGGAAAACCGGGAGGTATGAGCCCACTTAATTACAGCCGAACGGGTTGCTGTGGGAATGAAGCGGCGGCCCGGAGGACCTGTGCCAGGGTCTGGTTCATCCAGTAAAGCACGCTGGATGGATTCCTCTATGTCCCAGGATAAAAACGCTACGCGGCAGGAGGCAGGAAGCACAGGAGCTGGTTCGGTGGGTTCAGCGTCTGGGTCGTAAAGACGAGACAGGGCATCAGCCTTGGCGTTCTTGGAACCTGGACGGAAAGAGATGGCAAACTTGAAGCGATCAAAGAACAGAGACCAACGGGCCTGGCGGGCGTTTAGACGCTTAGCTGTTTTGAGGTAAGTAAGGTTTTTATGATCTGTGAAGATGGTGAATGGGTGTTCAGCTCCTTCCAATAGGTGACGCCACTCTTCCAGGGCTAACTTAATAGCCAGCAACTCTCTGTCTCCTACATCATAGTTGCGTTCAGCTGACGAGAGTCGACGTGAAAAAAAGGCACATGGGTGTAACTTGGCCTTGGAACCTGAATGCTGTGAAAGGACCGCTCCGACGCCGACGTCGGACGCGTCTACCTCTAGAACAAATGGCTTGGAGTGATCTGGGTGACACAATACTGGAGCTGAAGTAAATAGGCGCTTGAGCCTACTGAATGCTACCTCAGCTTCAGGTGTCCAGATGAACTGTCTTTTGGTGGATGTGAGTGTAGTGAGAGGAGTGGCTACCTGGCTGTAGTTGCGAATAAACCTCCGGTAGAAATTGGCAAAGCCGAGGAAACGTTGTAGGTGCTTGCGTGACGTGGGCGTGGGCCACTCCAGGATCGTGCGGATCTTGGCTGGATCAGTCTTCACCTGCCCTCCTGCGAGTATATAGCCAAGAAAAGTGACAGATTGTGCATGAAACTCACATTTCTCGGCTTTGACGTAAAGTCGGTTTTCCAGGAGGCGTTGGAGGACTGCTCGGACGTGGACATGGTGTTCCTGGGGGGTCTTGGAGAAAATGAGTATGTCATCAAGATAAACAAAGACAAACTGGTTCAGGAAATCACGGAGCACGTCGTTGACCAGGTTCTGAAAGACAGCGGGGGGCATTGGTTAACCCAAACGGCATGACCAAATACTCAAAATGACCTAGGGGCGTATTAAAAGCCGTTTTCCATTCGTCCCCCTCCCTGATGCGGACAAGGTGGTAGGCATTGCGGAGATCCAGTTTGGTGAATACGGTGACTTCATGGAGGGGTTCGAAGGCTGAGCTGATAAGGGGTAAAGGATATTTGTTTTTAATGGTGATGTCGTTTAACCCTCTGTAGTCTATGCATGGACGGAGTGATTTATCCTTCTTTTCCACAAAAAAGAAGCCGGCGGCCACTGGAGAGGAGGATGGGCGGATGATACCTGCAGCTAATGACTCGTGGATGTACTTTTCCATGGACTCTCTTTCTGGTCTGGAGATGTTGAATAGCCGGCTAGAGGGAAGAGAGCACCAGGTAGAAGGTCGATAGCGCAGTCATAAGGCCTGTGGGGTGGTAAGGACGACGCTTTGTCTTTACTGAAAACTTCCTGGAGGTCATGGTACTCAGGTGGGACGAGTGTGAGGTCAACCGGATCAACGCCCGAGGTGTTAGTGTCAGGGGCACCCGGCGATAGGGCAGACTTGAGGCAGTGGGCTAGACAAAAAGGGCTCCAACTAGCGATTTTACTTCCAGACCAGTCTATATGAGGGTTGTGTTTCTGTAGCCAGGGGTAGCCTAGGATGAGTGGTGAATCAGGAGAAGAGAAGGTGAATAAGGTAATGGCTTCATGGTGGTTTCCAGAGGTGACGAGGGTTACGGGGCCAGCCTGATGGGTTATCTGAGAGAATATTTGATCGTTTAATGCGGTAACAGGGATGGGAGGATCGAGAGTCTTGAGTGGCAAATGAAGGCGTCTAGCGAGAGCTAAATCTATTAAATTTTGCTCTGCTCCGGAATCAACGAGAGCATGGAGGGGGTGAGAAACCTTATTTAGACACAGGGTGACTGGTAGAATTAACCGGGGTTTGGAACTGAAAGAGGATCCGCCCACCTGTATCCCCGAAATTACCGGCGGGCGGAGCCTTTTGGCCGAACCGAACACTGCGCTAACCTATGCTCCACTGAGCCACAGTAAAAACACGCGCCCGACCGAAGCCGTCGTTCTCGCTCCTCTGGTGTGAGACGAGAGCGGCCGATTAGCATAGGCTCCAGAGCGGCGTCCGTTTCCACGGAAACGGGAGCAGATGTTGACACCGGACGTGACGGTGGAGGAAGTGAAAACGTACGAGGCGCAGGTTTACGATGTTTCTGGTTCTTTTCTGCCTCCCTTTCCCTCAGGTGAATATCTATCCGAAGGGAAAGGGAGACCAAGTCTTCAAAGGATTCGGGCTCATCGCGGGAAGCGAGCTGGTCTTTGAGCTCGTCGTTTAAGGCGCGACGGAACACTCCCCGAAGGGCATGATCGGGCCAATTGGCCTCGGCGGCTGCGGTACGGAAGTCGATAATGAACTCAGCGACACTCCGGCTCCCCTGTTGCAACCCGAGCAACCTTTCATCAGAACTACCCTCCGATACTGGGTGAGTAAAGGTCTTTTTAAACTCGCACAGAAAATCATCAAACGAGCAGGTTGGGAGCGGGTGAGCCGACAGGTACACCTCGGCCCATAACAGCGCCTTGCCCTGTAGCTTAGGCGCCAGATATGCTACCCGAGCTGATTCGCTAGTAAATGAACGGGGTGAATGCGTGAACGCGAGAGAACATTTCAGTAGAAAGGCCGTACAGCGGCCCCGCTCCCCAGAGTACGGCTCGGGTTCTGGGAATGCAGCATCGCGAAACACGGAGCCCGAAGGGGTCGGAGCTGGGGAAGACTGGGGAGGTTCTGCCACGGGCGCAGGGGACGCGGAGGATGGGCCTGGAGGAGGGGAAAGAGCCGACTGAATCTCCTGCAGGGAAGCTAAGATCCTAGCCTGGGTCTCGCCTATGGCTTGACACCGGGTGTCGAGAACCTGCAACGCTTGCTCATGAGCCCCTAAAATGGCTCCCTGCTTGGAGACTGCTGCACGTACTGGGTCTGCTGAGTCCATTTGTTGGCCAGTTCGTACTGTCACGGCGACGGATGGCCGGTACTGAATAGGACTCAGGTGCAGAAACCCAGAGCGGAGACAGTAGATGATTTAACAGTTTATTACGGTTAAGTGCAAGGGGAACAAAAAAAAGGGAAACGTGGCAAAGACAGAAAATGACGAGACGTGGAGCCTTGGTGTGGCGTGCCCAGGGGAACGTGGCTAGGGCGAGGGAACGAGGCCTGAGAAGTGGAACGGAGCTGAGTGGGGAACAGTCACACTGAGGGGAGAGGATATAGGAGTTAGGCAGGTAGTGAAGGCAGCTCAGAAGTGGCCAGTATAAGAGCAGCAATTCTTACTTGCAGTTAGGGACCTGGAGTGTTTGAGAGGGGGATGATGAAGATCCAGGGGAGGCTGAGTGGCGTGGAAAGGCTGACCTGAGATCCGGGGCTCCAGATGGAGTGTGATGGCAGGAGGGCAGGCAGGTGAGGCACAGAGGGATTTCCAAAATGATCACTAGGTATCCCGAGTCCGGAGGTGGAGTGAGCCAGGGTGGGTACAGCAACTGTAGTACAAAAGAGTCTTTGTTAGTAAGATAAATCACAGCGAGAATTTGAAACACAAGACCTGTTACCAACATGGGTTGATGACGAACTGGCAGTGAGTGAACATCGATGTGTGGTTTAAATCCCTCTGGCTTGATAGCCTGCAATAGGCTCCAGGTGTGCAGGAGCTGGAGTTGGCCCTGCCCAGGGGCGGATCCCAGGTCAGTTCAGGAGCCTAATGGAAACTCCAGCCACCCACCGTAGACCATGACAACAGGTGTCTACTTCAGCACTTCAGCAGGTTTAAACTCTATAAAGTCATCTGGGCCAGTTTAGTGCATGACAAATAAATAATCGTTGCATGCCGTGCGATCTTCTTCCAACTTAAACATCTTTTTAAGTTGGAATTTAAAAAAGAAAAAATAGAAGAAAGGCATTTTGTGGAAGAACCTTTTCGAAATCTGTAGAAATACAAAGAAATTTTTACACAGTGACTCTAAAAGTGTTATACAGTAGAGAAAATATGAAGTCTAAATATATCACCAATGGAAAATTCTTGGAGGAAAAACAAATTGTAACATGCACAAAAAAAGTCATCAATTTGACATATTCTGAGTATTAATCCACTTTCTGTATGCAAGAAATGAAAGCAGATATTAGTATAAACTGTAAAGGTTTCTGAATTATTGAAAGTCATGGGAGCCCACTGAGATATTTTTTGAGCAAATAGTTGCCAGTGCAGCGACTCGGTGTGTTACAAAGCCCGTTGTTGCATTTCAACTAGAGAATGACCAAGCTGAGTCGCAAATCAAATCGTAATTACAATTCAAACCCCACGGATAATTAATATCATATCAGACACAGAGCTAATGGATCACCAGCATGAAAAGACATCCCTCTCTCACTCTTACGGCTAAGGTTAATTTAACTGCATGCTGCCTCCACCAACATGACATGGCAGGGTCAGGTACATCAGAACAGATAATTAGAGCAGACTCTGCAGATAGCCTGGAAGGAGACAGAGAAGACGCAATGGAGCAAATGATTCCATAATGCAATTTCTTTAACTAGTTGCAATATTGTGTTGATGCCAAATGTAGCTCTTTCTTTTTTCAGTTCAACTTGTCATCTTCTTTTTTCAAATGTTGAATGTCTTTCTGTTCTGTGCAGTGTTTGTGCAACTTCGTTTACCAGAATTACAGTATAGCATAGGCTCCTCATTTCAGATAAAACGACTTCCTTCCTTCATTTGAAACATGTCTCTCATTTGTTTCATTCATGTTCTTTCTATTTTTCTTAACTACAAAGAACAATCTTAATAAAAATTAAGAAACCTTTAGACACCCAACAGGCATCCGAGGAAAACGTGAAATTAAGCGATCAATCCTCTGACTAATATGTTGTTCTCCTTTGGGAAATTAAGTCAGTCCTCAACAATAGCCAAACTGCAGCTCGGGGTCACTCACAAGAAAACGGTCCCAGAGGAAATGTGTGGATACAAAGAGCCCATGTAATATAACAATAATGTAAGTGCATTGCAGCAGACCTTGAGTCTACTATGCTGGTCATTATGAACTCTTGAGAGACAGTTGCCAAATATGCTTTCATGTAGCATCTCTGCAGTTTCAAGGCTGCGCTGTTGGTGTCGGGATCTCATAACACAAATGTGAAAGAATGATCTTCAGTCCTTCGTGCAGGAGTAGGCGGGCCAGTCGAATTGGCCTTCTGCTCTATCACAGCATGGGTCACGGAAGGAGTGAATTGAATTAACTATTACGAAGAAGTGATTTGAAACCCATGAATAAAATCCACTGCCTGCACTGATTTTTGTCCTTGTGACAAATGTGATAGAAAAAAAATGCACAGTGCATTTAAATAAAATATAGAATTTGAGGCCTCTGCCTATTTATTTTCCCACAATGCACTGAGCATTTCTTCTTCACTCACCTCTTTTTGCCCTCTACAGTGCATCTGGAAAGTATTCACAGCACTTCACTTGTTTCAGATTATGTCATGTTACAGCTTGTTAGCAAAATACATTTTCACCTGTAAATTCTACACACAATACCCCAAAATGACAAAGTTTGTTCACAGCCTTTGCTCAATACTTTGTTGAAAAATCTTTGGCAGCAATTACAGCCTCAAGTCTTTTTAAGTATTAAGTTACAAGCTAGAAACACCTATTTTTCTTTGCGGAACCTCTCGAGCTCCATCGGGTTGGATGGGAAGCATTGATGCACGGGTATTTTAAGATCTCTCCAGAGTTGTTCAATCAGGTTCAAGTCTGGGCTCTGGCTGGCCCACTCAAGTATATTCACAGAGTGGGCGCAAAGCCACTTCTTTCTTATCCTGGCTGTGTGCTTAGGGTTATTGTGCTGTTAAAAGATGAACCTTTGCCTCTTGTCTCCAAGCATATCTCATTGCTGCATTCAGCAGTTTCCCTTAACCCTGGATAGCCTTCCAGTTCTTGCTGCAGAAAAAAATCCCCATAGCATGATGTTTCCACCACCGTGCTTCACTGTTGGCAAAGGCATGGTATGGGCCAGGTGATGTGTGGTCCCTGGTTTCTTGCAGACATGATGCTTGACTTCAGGCCAAAGAGTTCAATCTTCCATCAAGTTTCATCAGACTAGAGAATTTTGTTTCTCATGATCTGCAGTTTCATCTTTTGAAAAACTACAGCAGGGGTGTCATGTGCCTTTTATTGAGGAGTGACGTCTGTCTAGCCACTCTACTATAAAGGCCTGAATGGTTGACTGCTGCAGAGATCCTTCTGGACGGTTCTCTGCTCTCAGAGTGACCATCAGGTCCTTGGTCACCTCTTTGACTAAGGCCCTTCTTCCTCAATCACATAGAATTTCCCAGTCGACCAGCTCCAGAAAGAGTTCTGGTGGTAACAAACCATCCATTTAGAGATGATGGAGGTGCTCATTGGGACCCCCAATGCTGCAGATGTTTTTCTGAACCTTTTACCAGATCTGTGGCTCGATATTTAGTCTTCCGGCAATGACAGAAGTTCATGCACCATATAGCAGCATATGGACATCTACACTGAAATAAAAAATTTAAAAAGCAAAATTTGTAACAGAACCTTAATTTTCTTAAGTGCATCCATTACAGCAATGTGTAGAAAACATAACAGAGAAGCAGCTGCAACTCCAAAAGTAACTTTACTAGTATTCATTTTTAAAATATTTGTGATTACTTCTTCAAGGTTAAAAAGACAATATGACCGTAATAGTATCATTTTAACATACTGCCCCTGGAGTATTTAGCAGCAAATATACTACTGTCAGTACTGTACACCTTGCTGTTGTGATTAGCCAAAAGCCACAGGGAGACACAGATGTTTTTCCAAGAATTTTCTATTTAAAGCTTCCATAATGCATGAGCGTACACCCTGAAGCGTTTCAGGAAATGATGGTGATGAAAACTATGGTGGGGAGAGCAGCGGATGAGAGAAATGGTGACACTGAAGCTTGATGGTCAGACACTGGATGCAATGTGAAAGATAGGGTGCCACTTTTAATTAGAAGATGAGTTACTGACGAGAGGAAACAAATAATGTTGTCATTCAGCTGTATCCTGTTGTGACAGCCACTCACTAATTATCTTTCTGTCCTGTCATGCATCTGTTTTCCTTTTCTTAGCTGTTAAAGCCAAATATCATTAATGTGTCTTGGTGTTTAGTGTAGCATCTAAATAAAGAACCGGATGATTAATAAATGATGATTAATAAATCCTGCTAAAAACTGTCAGAGGAAAAATGTATAGCTTTTTGATATAAAGCCACAACAGCTGCAACCTAAACATCTAGAAGTTAGTTTCCTGATTGTTCACATGAATTGCTACATCCTGTATAATCCACTGTATATTACAGACTGACATGACTCTGAAAAGTGCCATAAATGTGGATTCTTTCAATTTGACAACTGCCAGCAAGGGCAACTCCTACAGTGAAGTTTCTGGAAATGCCCACCTCTGACGAATGACCATTGAGCAGTTAGGCTACAATGACTGCAGGCAGATGTAAGATATGGTGCAAACCTACTTTTGTTATTTTTTATTTATCAACCATTTATTTAAAACTGCACCTCTGGTGAGCACTTGTGGCCTCTACAAGCAGCAACCCCTGATTGCGTGGGCAGCTACTGATGAGCTACACTTAGCTCTGAGGTGTCAGCAGGGTTCCCATGCTTCCCAAAAGGCAAATGAGCCATGTAACAATTTTTGTATATTATAGCCTTTAATGAAAACTATCACCAACAGCACCCACAAATACTTTATTATTACATTACATTAAAAATGACCTAAAACCCCCAATCAGCTTCCCTACTTTAATCTCAGTCTTGATTTCTTTGTGAATCTTTAAATTATGCTCAAACTCGTGGAGAAGCTTTGCCTGAACAACATGGAGAGAACAAACAGTTGACTGAAATCAGCACTGGTAGCACTGTTTACAATAATTACACAAATACATGGGCTCAGATAGTGATCAGTTAAATTTGGGGCTAATATTATCTTTTTATCTTGCAGCATCTTATCATACGCAAAGTAGCTGCTCAAGAGCCTTGAAGCCAGAATCACAAAAATCATCAAAAATATTTAAGAGTTCCCATTTGCAGGTTGTAAATGTTTTTCCTAAATTGCAGAGTACTAGAAAATTTTCCACTATTACCTGAAACAGCCTTGAGACAACAGTGGTTGTGATTTGGCACTATTTTAGTAAAATTGAATTGAATGAAGTTGCTCTGAACCAGTAACTAATGATTTTCTAAATTATATCCATATTTATATAAAATTAAGGATAAATCGTGGTTGTCTCATGATTCAAAAGTCAACACCATGAGTGCACAGAGTTTCTCAGTCAGAACCAAAACCTAACATCAAAGAATTGAAGCTGACTTCACTAAATCAACATGTCAGTTAAATAAATCACAAATTCCACATTAAAGGCAGATGTCGTCCTTCTTTCCATTTTGTTCCAGCATCCTTCCCACACGGGTGTTTAAAGTTATTCTGGATGACTGGGCCACTTTTCAGACTGGTTGGCCAATGTTTTCATTGAAAATACTTTTTCACAGCAATTTGATATTTGATGGAAAATGATGTTTAACACATTAAAATATACATCTGTGTCATGACTTCGTATTTATCTCTCACACTCATGAATGTGGTAGGTGGGGGGGGGTTGCCTCAGGACTGGATACAGACGCCCCAGGCGGGAATTGATCTGGCAACCCTCCTCTCCACTACACTACCCAGCTGCTAGAAACTTGACCAATACCAAGGGCTCAGAGAAGAGCAGGTGAAGGTAACAGTGGTCCCAGGGGTGATCGGAGCACTCGGTGCGGTGACTGCCAAGCTAGGCGAGTGGCTCCAGCAGATCCCAGGAACAACATCGGAGATCTCTGTCCAGAATAGCGCCGTCCTAGGAACAGCTAAGAAACTGTGCAGGACCCTCAAGTTCCCAGGCCTCTGGTAGAGGACCTGAGCTTGAAGGATAGACCGCCCTCAGGGGCAAGACAATCAGAATCAGAAAGATTCTGATTCTATTTATCCCCAAGGGGCAATTAAGATATATATATATAGAGAGAGATAGATAGATATATAGATATATTCCATTAACTGTCCCACATACTGACAATGGGTGTACCAGGATTTAGGATTTATTTGTATACTTCATAACTTTTATCTAGTGCTGCATAACAGTGAAATCAAACAAACAAATAAAAAAGATTTAAGAACAAAGAATATTGACCTGACAACAGCAAAGAAACTTTATATTCGGGTTCTTATACGTCAACAACCAATAAATAAATATATATCTACAAATTACAATTTAAAATACATGTTTACATGTTTCCTTTGACTAATTTCCCAATGAATATTAATATGCAATTTAAAATATAACCTTATCAGCTGTTGTTTTGTTTTTTTGTGCTTGTGGTTTGAGCATTTAGTATTTGAATGAAAACAATCAGCTATCAGATTCTTTAATGTCTTTTTATTTCAGGAAATAAAGATTTGGAAAAACATTTTTGTCATTTGCTTTATCATGTTGGCTCTTTTAGATCGCTTATGGATCTGTTTCACTTGTGAAGTGTTATTTTACACCAATAATATTTATTTCCCTTTTTTATATGTTGCAAAATTGCTAACTAGCATTTAAGTGTTGCTTTGTTCACTTGCCTTTGACCATGTATTTATGGACAGTGTATTATCATAAGCAAACCACACTACAATCATTCTAATCAGAAGATGAAACTGACAGATAAAAGTCACATTATGTAGTGCTGCCATATTTCTAATGAATTATAATGCATGTGAGTATCAGATAGTGATGCCTAATGAGTTTTTAATGTGCACTCCATGCTCACGATAGACTCGAAGTCTCCTCCTCCTAGCATATTATCAGGTTTTATCATACTTGGCTGTCTCTGACATCCTCTCGTTTAAACAGTCAGCTTCTCCAGTAAGTGAGGTGGAATAAAGGTGTAGTCCATCTGCCATGTCAATGACAACCCTCTCTTAAGACGAACCTAAAACACAATCAGTAATTCTACATGGACTGAGCGATTTGCTCTCATGTCTAGCCTGACAGACGTGGTGCCAGCTGTGTTTACCAGGACATTGTGTGTTATGAACATAATCACTTTACCAACCCCTGCCTACCCGTTATGGATGGCACTTGTCATTTACAGAGGAGAGCCCTGGGCCATCAGTCATCGCTATGTGTGAGTGTGTTCCTGCACAAGTGTTTCATTGTGTTTCGTGAGGGTGGGGCTGGTTGGGCTTTTTTGTACATTCTGTCCGTCTGTGGAAAGCAACAAAACAAGATTTACTCAAATACAATCACTGAACAGAAACATTTAAATGCAGTACTGTGAGCATTCAACAATTACACTTGCAAGCTCACATAGCTAATCGGCCATTACATTCAGAGCAGACACTGGGCATTTATAACTCAGTCCTGCTGCCAGAATATTAGTCACCATGTAACAGCCATGCCATTTTGTAAACTGTGGTATGACTTTATTTAGAACTCCACTTGCCCACCAGCTGTTTTGATTCTCTTCATTGCAACGACATTAAAAGTCTATTCACTTGTATTCACTTTTTTTAAAGATATTAAAAATAACATTAGAACACACACATTGTACATATGTTTTAGACACGTTTGAAGGAGGAAAGCAACATAATACTGTGAATAATTCAGTTATTCAAAGTATAAACAAAATTTAGAAATGAGTGGACTAAAAGCAAAAGGCGCCCTTTCGATGTACACAGAGGTCAAACGTGCTGTGTGCTCTAAACTGGCAGTTTCGGTTCTAATCTTTATACAAAGTGCCAACCTAATTATATTACAATTATTTTCCAGTACCAGTACAGCATAAGCTAATACTTCATACTGCAGCAATTTGATTGTAGAGATGCTGATTTGACGATCAAAAACACAGACTGTTTTTTGGGGGTTGCCAAAAGGATTACATTTATACTACTGATACTGGGTGATGAGCTCACAAGTGAGTCGAGCCACAATAGCATCTACCCAGCAATCTTAAAACTTACTTTATTGAGTTTTAATCTGCAGGTTTCTATCCAGCATTCTGAAATTGGTCGATTTAGAGTAAATTTAGAGTAAAATCGACAATATTGTTTTCACTAATCAGATGATAAGAGCACATTTTTATTATTGAGCTTATGTAAGGAAATATATAAGGAAGAAGAGATGATTCACTGAGAGTGTCAGGTCAGCATTTGCAATATGGCATCCAGATAAATAGGAAAAGTTTTATGTAAAACTTTTTATATATCCAGAATTTGGTCCCACAGTGCTATTATTATTATTAGTAGTAGTAGTAATAATAATAATAATAATAATAATAATAATAATAATAATAATAATAATAATGATGATGATGATGATGATGATGATGATACATTATATTACATATTATTTATAGGTGCCTTTCAAGGTACTCAAGAACACCTTAAATACCAAAATCACTGTATGTATATGCAAAGAATTTAATAGTTCAACACAAAGAATTAAATAGTTCAACCAATACAGAATCAAACAGAACAAAGAAGCTTGAACAGATGTGTTTTAAGACTGGCATTAAAATAGAGAGGGAATCAATATTGCAAGTGCGGTGCAGGAAAGAGTTGGAAAGAAGAAGGACAACTTAGATGAAAGCCCTAATATCCATGGTGGTCAGTCGATCAGGTGGTATAATGAAAGTAACAGCGCAGGATGATCTCAGAGTATGGGAAGGAGTGGCAATGTGCAGAATATCAAAGAAATGTGGAGCTTTATAGGGATACTTGAAAGTAAGATGCCGAAACTTAAAATTGATGTGATATTTTACAGTCAGCCAATAAGGCTATTGGAGGACAGGAGTAATATCTTCTACAGATGGGGTTCTTGTAATGACAAGAACAGCCCCATTATGAACCAGTTGAAGGCTGTGGAAAATTTTGTTTGATAAGTCAGAGAGGATAGTATTACAATAATCAATACGAGATGGAACCAGAGCATGTACAAGTATAGCAGTACTGTTAGCTGTAAAGGCTTCTGGAATTACGTAGAGACAGCTGCTGATGAGTATTACTAACCTTAGTATTGAAAAAGGCCAGAAAAGTATTACACTGCTCATTGCAGTAAAACTGTATTCCATATTCTTTGATTGCAGTTTTAAGTTGGTGTGATTCCAGGGTGAAACAGGGAGCAGAGTGAATGAGAAAGTCTGAGTTCTCAAAGCAACAAAAGTATTCAGAAAACTGTGTAGTGCATAATTGTATAAAAAAAACACTTGTTCATCAGGAGAAGATAAGATGTTCTACGGTTCTGCGGAACAACACCAACAGATAATATCAAGAATATAGCCCTCAGAGTGAGTTGGAAAATCAATAAATTAGTAGTTACAAAAAGACCAAATGAGAAGGCACTTATAAGAGGATTAGTGACGGTGTTCATATGTATATTATAATCACCGGATAAAATAGCATTAGAGGATATGAAACAAACTAAATTTGCAAAGTAATTTACAAAGACCTCATTTAGCTTGGGCGTTCAGTACACTGTAGTAAGTGTATACTGGGAGTAGGCCCGCTGATTTGTAAGACAATATCCTCAAATGAGGGATAATGAGGAATAGTTTTAGAGGATACTTTCCACTTCTTGTTGTAGAATGAGATCCCAGGAGAAATACCTCGATTTAGCTGTCCAAAATTATTGTCAAGTAAAACTCACAGCACTCAGCAAATCACAAAATAGAGGAGATGGTGAGTGACTGAATGTTACAGTGGGGCAAAAAAGTATTTAGTCAGCCACCGATTGTGCAAGTTCCCCCACCTAAAATGATGACAGAGGTCAGTAATTTGCACCAGAGGTACACTTCAACTGTGAGAGACAGAATGTGAAAAAATAATCCATGAATCCACATGGTAGGATTTGTAAAGAATTTATTCGTAAATCAGGGTGGAAAATAAGTATTTGGTCACCTCAAACAAGGAAAATCTCTGGCTCTCACAGACCTGTAACGTCTTCTGTGAGAAGCTTTTCTGTCCCCCACTCGTTACCTGTATGAATGGCACCTGTTTGAACTCATCATCTGTATAAAAGACACCTGTCCACAGCCTCAAACAGTCAGACTCCAAACTCCGCCATGGCCAAGACCAAAGAGCTTTCGAAGGACACCAGGAAAAGTATTGTAGACCTGCACCAGACTGGGAAGAGTGAATCTACAATAGGCAAGCAGCTTGGTGTGAAAAAATCAACTGTGGGAGCAATCATCAGAAAATGGAAGACATACAAGACCACTGATAATCTCCCTCGATCTGGGGCTCCACGCAAGATCTCATCCCGTGGGGTCAAAATGATCATGAGAACGGTGAGCAAAGATCCCAGAACCACACGGGGGGACCTGGTGAATGACCTGCAGAGAGCTGGGACCAAAGTAACAAAGGTCACCATCAGTAACACACTACAACGGCAGGGAATCAAATCCCGCAGTGCCAGACGTGTTCCGCTGCTGAAGCCAGTGCATGTCCAGGCCCGTCTGAAGTTTGCCAGAGAGCACATGGATGATACAGCAGAGGATTGGGAGAATGTCATGTGGTCAGATGAAACCAAAGTAGAACTTTTTGGTATAAACTCAACTCGTCGTGTTTGGAGGAAGAAGAATACTGAGTTGCATCCCAAGAACACCATACCTACTGTGAAGCATGGGGGTGGAAACATCATGCTATGGGGCTGTTTTTCTGCCAAGGGGACAGGACGACTGATCCGTGTTAAGGACAGAATGAATGGGGCCATGTATCGTGAGATTTTGAGCCAAAACCTCCTTCCATCAGTGAGAACTTTGAAGATGAAACGAGGCTGGGTCTTCCAACATGACAATGATCCAAAACACACCGCCCGGGCAACAAAGGAGTGGCTCCGTAAGAAGCATTTGAAAGTCCTGGAGTGGCCTAGCCAGTCTCCAGACCTCAACCCCATAGAAAATCTGTGGCGGGAGTTGAAAGTCCGTGTTGCTCGGCGACAGCCCCAAAACATCACTGCTCTCGAGAAGATCTGCATGGAGGAATGGGCCAAAATACCAGCTACTGTGTGTGCAAACCTGGTAAAGACCTATAGTAAACGTTTGACCTCTGTTATTGCCAACAAAGGTTATGTTACAAAGTATTGGGTTGTATTTTTGTTATTGACCAAATACTTATTTTCCACCCTGATTTACCAATAAATTCTTTACAAATCCTACCATGTGGATTCATGGATTTTTTTTTCACATTCTGTCTCTCACAGTTGAAGTATACCTCTGGTGCAAATTACTGACCTCTGTCATCATTTTAAGTGGGGGAACTTGCACAATCAGTGGCTGACTAAATACTTTTTTGCCCCACTGTAAATAGCCAGAACGACAGTTTGTTCATCTCAACTGTGGCATTAGTCAACCTTGACAGGTTAGCCAGCAAGCTGTGGTCAACAGTCCATCCAGATCGCTGTGGAGGTAGAGTGTAGACTAGAATGATAACACTTGATTTTGATCATGACAGTTGAAGTTCTGTTAAGAGCCACAATTTTTTTTGTATTTTTGATGAAAATGACAGAAAATATCCAGGTGATGATACAGTGGTGGCTCAGAAGAATGAAGTCAAAGCTGAAGAAGCTCGGCTTTAATGAAATGCATCACAGCGGTGTTTTTAGTTTGCAGGTCATCAGTCATCTGACCTGCAGATGACCATAGATGGTACAAAATAACATTATCAAAGTCAGAGTTGTTCCTGACCTAGTTTGTCACTACAACATTCACATTAGTTGATCAATTGTTAATATTAAATTAAATTAAATTAAATTAAATTAAATTAAATTAAATTAAATTAAATTAAATTAAATTAAATTAAATTAAATATTAATTAGTGCATCTTAAATCATCATAAGTGCATCATAAATGTATCTAATCTATATTTTATTGTTAGTTATTATTACTTTATAAAATAAATAGCAATTACTACCACCTTATATCAATCCAACAGAGCCAGGAGAATTCTCTTTGGGTTCACAACATGAGCAAACACAAAAAATTGCCAATAGCTGCTACAGGTTTCCTTTCAAGTGAAACACCACTATCCTGCTGTGTCAGTTTGATCAATAGCTGACCCTCACACCATAAAAGCAATAACAGCTGTTTCTTGCAGATAACACAGGAGCAACATATTAAGAGTGTTCCATGAATAATGTGTTTCATTGACTTGGTCTCCTGTGAAGAGACCACATGAAACAAACAATTGCCAGAGGTTTGTTCATAGGCAAGTGATTTTATTGTCTGAAGTTACTGCTGTGCAGGATTCATGTTTGGTCTAGACTTGTCATTCCTTGACTTTTGAATTTCAGGTGAATTTCAGATTTTGAATTTTGGCAAGCATGGTCAAAGCAGCCATCGGTCTGCAGAGGATCACACACCTCAAAGCTTTTTATGCATCTTATTTGGAAGCAGCTGACCCCATAAGCAAATTAAGAACAAAGGACTAATTCGGGAAATGACTGTGGTGATTGCTGTGGTGATTGCTACAGAAAAGAGCTGAGATCAATGAGTCCAGATTATTTCCGACACTCTCCTGGGAAATTTCCCAGTGTCTCATGAGTTTCTGTCAAATCCCAAGTGAAAAAAAAGGGCAGTTTATTTGCTAATTGTGCATTCATACATTTAAACATTTATGCTGCCATTACTCCAAATATGGACATAAAACTTTGCTCAAATAGATAAACAAACATCCACCATCAATAAAACACTTAATAACAAAATTTCTGAATCAGAGGGTGAATAATGCATGAACTGCTTCATGATTTCCAATTTCTGCCTCAGTCAGTATGTTGCTCGCTTGATCTTGTATTTCCGTAATTGCTCTTGACACAATTTTATGAGCAGGCCACGGACAAAATAAAATAAGCTCCAGAGAGAGGCCACATGAAAACACACTCACTCTCTTTTATACGCAGGTGTGATGGAAGCTCTGTTGCATTGTGGGTGCTCAGAGACATCATGGTAATGACCTGTGAACTATATTTTACATCACCATCATCTACCCACATGCCCAAAAAGACACACCTCCCAGTCCAAAATAGTGGTTTAAGAGCCTGTTCTCTTAACCTCTTCATTGGTTGGTTTGGCAACTCGTCTGTTTTCTAGCCGGTCTGAACACTGAATAGAGGCTGCATGGAGTGAGATACAGATGAAAACAGAAAAAACAGAATGGTAAAACAGAGGTGGGCATTAAAAATTGTGTTTCAATCAAATTGTTCGGTTCAGCTTAAAGATTTTAATAAAAAAGATGATCTTTAGCACATGACATTACTTCAAGTTATTGCTTCTTCAACCTGGTTTCAAGCTTATATAATAGGTATAAAGTCAGCTTTAAAGTTAAGGTTAACAGAATGAATGGTGACTTCAGTCACCACTGGGTGGGTGTTGTATGCGTAAAGTGCTCAGATCTTCAGAGACAGTTCTGTCTTTGTGTCAAACAATACACATGTAGTTGAGGTCTAAGTGAATATTCAGTCAGCTAGGTTTCTTACTTGTTGTAGCTCTTTGCTGTTATTACAGTAAATATAGCCTCGCTCTTTTGTACTTTCTTTACCCAATAACACAAAAGCCAAATGTAAAAAAAAAGGGGGGGGGGGGGGGGGGGGGGGGAGAAAAGAGAATTTGTGAGTGGTAACAGGAGCAGTTAAAAGGTTTGGGAAGTTGGCAGCGGTACAATTCATAAAGCAAAAACATCTAACCCTAACAGAGGAAGAGAGGCATTCATCACGGCGCTGAAAATGAAAAATCATCCTAGTTTTGATAAGACTGTGCTTGATAATACACTGTAAGTTTAAAAAGTAAACCCCCTTTGGCAAAAAACAAACTGCATCATCAATAACAAACTTTCTATGTTCCCGGTGTGTTTGATTTAAAACTTCTGATGTCACACATTTTATTAACTAAAAAAAAGGTGGTAGGCATGAGACGTGAGAGACGGCGATTGTGTCTGTGATGAACAGGATGTGAATGTGTCTTTGAGACTATTCTCACTCCATGATCAATACAAAATACTGTTTTGAGTCAGAAGGAAAAGTTCACCAATCTAAAAAAGAGTGATTCAAGAGGCTCAACAGCACCAGAGCATCTTATTTTCTCCCGAAGGCCAGTGCCAACCGCTGTCACTGAAAGAAGATTAAAGAGGACAAAGAGAAAAAACCTGTTGACAAGTAGACAGCAGAAAAACACTTTTGGAAAACACTGAGAAAAACAAAAAGGATTTTGGTTTCGAGACACCGCAGCTCACAATCTCACATACCCAGTATGGTCTTATGCTAATAGTATTTCAAGACATATCAACATCCATGTCAGTTTTAAAGAAGCAGCCTTCAAATTAACATTTAGATGGAAGTGACACTTCAGGACCTCGCGAGTCAGAGATCAGGAAAGAGTGGGTTCAAAAAAAACGGGTCCATCAAAATCATTTTACACGCCTCAAGGAGATGTATAAAGAGGAGTCTGAGTTAAAATCACCCACTGGATTAAAAGCCTATTAAGTCAATTACTGACAGGTGTGTCTTATGATCTACCGTGGAGAAGAGACTAGATCTGCTTATTTTCGTCTATACGTCGCCACAAGCAACAGTGATCAGCAGGAACTGCCGCTGAGTGTGTGAAGGCGTTCACACTTGTAGAATACCCTTTGGACTCAATGGACGGAGACTCTCATCTGTAAGTCCGGCAGCATACACGCAGTCATTTGTAGCTAAATGTACACCATGCAATTTCTCACACTTACAGTCTCACTCCTTCTTCTCAGCCTCACACAATAAGCTCCTCTGTACCCATCTGATCCTGTATTTCTTCATACCATCACTCCCATATAAGGGCTGTGGCGTCACTGTGAACCTCTTCCCTCCTTCCCACAAACAGATGATTGGCAGCTCCATTAAAGAGAAAGGCGAGCAAAAGGATTATGACTGTACTCCATGCTCTGTCCTCTGCCAAGTACGCAGCTACACAGATGTATGAATCTCTATCCTCATGTCCTTACGTGGACCTCCAAATAAACTGAGCTGCCAAACATGTTGGAAATTTGAACCAAAGAAACCCACACAAAGTAACACACACGGAAATTATTATCCTTTCTCTGTCTGCGCATGTTTTAAACATTTTTCCTTCTCTCATTCTCTTTTTCTATGGGTTCCACAGCAAGGTTACCTCTATCTATTCAGCCTGTTAATTCAATAAGCATTGCAGAAAAAGCAGGATCAATTGGCAATTTTTTTTTAAATTATCAAACAGGTTGAAACCTGAGGATATTTTATGTGGACAAGGATGTCCCACTCTTTATACTCAGATGAATATCTGTGAGATATAGAAGAACGTGATTACATGAGAGGTTTAAACTTTAACAACACTTAATAATAATAATAATAATAATAATAATAATGGATACTTTATTGATCCCCATGGGGAAATTACTTGTTTTTCTCTGCATTTGACCCATTCACTCAGTGAAGCAGTGGGCAGCCCACTAAGCAGGCGCTGCTGCAAACAAAGATTGAGATTAATTTAGTTGGCCAAAGGATTAGTCACTATAATAAAAACAGAAATTTGGCTTGCATGGAAACACTGTTTCAAATTCATTCGCATAGAATGATCTCATCATGGTGTTGGTCTGTGTTTTTGTTTTTGTTTTATATACTGCTTCACCTATAGCCACCATGGTCTACCTGCTGTTACTGAGCCAGCTGTGAAGGTCCAGCTGACCTGTCAGGACTAGAGATTATCCAGCTGTCTGCAGCTCTGAGGGAAGCGCATACATAATGACAGTTCAACAGGTTTGGTACTGAGTAGGATGGCAGGATTGGATGACTTCCAAATGTTGTAAAGCAGAAAGATACAAGACATTATTGTTCAGCACTATGCAAGATATGTGCCTGTAATGTCGTCTGTAGCAGGATGTCAATGTTGGCTAACATAATCGATACAATATATCTACTCACCTTGTCATTAAATGAGAAGCTTTCCCTGCAATTGCATGCTGTGGAAAAACAGCCACTGGCACTCTTTCCTTGTGTTACTGGGTTGCTTTGATTACCAGGGGAGATAAGAAAGAAACACTCATCAATAATGCAAAAACGCAATTAATGACTTCCCCACTTCTGACGGATCTCCCATCCCGGACCCCTGCACTGCTGCAATCCCCACCCTGACCCATCCCCGCACGATTACAGACAGGAACAAGACAAATATGGAAATGGGAAGCCATTTCTTAACATGTGAAAGGCACAATTTGGATTCCGGCTTAATGCTTTGTTGTCAGTGTCACACCCTCTCACATCGGTCCTAAATCTCCAGACCACAGTAATTGATGTGCATTACTTCCCTTTGCCTGCACTACAATTTGAATCTCAAACTTTGCTTTACTGAAGAATTATGCTTGTTTGCATTCTGAATGCGTAAACAAACACCAACACAACTCTAATTGCTTGTGTAATTGCAAGAAAAATTATAGGTTTGGTACTTGCACTAAATTTGAGCCATTTTCAGAGGCTGGTGAAAACATGTTTAAACATGTTTAAACACGTTTCAGGATTTCTGTGAATACTGACAGTATATACTAAATTTCCAGGCTATGCTGAATTAATTTGAAAAAGTAGCAGTTCTTGAGCATTTTACCCATGCAGTTTTTCACTCACAAAAAATGTATAAAAAGTCCCTCAGTGGTTGTCAGGTGATGACATTTCATCTCACCACCTGTCGCACACCATTTAACAGAGAATTTAGCAAGCATGAAAACAATTTCAAATGATGTCTGAATAACATGTTACTCATTGTGTCAGGACTGGTATGAAGATGTGTCTATCCAAGCTCAGCTCACCGCGTATAGGCTCTAAAAATGGTTGTGCTGATAATATTTCTACCCAGTGATATTAAACATATTTAAGTCTTGCTTTCAAACCAGCAGAGATCAATTATATATGGTATATTTTATATTCTGTCTCCTAAAAAAATTCCATGTTGATGTAAAATTAAAAGCCATTAAAATGGTCAGATTAATTGACTTCTATATCCTTTCTTCCCCAAACTAACTGCAGATATAGCCTTATCTTTTTCCAAATATGTTCAGTGGTGTGCTTCAGTCCACGAAAACAAACATGTATCCTCGTCACGAATCCTAAACTTTTCTCTATTTTCTTTTCTTTTTAAAAGGGTGTGTGCGTGTTTTGTGTGCAGTGAGGAGTTGCGGGGGGAGGGGAGGGGCAGACGCTCTCATCATCATCATCATCATGACCATCAATGAGTAGGCTCTGTAGCCTTCAGTGCAACGTGATAAAAGAGTACTCCACCTACGCTGCTGATTGGCGTTACGCAGGTATCCAGCTATTATTTATTACCCCAAAGCCCAGACGCTTCATTCATCCGGACTGGCTCTCACAGCGGGATCTAGCCGATTCCACTCTACTTTGCACTTGGGCGCACTCAGCTGACTTGCCAACCGCATTATCTGCTCGACAGAAAACAGGTAAAAGCTAAAAAAAAATGTCTTAATGCTTAAAAATGATCTTTAAAATAACATTTAAACTGTTATCTTGTTGTGAAATAAGATAGTTTAAGGTTTACTTTAACTCTTTGGTAACGGAACAGAAAGAAACACTGCGTAAAACTACTGTCTTTGATCAATATGAATCTGTTATTTACTGATTTTGAAAAATTCTCTTCAATCTAACTTTGCGAACAGTAAATTGTGCGTTTTTACGCACCGATTGCATCGTCCCTTGTGCGCAGTGGGTTTCTTAATGAAAATGCAATGAATTTCCCCATTACGAAAACACCTTATAAAACGAATTGTTTTTGCACAGGCGACACCAACAAGATGAGAAGAGGTTTGCTACTGGTGACTTTTTTCCTCGTCATGGAATTTCGCTACAGCCGGTGCAGATGCGACGAGCCCGGATCGCGCAGATCAACTTCAGATGTAGGTTCCCGGGCACGTAATAATAATAATAATAATGATTGCATTTATATGGCGCTTTTCGGGGCCCTCAAGGCGCTGTACAATTCCACTATTCATTCACTCTCACATTCACACTTTGGTGGAGGCAGCTACAGTTGTAGCCGCAGCTGCCCTGGGGCATACTGACAGAAGCGAGGCTGCCACATCGCGCCAGAGTCTGAGAACATCTTTTAGAATAATCAGATTTTGTTTTATTCTTCTCATTATTGCAGCAGACCATAGGCTTAGAGAACTTTAAGCGGAACATCCTGAAGAGATATAATGACTTGGATTATGACAGCTTTGTGGGTCTGATGGGCAGAAGAAGTGCAGGTTAGTGTTTTCGACGGGCGAACATGACCAGTTTAAAAAAAAATATAATAATACATACATACACACACACACACACACATATATATATATATCTATATATCTATATATATATATATATATATATATATATATATATATATAGATATATATATAGATATATATTGATATTGTGTGTGTGTGTGTGTGTGTGTGTGTGTGTGTGTGTGTGTGTGATGTATGATGACAGTAATGCTGAAGCTATAAACTGAAGAATAAAATATTTGCTGCAATGTTTCTGAAAATCTCGCCGGTCTTCTGTTTTTGTTTTATTTTCTTCATCAGAGGCTGACGCTGAACAACCATCCCAAAAAAGTAAGATTTTGTAATTTACTTATGGCGTAAAACGACCGTTTAAAATTGTCATGAAATATTGCATTTTGCTTTTTATATATAAGGGGAGATGGATGACATTTTTATTGGACTTATGGGACGGAGAAACGCAGAGACTGGTGAGTGTATGGCAGGTGTCTAATATCCATGTCCTTTTAGCTTTGTCGCCTTTCATATTCATGTTTTCTATGTATATGTTACAGATAATGGTGCCTGGAGGAGAGAGTATCCAGAGAGGAGAGGCATTTTTCTCAACAAGTGCAGGCTGAGGTGAGTGCTTCTTCCTTATTCTTAAACAGACATCACCAAATGTCAGCTGTTTAGAAAAAATAAGTTAATGATCATCCTGCATAATTAAGGATAAAACCGATTTCAGACATAGAACTTCGGAAGATTTGGGGTGTTTTAAAAGGGACTGGTTTATGCAAACCATCTGCATGCTTTTCATTTCTTAAAGTAAATCTCTACTTGTAGTTCTCACAGTGGATTTTTAGGGTACTTATGTCCATGTATGTGTTTTGTTTTTTTCCTGCAGGTTACTTCAGGGACTGTAGACACTGAGAGTTACTTTCATTTGGCTACAATGACAGAATGTCACCGAGAGCATCAACAGCAAACCAAATGTCTGATAGAAACAAAAAAAAACACATGATTCCCACTGTACCTGGCTTATGAAAGTGACAATGTACCAAGCATAATGTACGGTTTTATTTGGAGACAAAGCATAATTAGAAGTAATAAATTCTATTTCTTTATCATGTCATTCTTTTTCTTAAAGTTCAAAATAAATGTAATTTTTATACATAATTCATTCATTTAAATGTCGGTGCAGTTTCCCTTGTTGTTTAAGTGATTCTTCAAGCTGTTGTCTCATGTTGAGACAATACTGTTCAATCACAGTGTTGGGTTAAATAAAATCAGGTGCTCAAACGGTTCAACGGGGGGTTTCAAATATACTCTGAAAGGTGAAAAGAAAACACTTTATTTTGCATTTCTGAAACAAACATCATATCAAACATCCTGGCTCTGGTTTTAAAGCGTGTGTTAATTAGATTGAGTTACAAACGAAATTTAAACAAAATTAATTTATTAACTTGAAGCATTTTATGCCAAATTACTTAATTACTCACAATTAATAATAAATGTCATACATCTATTGCTTTTTCCTGCATAACTCCAAGCACATTGGCTGTGACAATAAATTCAAACACTGATGATGTCAAATATAATTAAGGCTAAACCAGATGTTCATATTGTTTGAACACAGCTGAGACACATGTAGCCTCCACTCAAACATCTCTTATCTTTAACAACTCACTCATGTTGTCATACTCAGCAGAAAAGAGTTGTTAGTGCGCAGTAAAAGGGTTATCTGAAAAAGTCATACTTTTCACCACAGTTCTTCTTGACTAATCACAGAAGGAAAGTAGCCACAGGTGCTCCTGATGTAGTTTCTGATGGCGATCAGACACACTGCAGTTAAAACACATTCAGTACCATCTAAAAACACAACACAGCTAATACAATACAGCGTTTTATTCGACTGCAGTCCTGTTCACAGTGAGATGGGAGTTTAAATTCTCAGTCTCCTTTTCCTCTGTCACCGTATCCTCTTTGGTTTGGTTTCCATTGAGAGAAAAGGCAACAGTTGTGCGATTCTTTCCGTCCTTCACCCCTCGAACTGCTTTAAGTCCCGCTGTTACAGCCGTCTGCGAGTGTGGGCTGACATTCAAACCATGACGTAAAGAGGGCTGGTAGCGTGGAATATAACCATACGCTCTTAGGTGGTAGGTGTAGTACTCCATCACGTACATCAGCTCTGCTTCGATATAATGAAACGATACAGCCAGGTCTGAGCAGCACTGCGGACCCTAAGGAAGAATAACACGTAGGTTAAAAACATAAACCACACACAGAACAATAAAAAGCAACTCACTCAAAATATGTTAACACTGAAGTATTCATATTTTTACTACATGAGTAGCAGTCACCGTCCATAATCACATTGATAGTCATTGCTATTGTAAACCACTGAGTTTTGCTTTAATGCCCACACCTGAGAACATGATCAGTAATCGTCCTTGTACAAAGTGTACACTGCTCTCTGCTTTCAATCTCTGAACTGAAATGTAATTTTCAACAAAATATTGGATTTAATAAAGACAAATAACCACATACGGTCCAAAGAAAAGAGAGTGCTGCACATTAGGGCTGCCACTAACGATTATTTTGATAGTCGACTATCAGATCATCATCCATTGGAGTAAAACGTACAGCTTACTGCACCAGCAGCATCTGCTCTTATATAACTATCATTAGCTTACAGCTTTAAGTGTTTAAGGTCTGTGCTAACTAAAAATAAAGACAAGATGATAGTTTGTTAAATTTTAATGAAATGTGCAGATTGTTTCGGTGAAGTTTAATAAACTCCTTGCTATCTAAACTATAACAGGACACCGGAGTATATTCTGGAGCATCTCACACTTCTGATGATCAGCTGTCTGGTTGACGTTTATTCAGCTGTGTAAAAACTATAACTTTAATCTCAGCCAAAGCGATTTACTCAGGAACAAATAAAATACTAAAAAAAGCCAAACAACAACATTTTTAAGTTATCTAAGTGACTCATATATATTTAACCTGAGTAGCGAAAGACGGTGGTGGGTTTGAACACGATTTGCCGGGAGTCCGGTGTTCTCACGGCTCTAGTGAGCCTTGTCCCCGGGTAGCTATCGAGCTAGTGGGTAACAGATGTCTCCGAAAACGTGGAGAGCTTTTGAAAATATGTGGTGTCTTGATAAACTGAGCAGATATTTGAAGTTTACACAGCTACATTCTCACCTGAAAATATGTTAAATGTTTATTTTGTGACCCAGAAAGAATAATAAGAGTAATATTAAAACTAACTACTGTTTCATAAACGGACACATGTCACAGTTTTTCCTTTTCATTGTCTGAGGAAAAAAAAATAATAATTGTGGCTTAAAAATATTAAAAGTACATTTATGTTCTTATTACCCTTTAAAAAATAAAAATAAAGCAGCTCCATACTCAGGCAGACAGCACTTGACAGCATCAGTAATGAACCTGCCTCATTTTAATTGCAAAGTACAATAGATTAGTTGCATCATCAACAACAAATTGACCAATTTTCCCCTCATTCGACAGCACATTGTCTGTGCTGCAATCGTCTACTTTAAAATGAACACTTTCTTTTTTCCAATTCAATTATTGTTTGCAAGGGTCAGGCACACAACTTGAATGTGTTAGATACTCACATATTCATTTATTTTAGTCAGTACTCTTCTGATGATTCATTTAAATCAATGCCTATGTTTCTAATTCAAAGTAAAATATACAAAACATCAGGCAACAGTTTTTAAATGTGATTCTAAATAATTAAATAAATAAAGAGATATAAATTGGTCAGAATTATTGATTATTCCTTCACATGTTCAGAGACCCTGCTCGGTGCGATTAAATCAGTTACTTGGTTAACTGACTAATCCTGCTTCGGGTGATAACTGTAGATGAACTGTAGGTTTGGAAAGGCTTACGTTTCACTCAGACATTTGGTCTGGAAATCAAAGCAAACGTTCCACTGAATAGCTGGATAATTTATTTACTTATTTATCAGTTTATTTAAGTATCACTTATGAACAAGTGGTCACGTTTTGCAACACTCTTTGAGCCAAGTAGTTTTAACCACTTTATCCTTTAATTTATCATATTAGATTTGTGTCAAGCATACCTTTTCTTTATTCAACCTTTTGAAGCATGGTGTCACCTGTAATTTGTAAAACTGTGCTTTCAAAGAAGTTTCCTCAACCCTTGATTACTTGGATTACTGTGAAGGTAGCATTAATGCTCAACAATATACATCCATTAGCCACTTCATTAGATTTTCCTTGCTAGCGGCATTTAGATCTGCCTTAATACTGGCATATATTCAACGAGGTGCTGGAAACATTCCTCAGAGATTTTTCTCAATATGAACCTGACAGCATCATGCATTTGCTGCAGATTCATGGGCTCCGCATCCATGATTCTCATGTTTCACCACAGTGTTCTGTTGATTTGACAGATGCCATCAGAAGATAAATACACTGTGGTGATAAAGGGATGCAAATGGTCAAAAATAATAGTAATGTAGGCTCTGGCATTTAAACAATGCTCAGTTGGTGCTGTGCCAAGTGTGCCAAGAGAATATTCCTGCGATACAGGCAGGATGGGACCATACCTTCATGTTGCTATGGCAATTTCTGACCGGACCATCCGATTGTCTTAATGAGCCTGTGCGAGACTGTTTTCTGTTCTTAGCTGACAGTAGTGGCAACCAGTGTGGTTTTCTACTGCTCTGGTACATCTGCTTCAAGGCTCAAGATGTTGTGCGCTGAGAGATGTTCTTCTCCATATCTTGGTTATAACAAGTGCTATTTGAGTTACTATCTGGCTATTCTCCGTTGACTTCTGCATCAACAAGGCATTTTCACCCAGTGAACTGCCTCCCACTAGATATTTTCTCCTTTCTATGTGAACTGTACAGATGTTTATGAAGGAAAATTCCAGTAGGGCAACAGTTTCTGAAACACTTAGGCCAGCCCATCTGAAACTGTCTTCCCCATTCTGATAGTCAGTTTGAAAGTCTCTAGGTCATCATGATCAGGTCCTCATACCTACATTCACTGAGTTTCTGCCATGTGATTGGCTAATTGACTGCTACAGTATGTGTGGCCAAACATATTTTGGAGCAAATTATGTTGCCATCCAAAGGAAGGCCTTTTTTGGTTTTTAAAGAAAACACCTTCCTGGTTTCAGTCAGAATATTGTCAAACCAAATTTGCCAATATTCTGATTGCATGTCTCCATATTTAAAATGTTAAACTGGCTAGCTTACAAGTCCAGATACGCCATCGATTGAAAAAGTTTGGCATGGTGTGACACTAAAATTCAAAGAAGGGCTTGAACTGTTGAAAAGTTTTCTATATAAGCTGGCCTCCTTAGTTCTAAAGCAGTTTTGTTAAATGAAAACATGACACCACACAGCAGTAAACATGTTCTTGATCCAACTTTTTTTGAAAGTTTGTATGTGCCTGACATTAAATTCAAAATTTGATTATTTGTCTAAATTAGGAACTTTTTAGTGTTAGCACTAAATATACAGTCTTTGAAGTACTTTCAGTTAAAGACTGTAAACATTATTGCCTATATGACAGTAAGTGTAACTTTCACTAAGAAAAAAGTGTGTACACTTTTTGAAATGAAAGACCTCTGTCACTTGAATGGAAGACATAAGCTAATGACATTAAAGGATTTCTAATTTAAGGTTCAGTCCGTCATCAGCATGACGTCCTAACCTAACTTGCCCCTTTCTAACAAGGTTAATCCACTCACTGTTTGTCTGCTTTATCTACGCGCTATCTGTGAACTGGATTTTAGAAATGGCCTTTGTATGAAAAGATTTCTTTGTTTTTTACCACCACAATGTGTAAGCCCATTTCACTATTACTCGCTCAAAAATAAAACTAATGTGAGGGGACTTGCCTCAACAATTGGGTAGTAGCAATAGCTCCAGTACCAGAAGCTCTTGGAGAACTTGCCAGTAAGATGGTGCTCTGGCACAAATGGGTGAAAAGTTTCTCGTTGCAAAGTGTCTCTGGAATCTCCTGCCAGAACACCCATCTTCTCCAAACACTGACCGAGAGCTAGGTCTTCCACAGGGGTCGTGTGTGTGCAAACTTTGGTTCGAAAGCCTTCCACAAATCTTTTGAGGGCTTCTTTACTGAGTACATAACCTGCTCCCCCACTCATGTAGCCTTGTTTGGTATAAGGTTTGAAGCGCTTGCCAAAATAGATTGGTTCTTCGGAGGAGTGGTTGGACAGAATCCAGCGCAGGTTGTCCACTACCACATAGGTGTCATCATCCGCTTTTAAGAACCAGTCTGCTTCATTCCCGTGGTGTTCGTAGACATAATGGAACGCTCGAATGGTCTTCCAGTAGAGCTGGTCACGGCCCTCCTTTGTCCCCAGGCCCACAGTGGGGAAGTCAGGGTCGTCCACAGAGCTCATGAACACGACGATGTTGCAGTGCCGACTCCAGGTAGCCCTGACATGTTGGGCCCTGCTCTGCAGGTTATACGGCCCCGTCATCACCCAACAGAGAACACGTACTTTCTGATACAACATATCTGCCACCTGGCTGTCTTCATCTGGAGGGACACACGACAGTATATAGCAGTGTTAACTGGTATGCAGTTGACCTGTTGCATTTGTCATTCTACAAGCCACACCACACTCTGCTTAACACATTTGGATACATATGCAGTTAGTTCCCTTCCACATCCTTTCAGCTGTCATTATTTTGGCCATGCCAATTGGAAGTAGCATGAAAGCAATAGTGGAAAAAAATCCATATATGCATCACAGTCCAAAGCAGAATAGGTATTATCATCATTATACAGTCTAAAGTAGACTTGGTGCTATTTCAAGTCCGTTGTGTCTGTAAACCAATCTCTAAACTTTAAGGCAAAGTTCAGTCACGGGCTTAGAATGTTTCCTGCACTGTAAATATGTGAAAGCTATTATTAAATTAGAAAAAAAAAATGTATTCACAACATAACACACCTGTACGGTGAGGAAGGTGCAGATTCTTAACAGCAGCTCCCTCCTTCCTCCAGCTGGTCGGCCTCTCCCTTACAGCAGTGACTTTTTCCTGAGCTCCTGACAGAACAGGGTAACTTCTCTCAAACCACACCTGGTGAAGGAAGAAGTACGTACTGCAGGCCCCTAAAATGAAGCCCAGCGAAAAGCCCAATCTGGAGCTGAAGCCTTTCATGGCGATAATGTCTCCACAGCTGCGAGGTCCAAGTTATTGCATGTCTACATGAAACAGCACCACACTCAGTCAATTTGATGCACAGCCAAACCACAAAGGCCAACAAATATCAGTCATTAAACGTCTTTTGCGTTACATGCGTAAGGTGCTTGATAGCAGACTGACTGTATGTAGTTGTACAATTAATTTTGCTATCATTGTTTTCTTTTTTTAATTGCAATAATTTTAAAATTATAATACTTTGCCTCATGATTTTAGTCTTTGAAAAATGTCATTAAAAAACTATTTGAATGTCTATGAAGTCATAGCGCGCTGACACAGCAGTAGACATGCGTTTAATGTATAATGTGCACAAATGACGACATAGTGATTAACTTCGCTGCTCGTGCCTAGAGAAGCCGTTTGATTTATTATGGTGACGTCACGTCAAGACCTCCTCCTTTTGTTTAGTTTAAAGACGGGATGATTAAAACTAATATTAGCAACACTTAAATTCAGTTTGTCGCTGGAGCAAAAAAGACTAGAGAAGTGCTTTTGACACGCACTTCATAACTAACTGTCAGCGGGCCGCTGGCAGTGTTTTTCATTGCGTCTGATGAGGTTAAAGACCCCAAATCCGAGACAGATGTTAACGATTAACGTGACGAGAAATGTTTATGGCAAAGCAGCTTCTCTCCTGTATGCTGCTCTTCTACTTTATCCAGACGATAAATAAAATGACATGACAATCTGGTTACAATAATCAGGGATTCGTCCGTTGAGACAATAAATGAATAAACACGACAGAAACTGCTTGGCAGCAAAACGAGGCCAAAGGGAACCCAGATCGCTTTCCAAATGAAATAAATCAATACCAAAAGTTTCGTGTATGTCCACTGAGTAAATAAATGAGAAATACAAGCCTTTAAGAGACTCCCTCCCTCCTGTATGTTATTTACCTTTGCTGGGGATCAGTCATTTGTGAGCACGATGTGCTTGTCACCCCAAGGAGCAGCTAAAGTATTTCGTGAAAAACAGCACAAGGACGCTACACCTGTCGAGCACACGGCTACATGCAGGTCTCATTCATCCGAAATACTGTTTCTCAGTGAAGTCCTCCCTGCACTGTGTCGCCAAATAAGATGATTACCAGCAAAGAAAAGCTTCTGAGTAGAATTACATTCTTCTACCTCGCGGTGGGTAAGCTCTGAAAATGAACGCTGCCATTGGTCGCCTGTCGGTGACGTATGAGGAAGCGCTCGTCCGAGTCCTGAGAGATAATAATTGTTTCAGATGATCAAGATTTGTTTGTCACAAGTGACACTGGTTTTTCGGAGACGCCGGTGAGACAGTTAAAGGGTAACGCTAAATGATGGCGACGACTTGTCGTCTGCAAATAATCGCCACTAGGTGTCACCCTTACAACGGCTCCAAAAGGCTTCAAGCCAGCTCCAGCAATCATAAGCACTTTACGTTAATGCAAGCTACCTAACCAGAGCTACTGACTCCACTTTCAAACAGAACTCGGAAATTAAAGTACATTCCGAGTCACCTGTTGCCCTGGATCCCCATTTCGTCTCTTGCAGTTAAAGGCAACCTGGCTATAACTACCTGCTCAGCTCCCCAGTTAGTAAAGACGTTTTGATGCTACCTTACAAAAGCTTACATACCTTACATAACCAATAAAACCATGGCTATGATCCTGTTTTTATCTCTGTTCTACAGCTGGGTTCTTAGCTTGCTCCAGATAAGCAAATGTAATATATACAACAAATGTGACTCAATGTAAAGCTTAAAAAATTTAATGTATTTAAATTTACAACATATACAAAAGTGCTAACAAAGCACTTTTGAAGGGGACTAAATTTCTAGAGTTTTGATGTTCTTGAACCTCTAAACACACACAGTTCAATTCATTTGTAGGTCATTTTCACCTCTTGTAAACAGTCATTTGGTATTGTGGTGGAAATCCAAAGTCAAACTGTGAGAGTAATAGGTGTTTTCTCTTTCATTTAGTAACTTCTGCAAAGACAGCAACACTGTAATGCAAATGTCTCACTTCTGAGGAGGAAGTGCTTTTTTTGTCTTGTGCAAAAAGAATGTGTTAACAGAGTACGAGCAAATTTCATATATGATAAAGCTACACTTTTTATACTGTATGTACAATCTCTGTTTGTACTTTGTCTATTTAGAGTATACTGTGCACTAAGAAAGAGCTTTAACAGCTGCACAGAGCAAGACTGGTTAATGTGCATCAGCTTATATTTTTATACTGCAATATACAAAAACATAGAAAATAAAAACAAGAACATTTGATCAGAACAGATTATGCAAGCAAGTAAGCAATTAATTAAGTAATGAAATGTTAATTATTGATGCAACAAAATTAACCTCTTAAGCACACACGCCTAACCCTAAATGCGATCTCCTCCCTTTTGTCCCTGTATCTGGGGGCGCTGGTGCTTAAGAGGTTAAGCTCTAAACTAACAAGAGATGAATTCTTATAATTGTAAATACAGCAAGTGTTTCACAGCAAAGTAGGTTATTTCATTTGAGGTCCTAAAGAATAACAGAAAGGAAAATACTGTAAATGGTTACATTTTTTCAAAGCAGGAATGCATAATTGACTTTTTTTTTTTTTAAATTCAGAGAATCTAAAACTATGGAAGTTATTGAATTTGGGTATAAATAAATTTCCATGTTTTGTCCATTTTTACTAGTCGATAACACTAACATAGTGAGTGATGGGGGAAGTCGACTTTTGCAGATCGTTCAAGCCTGGAATGGTTTGATCACTGTTGTTGTTGGATGGATTTGAAAGGTTTTTCCTAACAAATAAAGGACTCTTTTGGGGGTTTTTTTGTTTTAGTTTTTTTGCCTGCCCTGTTTGGCTCTTCTGCCATCAGAATTATTGTCTAAAGGTGAAGAAAGATGCCCAACGGATTTACTTTACCAAATGGTCCATCCCAGCCTTACCGTAATGGTCTATTTGATTCACCTTTTATTGTTTATTTTCACTTGCTAAATACGGGACAGACTTGACTGAGGAAAAGAAAGGGGAGGAAGACAGAGGGAAAGAAAAACAGCAGAGAAGAGGGACGGGGATAAAGGGCAAAAAAAACAAAAACCAACTGTCAATGGAAAATTGTACTTAGTAGTCAGTATAATATTTTAATGATATAAGTTTGCATATGGTAGAATACTGCATGTAATCATTTGTGTTTAGAAGTATATAGTTGGTGGCATATTGAAAGAATGTCTCATCCTAGGAGGTCTGTAACATTCTTTCAAGGTGCTCTAGCGTCCACCCCCACATCCTGGGAGCATGGGAAGAGGTCGTACCTTGTCTTATTGTTTTACGGTAGGATTAACCTAGCTATATCAGTTTTAGTCTAAGTGCTTTTTGGTTTGATGAACTGCTGGACTTCGAGACCAGCAGGTTTAGGGAAGTCTTTATGGGGTCACACTCTGACCCCACACACACACACACACACACACACACACACACACACACACACACACACACACACACACACACACAAGCACCCACTGAAGTATAAATAAAGACCGGGGCAGTCCTCAGCGCGAGCCTCAGTGCTGGAGGCTGCCCTTGCTAGCAAGAAGTTCTGTGTGTTTCTCTTCTCTGACTCTTTACTGAAGAAGTGTTTTAGAGTATATTTCTTGACACCAACAAAATAAGCAGACAAAAAATACATATATCAATCAGCTGGATCACCTGTTGAGAAAGAAAAAAGAAAACGAGCAGAAGAAAAAGAGAGCAACATAATAAACAACATCACGATGATATATGGGAATATAACAGTAAATGCTAAATATTAAACATTATTGTGCAGCACATAAGATCGACAGTGCACAGTGTGCTTTGAGGTAGGAGCCAAAAAGGGTGTAGTTTGTGTGTGTGAGCACCCGTGTGTACACCTGTGAGCATGGACGCGCTTGTTTTTAAAAGGTTCCTTCATGTAATGATCTGCTAGAGGGTGTGGGGGAGCCACAGCCCTGTCCACCAGGGCATGAACAGGTATGGAGGAGATCAAGACTCCAGACATCCAGAGGCCCTCAGAGCACAAGAGACCAAGGAAGACCAACAGAGGGGCAGCCGCGCCACTGTCCCAGAAAGAGCTGGCGAGAGTCCCAGATGAGGGCTCACTCAGCAGCCACGGAGCAGAAGCCAGGGGGGGTTGCAGTGACGCGCCCGTGAGCTCCGCCGGCAGCCAGCTGTGCCTGAGTGACCGAGGCTCCAGGCTCCAGGCCCCAGGCCCCGATAAGCAGCCACCAAGGAGTGAGCCAGTGTGTACCTGGACGCCCATTCCCGGACACAAAGAACTACCAACGCACCGATGTCTGAGGGAGTCCGCCACTGGCAGGGGAAGTGGTGGTGGGGGGAGATAGGCCTCCATACCTTGGAGGGCCTGAGGTGTCCCCAGAGAGGTGGCGTCTGATACCCAACCTGACATATAGACACAGACATACAGGCAGACACAGACACAAACATCCGTTCCCACCCTCATGCTCTCATATGCACTTACTCCACACTCACCCAACGTGGAGACAGACATACAGGGAGTGTAGAATTAAGATAAGATAAGATAAGATAACCTTTATTAGTCCCACACGTGGGAAATTTGTTTTGCAATTGTTTTGCAATTATTAGGCAAGTTGTATTTTTGAGGAATAATTTTATTATTGAACAACAACCATGTTCTCAATGAACCCAAAAAACTCATTAATATCAAAGCTGAATGTTTTTGGAAGTAGTTTTTAGTTTGTTTTTAGTTTTAGCTATTTTAGGGGGATATCTGTGTGTGCAGGTGACTATTACTGTGCATAATTATTAGGCAACTTAACAAAAAACAAATATATACCCATTTCAATTATTTGGTTTTACCAGTGAAACCAATATAACATCTCCACATTCACAAATATACATTTCTGACATTCAAAAACAAAACAAAAACAAATCAGCGACCAATATAGCCACCTTTCTTTGCAAGGACACTCAAAAGCCTGCCATCCATGGATTCTGTCAGTGTTTTGATCTGTTCACCATCAACATTGCGTGCAGCAGCAACCACAGCCTCCCAGACACTGTTCAGAGAGGTGTACTGTTTTCCCTCCTTGTAAATCTCACATTTGATGATGGACCACAGGTTCTCAATGGGGTTCAGATCAGGTGAACAAGGAGGCCATGTCATTAGTTTTTCTTCTTTTATACCCTTTCTTGCCAGCCACGCTGTGGAGTACTTGGACGCGTGTGATGGAGCATTGTCCTGCATGAAAATCATGTTTTTCTTGAAGGATGCAGACTTCTTCCTGTACCACTGCTTGAAGAAGGTGTCTTCCAGAAACTGGCAGTAGGACTGGGAGTTGAGCTTGACTCCATCCTCAACCCGAAAAGGCCCCACAAGCTCATCTTTGATGATACCAGCCCAAACCAGTACTCCACCTCCACCTTGCTGGCGTCTGAGTGGGACTGGAGCTCTCTGCCCATTACCAATCCAGCCACGGGCCCATCCATCTGGCCCATCAAGACTCACTCTCATTTGATCAGTCCATAAAACCTTAGAAAAACCAGTCTTGAGATATTTCTTGGCCCAGTCTTGATGTTTCAGCTTGTGTGTCTTGTTCAGTGGTGGTCGTCTTTCAGCCTTTGGCCATATCTCTGAGTATTGCACACCTTGTGCTTTTGGGCACTCCAGTGATGTTGCAGCTCTGAAATATGGCCAAACTGGTGGCAAGTGGCATCTTGGCAGCTGCACGCTTGACTTTTCTCAGTTCATGGGCAGTTATTTGGCGCCTTGGTTTTTCCACACGCTTCTTGCGACCCTGTTGACTATTTTGAATGAAACGCTTGATTGTTCGATGATCACGCTTCAGAAGCTTTGCAATTTTGAGACTGCTGCATCCCTCTGCAAGATATCTCACTATTTTTGACTTTTCTGAGCCTGTCAAGTCCTTCTTTTGACCCATTTTGCCAAAGGAAAGGACGTTGCCTAATAATTATGCACACCTGATATAGGGTGTTGATGTCATTAGACCACACCCCTTCTCATTACAGAGATGCACATCACCTAATATGCTTAATTGGTAGTAGGCTTTCGAGCCTATACAGCTTGGAGTAAGACAACATGCATGAAGAGGATGATGTGGACAAAATACTCATTTGCCTAATAATTTTGCACTCCCTGTAGAGAGACACTGTACATACAATCATACTCCCCAAGCGTACTCTAAACCCCAGGTCTAGGTACCCTTGCCCCTGGAAGGGGAAACTGCACCCAGACCCAGGTGGTGTTACCCTTTTCCCTGGGGTGGGGAGAAGCAGACCGCCCCGACGGGGGCTGTGTGAAGACTCCAAACCTCCCTCCGCCCGCTCATATGTAGTGTTGATGCATGTGTGTTCTAAGGTGCATTTAAAACCCAGGAGGGCATGGAGCTACCTGCCAGAGAGCAGCAGGTAAGCGCATAGCCCCTCCTGATAGCCCTCAATGTCTACATGTATTTAAAATTGAGAGGTGGGCAACGACACCAGGGGTGAGGTTGTACACCCTGATGGTCTTTTGGATTTCGTGTAGCGTGCCAACCCCCACGATCCTATATGTATGTGTTATGAGAGTCTTAAATGGAAAGTTTTTGAACATGGACGTTATTTGGAGTTGTGGTTGCTCGTTTTCCTTTTGTTTGCTTTGTTCATTTGTCTTTTTTAATTCTATTTTTTTTATACTTTTTCAACATGTTCAAAATAAAGATTCAATCAAAATCAAAATCAAAATCAAAGTTTGAGTTATGTTTGAACAGCAGGTGTGTCAACATTATTCCCCTATTCAGCTGCTCAGCGACTCAGTTTGACAGTTGCCAATACACCTTACCCACAATTGTCCATGATCTTATCTGTGTTTGTTGACATAATTCAGTGTTATCACAACAGCATCATCACCATCTGCTCTCTTCAGGTCCTCTTCAGGATTTCATACAAATGTATCTGCTTCATCTATGACTAGAACAAATTCAAAAGCTTCAGGACAGGTGTACTGGGACTCTATTTGGGAAAATTCATCAAGAACTGTGCCGGTCAGATAATTACTTCAGAGGAAATCATTGCAAAGCTGAAGCTGATTTGAAGCATTCTCATTATCATGATCACTTGAGCTAGTCTCCTGTCAGGGAGGTCCCTTTTTAAGTTCAAGGTGGCACTTAAAAGGCCAGATGGCTCCCCATCCTAAGTTGGGCAATGGGGATATGTGGCGGGGTGTGACTTGTTGCTCAGCTGCAGAGAAGGGGTGGAGCAGTAGGTTGAGTGTGTGGTGTCAGGGGAGGCTGGTTGTCACATATGCCTTCTAATCATGCCTTTCCTATATGAACAGGCCACCAGGACCTGACAGGAGAGCTGTGTGGTGGGTGCTTAGCTCTAATAGTGTCACGGTCCTGACACTATAGTGTTTTGAGTTTTGCATTATTATTAAGCTTTGATTTTCATCACGGTTTATCATTACTAGACTTTTGGTTCATGGCTCTGTGATTTCTAGTCCTTAGGTTTTGTCTCTTTGTTCCCTCTGGTTCCAAGTCCAGGTGTGTTTCCTGGTTTATGTCAGTGTATCCTGCCTAATTAGTTCCAGCTGTGTTTCCTTCCTGTCTCCTGTTCCCTGATAACTCCGCTGCGTATTTTAGTCCTTTGTCATTCTCTGCCTGCTGTCGCGTCATTAACCTAACCTGCATTCTCCTTGTGCTGTGTCTTCTCTCTTCATGTCCTCCGCATCTCCTAGTTTGAGTTTCCGAGTTTCTGGGTTCCAGTTCCAGTTTAGTTTCTAGTTCTGGGTTTTGGTTTGTTGGTTTGTTTGTTTTTGTAAGTCTTAATTTCTAACAAGAGTTCGTCCGGCAATAAAGCTACGCCCTAAGTTCCACCCTCTGTTTCTGAGTCCTGCATATGAGTCCTCCCTCCTGCCTGCCACACAGCACTAGCCAAATAGGCAGCTGGAAAGCTATGTGGTAAAAACGTGCATACATTTCTGTCATTTTGGAATGCTGTGAGCATTTGATCAGAACAGATCACACAAACCTTTTTATAGAACAAGTCAACTCTGATAGACAATGCTCCAAATGCATTCCTACATACCAGCAGGAGCAATTCATAAATGTTTATTTTTAACTTGACCTAAACTATAAAGATATTAAATTGGTGCTTGGCAGTAGACATGTTTTTATATAAATGAGAGACATCTGAAGAGAATTCTTAGTACAAGGGTAACACTTGTTGCAAGACGTACTCTGCCCTGTCATTCTTGGTTGAATTCATTAACAACCAGCGAAAGTGTTCTGGACAGCTCCACTGGTACTGAAGAATGTATGCGAAAAACAGGAAACATGGACTAAGCATTAGCAAACAGGATGTGCGCTTGGTGTTGAAAGAGCTGGATCCCCTTGTTTGAGGCAAGCAAGAAGTTTCACACGAAGGAACTATTTTTCAAAAGGGCCGATCCTCACCTGGCACCTGGAATCATATGATAAACTGAAGCCATATGACATCTGTATCAACGGAAGTGTTGATGGTTTCTCAAGGAAAATAATAATAACATTTTATTAGTAACTATATATTTTTAAATCTAGTGTTAAATCCTACCTTATGTTCTTGATTATTCAGGAAATGTTTAAATCTGATAATGTTTACTTGTTAATTTATCATTTATTAAGGCAGTATAAAAAAATATATAGATCATTTGTATATCACATTATGGGAAAATGCACAGACTTTTTCAAGAGGATAGCTTGTGATGGTAATTTGGTTTTTAACACACACAAAACACACAACTTTTAGACTTTTGTAAACTAGTTCTCATCAACATTAACTTTCAATTACTTTTTCTCAACCAAAAATTGAGATTTGCAAAAGAAAAATTAACCAGGTTTTTACCCCCTAATCAAATGTACATTATGTTGATGTTGGGAGATATTGATTATGAAGTGGTTAGACAGGGGAGGAGCCACACACAGGTAATATCACCTCAACCTCCTAAAAGCATGGAAAGAGTTCACAGGTTACCTGAGCATAAAAGAGAAATTGTTCAGAAGGAATCCGCTAAGCTGATAAAAATGGGAGCAATAGAAGAGTCGCACTATGCATGGTGTATCCCCATAGATCTTGCAGTGAAGAAAGATGGGTCTATACGGTTCTGTGTTGACTACCACAAGTTGAATGAGGTGTAAAAGTTTGAAGTGTACCCCATGCCCCGGCTTGACAAGCTCCTGGACCAGTTAGGCACTGCTTGATTTTCCATAATGCTGGATTTGACCAAGGGCTACCGTTTGTAGAGTCTAAGGGGAAAAAACAGCCTTTCCCACTCCGTACGGTTTGCACCAGTTCACACTTCCGTTCAGCTCGTTTGGAGCCCCAGCCACCTTCCAACGCCTCATGGATTGGGTCCTGTGCCCGCATGCAGTTTATGCCACCACCTACTTGGATGATGCTATCATCCACTGTAACACCTGAGTGGAGCGTGTGCAGCTAATGCTTGGAGTCCCTAAGGCAGGGGGACTGCCTTAGGGACAAGGGAGCCTCGGGGAGTTCAAGGAGAAAAAGCCTACTCTGTAATTAGGAGGTAGCGAACAAGAAGAAATTGTTCAAGTGGCCACTCATTCAATGATGAGGATGTACACATTATGGACAGGTAGGAACTCTGGTTTGAGCAGGGAGTCAAGGAGGGCATTTACGTGAAAAGGAAAAGACCATCTCTAAATCCAGGAGGGGGCCTCCTGGATCACTGGTCTTTGATTAGTGGTTGTTGATCAATGGACATGAGAATTTGCATATTAATGATCAAAAAACTGATTCCACAGCCCATTGTTCATTCACTGGGATAGTTTCAGTCATTGGGGAAAGGTACTGTTTATAAGGTTGGGGAAACCTGCAGTCAGCTGACACTGAAGAAGTCACGTGGATGAGTGACGAAATGTTTCTCCCATTGAAAACGCTATGTTGGGGACGTTGACAGAATTGGGGCCAGTATATGAAACCACCTGCCTTAGACTGATCAATATACTAGATGAATTATCTGAAACTGTTAATACTGTCTGACCATTTTTATTGGTGCACCATGAGTACCAAAATTTTGTGGGCTTAACACTAATTATGAAGACTAGAAAAGCCAGATTAGTGCAATGCTCTGTGCTCAAAAATGGTCTATAGAACAGCAGTGTCATTTTGTGCTGAGTGCGTTAGGAGGAGAACCACTGTGCAAATTCTTATTTTGGAGCAAGTGGAACAGGATACACCAGATAAGATCTTTCTTTAACTTAAAGAACTGTATGGGGATACAACAGCTGTGGGTTCCCTGTGTGCCATGTTTTACGATTGCAGACAAAGACCAAAAGAGCTTATTAAAAAGTTTACTTTATGTTTAAGAGAGCTAGGTCATCGCTTGCAGATAAAAGAGCCACAAGACCCTCGGCGTGCAGACCTGCACATGATCAGTTTGTCTAGGGCCTCAGAGAGAATGAGATCCAATGAGATCTACAGCATCTGTTAAGGCATGATCCTAATCTTTCATTCGAACAGGTGCATAAGATCTCAAAAATACTCTTCAGGAGGAGCTGAGGGAATTTGCTCGACCAGCACCAATTCCACAGATATGCCAAGCTCCCGGAAGGGAGCGAGAAAGGCAGGACTTTAGTCCCTGTTGGTTTCAGGAGATGTGCTGAAGTTTCAGAGCCACTCCAAGAGACAAAGCAAATTTCATTGCCAGTAGAACATCCAGGGCATGAGTGAGATCAACAAGGGCAAGTAAGTGTGGAATCAGTGGACACGTGGCAAGGGAGTGTTGGGGAGCTCCATCCAAGATGGCTTTAAATGATTAATTCCAGTCACTATGGACCAGGTGACTGGGAAGGATGACAATGGTCCAGTCCAGATAAACCACTCTCAATTTTTAGGGGCATTTTTAGAGGTATTTGTTGATGGTAAGGAAGTGATATTTTTGTTAGATACTGGTTTTAATGTAACAATAATGCCTGAAGCCTGTTTTAAGAGGTTGTTTGGAGATCATGAACCAGGAAATGAAAGAGATCTCAACTGGTTAAAGTGGAAAACAGCAAATGGATTAGCAATTCCTTATGTGGGCTATGTTTTAGCCGAAGTACAGATGGGAGATATTACTCTGAAGGATATGGGAATTGTGATGACAATAATAATCCAAATGCACTGCCTATTTTAGGAATGAATGTCATTGTTCCATGCTGGGATATGCTTTTCTCAAAGCCTCAGATACAGATGCTGTTGGATCCAATGTAAACACTCAACAAGTATGGGCAGCAGCTTTTCAGGACTGTCAGAGAATTCTGCCTGCAATAGGACTCTTCGACCAGCTTATCGCCACCCAGTGGTAATCCCTGGACAGAGTGAGCAGGTGATTTGGGTCAGGGCCCCACAAACACTAGGGAAAGAGCAATGTATTTTGGTGGAACCACTTGAGGGGCTTAGTACAGTTGCTGTTGCTCGATCTCTAGGAACTGTCTGTAGAGACAGAGTCCCCATCGAAGTAAGGAATCGCAACCATTTTTTTTATATTATTGTACGAGGTTATGAGGCCTTTGCTATATTCTCTACTGAAAACGTTGACATTCAGGAACCTTTTGAAATTACTTTTGAGCAAAACAGGCCAGGTATTGCTGAAGTTGGTGTCCACCAACTACTAACTGGGCTAGTAATGCACCTGATATTGAAGTTATGACACAAGGGAATTCAAACCTATCTACAGAGGAGCAAGACAAGCTAAGATGCTTGCTTGAATCGAAGAGATCTTGACGGTGCTGACTAAATCAAAATACTATTCTATCTTTGATTTAGCTAGTGGATTTAATATCATGCAATCCCGACACCAGTCAAAATCAAGTAGAATATGCACAGAGCATAGAACAAGACATCTTAGCATCATGCTCATCACTGTTGTCTCTATTCAGCTCAAGCAGCTGCACTGGTAGCATTCACACAAGCATGTGAAATTGCTAAGGTCCAAATAATCACTTTATCTGATTCCAGATATGCGGTGATAAATTATTTTGTCACATTACGGAAACAATAGTTTTTAACTAATTCAGAGAAATCCACTGCACATCATAAACTTGCAGCTCCATTGTTGGAGGCCTCGTTACTCCCAAAGACCTTTCTGTAAATGTGAAGCGCACACTAACTCAGAAGACTCTGTTTCTACAGACAGCTATACACTGGATGCTTCAGCCAACACAGCAGCTAATCAGAATGTGAAACCAGACCACAGCATGACATCAAAACCACACGCTCTCCAAACACTGACTTACAGACTACCCATAGCAAGGTTACCCAGAGGAGAAATGTGTGGAAAACAGCAGGAGTGTACATAACAGGTGAGGTCCTGTATGGCCCTAGTGACAAACCATATCTGCCCCACATTTTTTCCCCTCATTATGCTAAATTGACACATAGGAAGTGTCATGGTCCTGGGTCTTTGACCTCAGGTTTTTGTTTGGACTTTTTCATTCTTTGGAATTATGAGATGATTATGTTTAGCTGTTGAGAGACTGTTTTACTTAATTATGTTTCTAGTTTTTGGTTCTTGCTTGTTTTCATGGCTGTTTTCTTTTTCATGTGCCGTCTGACTACGTCTCGTTTGTGTTCAGTCTTCAGCATCTCCTGATGCTGTTTGTCTGATCTCTGTGTCTTTTTGTCTCCATGTCTATTCATTCCAATGTCCCCGTGTAAAGTTTACGTGTCTTAGTCTGGGTTTCAGTATGTGTTACTTCCTGTCTTATTTCAATAGGCTCTTGTCCTGAATGCGTTTAATTTTGCTTCCCTTTTTTATGTGATCTGAACTGCTACCATGTGGTGATTAAAAAGTAGTGTTTGGTGCTTGCTGGGATGTTTTCCCTTCTAGCAAACAAGATTCAGGTGCAGTAGCCAAAGCGTTTCTGTGAGAAATAAACCCAAGGAAACTGATTAGAAATCTCCAGAGAACCAGCTCCTGCTGAAAGTAGAAAGTGTGGCAGTGACTATTCCAGATACTACAGACAACCCAGACAGAGGTTAAGGTCAAAGGTTGCACCACTTAGATTCATCCCAGCCATTGCAAGATTCCATGTTGAGATTTCCCTGTCATCATACACCCTTGTTGGGTGTATGATGTACTCTGACCTTTCAATCTACAGCTGCACTGGTGTCAGAGTATTTTTGCTTTTGAAGGTTTTATTATTCATATAATAATCAGCTAAGATTGTTTATATTTCTGTTCTGTACTCAACCAGCTGCATATTTTAATTGCTGGCTCCCTACTCTATAACGGAAACTGTTTGCCTTCACATTATCAGTCTTTGCCTTCACATTGTCACTGTTTGCCTTCACACTAGCAGGAAACCGCCACCCACGAGTAAGAAACAACCTTGTAGAGAACACGAAGTTTTTTGATAAACCACACCTGTTTTCTTGACAAGATAAGGATGATATTTCCTTTTTTGTATGCTTCATGATGTGTATAAATAAAGCCAGACTGCACCAAGGAGGTGTGTGAGTCTCTCCCTGAGTCTCTCACCCGTGCACGTTTAAAACTGCTCTAGGTGTCTGAGTGATATTTCATTGCATCTGAGTACTTTGATAATAGAATATCTTTAACAACTGGAATTACAGTTTTTCTCAGTTGCTTTGGTGCATTTCTCACAACAGAACTAAACTTTGCACAATAGTTAGTTCAACCTCCACAACATGTAGTCGTTTTGGCACAACCTTGTGCCAGTTTCATGTTCATTTCGCTTCATGTCCGAAGCAGTTGAGTAAGTACAAATATCTAAAGAATGGTCACTTTTGACTTGCTATTCATCACCATCTCCTTGCTTTTATCATGAATGTCACAATTATTTATACTTGTACCGACTGAATAGTCATTGTCCTTACAACTAATAGTCTTCATTTCATTGCTTGTGTCAGTGCACTCAAAATTGTTGAACATCTTGTCAAACAATTTGTACACCCATTTTGAAAACCCTATTTTTAAGGAGTTTCCATGAAAATCTCCATAAATTACTTTTCTCAGGTGAACCTTATCTCACACTAATGAAAATTGGTGTGTGTTACTCTTACTTGCAACCAATGAAAAGCCTCTTCTACCCAGTCACAGGTGAATCGCGTTACAGTATCCCCTACTCTACAAGTATATATATAATGTAAACCAACAGACAGGATTGGCATGAGGTGCATACTGAATCTACAAAACATGGAACGTCAGCCTTGTGGAAGAGGGGTGAGGATCGGTGGAGGACGAGGACGAGGACAAAACCGGGTAAGAAGAGGCCAACCACATAGACACGTCCCTGACGAAATCAGGGCAACGCTTGTGGATCATGTGATAAACCATGGCCTCACAATGGCCGAGGCTGGTCGAAGGGTGCAGCCAAATGTTGGGAGAACTACTGTAAGTTCTATTATTCAGACATTTCGTCAGGAAAACAGGCAAGCATACTGTAATGTAGTTATTCAGCACAAACTAATTTGCTCTGCACTTTCATAGACATACAGGAGACTTGCATTAGGACATGACCTTATAGATCTTTACATATAGACGTAGTGTAACTGAAGCGCAGACTTGGCCCAGGTGTGGCATAGTGTGCTGTGGTACAATACAGTAATGCTGTAAAGAAAGGAGTTTTGAATGATAGTCCTGTAACAATTACTGTAAGCATGTTTGCGCTTATTTATGTTTGTGTTTTTTCATCTGCATCTCAAAAAGGACTGCCAGACAACCTAGAAGAGGTGGAAGAGGTCCACTTTTGACTCCACAGCAAGAGGAAAGAATTTGTGCAATGGTGGCTGCAAACAACGCTTTGAGACTGAGAGAAATACAAAGAACTGTTGTAGAAGATGACACCATCTTCGGAAATATTCAGTCAATATCAATTTCCACCATAGACAGAGTCCTCAGACGGAATGAAATGTCCATGAAGCAATTGTACAAAGTACCATTTGAACGGAACAGTGATCGAGTGTAGAAGCGCCATCACCAGTATGTACAGGTAAAACATGTTTGCATATGTACCTCTGTTTACTGTAAAAGTTTAGGCCATGTACTGCACTTACATTTATGCATGTTACTGTAATCCTATTCACAGTTCAAACTGTACAATCTGTTGTGCCAAATGCACCATTACAGACTTTTTTATTCTCATCCTTTGGATAGCGTATCCTGGAATTGGAGGCCAGGGAACCCCTGCACATGTTTGTATATCTTGACGAAGCGGGATTCAATCTCGCAAAAGGCAGACGGCGTGGACGAAAGAGCCACCATTGATGTCCCAGGCCAACGAGGAGGAAATATTACAATGTGTGCAGCAATCTCAGAAAATGGCGTTCACACCCATATTCCTCGTATTGGTGCATACAATACACAACACCTGTTGGCTTTTCTGGACGCTCTTTATAGGGACCTAATCCCACAAAATGAAAGGGATGATCCTGGTGACAATCGGACAATGTATGTAGTGGTTTGGGATAATGTTAGCTTCCATCACTCTGCTGTAGTCAGGCAGTTGTTTGCAGCACACGACAGGATGCTTATGGAGTTTCTTCCTCCTTACAGTCCATTCCTAAATCCAATTGAGGAGTTTTTCTCTTCCTGGAGGTGGAAGGTATATGACAGGCATCCACATACCCAAATGACCCTGCTAGCAGCTATGGATGCAGCTTGTGATGACATCACAGCAGAGTCCTGCAGAGGGTGGATTCGACACTCCAGAAGATGCTTTCCCCGATGCATCGATAGAGCTGACATTCGCTGCGATGTTGATGCAAATATGTGGGCAGACAGACGGGAGCGTCTAGATATCAATGATTGATATGCAGCAGTGTCTGTTTTTCAGGTTTTTGTTTCATGACTACTGCAGTAAGGTTTACTGTCTAAGTGAGTTTATGTTTGCTGTAAAATGTTTGATTTACTGTATTTCCCCAGTTGCACAATGCTGTTGTAACCCTGGTAAGATTTACAGCAATCAGAAGTACAGGGTTCTTTGAATGCATCGTAGTCCTTGTCTGATAGTTTAATTTCCGGGCTTGCCCTGAAGGCACCATCTGCAGCTCCGTGCGCGTGAAGGTGTGGTGTAGAGGAAAAAGGACGGCAAGGAAAAACTCCATGCTGCCGCGGAGCACGGTTTTTTCCAGTTGAAAGAGAGGAAAGAGGTTTAATTAACATTTGTGAGAGAGCTGTCGTTAGCGGTGAACCACAGACGGGTACCTACCTGAAAGGAGCCGGAGTATTTCTTTGAACTTTTTGAACTATTCTGGTGAGTTAGCCTAGCTCACTTAGCACCGCTATTGCAGTTCAATGCACTGGAAAAAATAACTAACCAGTCAGAATAGTAGTAAATGTGTTTAATGATGTTTAAGATGTGTTTTCATAGTATTGCAATGTTATGACAGTTTTGTTTATTATGAGTGTCTAGTGTTTTACTTTCTTGGGCCTGCTAGTTCAGCCGCGGCCAGCTAAGTGGTTATGCGCAGTTCACGTGCAATAGCTGTGCTGTTACTGTAACTGCGGGTGATGCACAGTAATACTGGTGTATTTACTTTTAATGTGTCACAAGATGCAAATTTATTTTAATATTTCAAAAGAACCAAGGACATTAGGAACAAGGACATTTAAGGAATGTGGACATCTAACATTCTGCGTATTTGTGTGCAGACTGGTTTTTTTTTGAGGTACAGTTCCATGGGTGCCAAGTGAGGAGCTGGTATCGTGGGTCTAAGACACTGTTGCTGCTGTGGAGGCCTTCTCTGTGTCAGGACGCCGACACGTTGATGCCTGCCGTACCAGGAGGGCGGTAGGGAAAAAAACAAAAGGAAGCCCACCTGAGAGATACCTTATCATTTTCTTTGCTACTTTTTCTCCGCCTGAGATTCAGGTCGTTTTCAGTTCTTAACCCAGGACAGTGGGTAACTGAATAAACTGACACCATAAGGAACTGGACACTCACGTGCTATTTTCTTTTCTTTTTCCTTTTCTTTGGGGTGTTGAAATATTGTGTTTCTTGTCTTACATCTATTTTGATTGTTTCAATTATTTTTGTGATGCATTTGAGATGGTTACTGCATTTGAAGGTATCCCTACATTGAGGATGAGCAAAGGGAACTGATCCAAAAGGAAATATATAAAGCAAACTTTGTTTCATAAACCTGTGGTCGTGCGTGTTATGTGGGTTGGAAGTCTCATTGCTCTTACAGAGTTGCTACCGCCAATCTCCTTCCCAAACCTAGATTCGGATATTGTAGACATTGCACTTGGGCGAGCAGTATAGATCATCTCTTTATAGATAGAGGGACACACGTCCAGGTTACATAAAAAGTGGCGAGCCAGCCAGGAGATTGGTTAATAGTAGCTTTCTGATCTTCCACCCCACACTACGCACGTTTGAGATTTTTGACATTTGTTCCACCGAGTCAGGTATGGATATTTGCAACCGTTTTGAGGTTAATGGTCAAAACTCCCTGTATGTAACAGGTATAGGACCAGAATACACAGACGAGGAAATAACTGCTATGTTCAAAGTTAATGGAGATATTTCTAAATTAGTGAGGATCCCTGACGAATCAGGACAACCAGAGGGTAGAGCCCTGGTCCAGTATGCATCTGACAGGTCTATCTCTAGAATCGACCCCATTACTTTGGGTACCGTACCAAGTCCAAAGGACCCAGCTGTGATGTGGTTTGCGAGGACCATTAGAGATGTTTGTCAGGAAGTGGTGGGGAGGGAGATAGCTTGCAGATACCTGGACGAACTAAAGTCTGTCGCAGGCAGTGGCAGGAAAGGTTTCTTGAATGTGCTTCAGGAGGAACTGCATGGGAACCAGGGCACATCACATGACGTACACAGTAATGCTACACAGCCCTATGCAGCTCAAAATGCTAACACACCTAATAATGATCAAAATGAGCCTGCAGAGCCCACACATGTTTATAGTGCATCTGCTAGTTTACCAACGAGCCCAGTCCACATCAGTGAGGATGTTTTTAACCCCCCCCAGATCCAGAGAGTGATTGTGGAGCATGTCATCCGAAGTGAGTCCACCACTTCACCATCCCCACAAATAAGGTTGCGCACCTTCTCTGGGCGGATGCCAAGGCCAGACGGTGAGGTGGACTACGAAACATGGCACACCCAAGTTGATCTTCTCCTTAACGATCCTTCCTTGAATGATGCTCACAAGGTGAGAAGGATTCTTGAGAGCTTGCTGAGTCCAGCAGCTGATGTTGTGAAGCCTCTTGGCATCTCTTCACCACCAAGTGTCTACATCACTCAACTTGATTCTGCTTTTGGTGTTGTGGAGGATGGAGAGGAGTTGTTTGCGGCATTTCTCGGCTCTAACCAAGATAGTGGAGAGAAGCCATCAACATACTTGAACAGGCTCCATAGCCTCCTCACAAGAGCAATTTCTAGAGGGGGAGCCTCAGCTGGAAATTCCAATGATCATTTGCTCAGACAGTTTTGTAGGGGCTGTTGGGATCAGAGCATCATCATCGGCTTACAGTTAGAGTGCAAAAAGGGAAATCCACCAACATTTCCTGAATTCCTCCTCATGCTGAGAACTGAGGAAGACCGCCGTTCCACAAAGCTAGATAGGATGAAAAAGCATTTAGGTGCTTCGAAAGCTAACATGTATGCCCACCATGTTTTTGATATGCCCTCTTATGACTGTGAGCCTGTCCCACTGACTAACTCAAAGCCGAATGAGACATCAAAGCTTGAAAAGAAAGTAAACGAGCTAACTAAACAGTTGGAAAAGCTAAACAAAAAGCCACCGAGCCTCACTCATGATAGTAATCCTCCCCTAGTGGTAAAAGCAAAGCGAGATGAAACCTCTGATATTGAGAACAAGATAGCTGAACTGACAAAGCAAGTTGAAAAACTAGCACAAAATCAGAGAGAGAGTACTGAAAAGACCGACTGCTTTGCAATCAGTAGTAGTAACATGAAGAGGGGCCTTAAGGTGCCTGGAATGCCGAGGCCGTGGTTTTGTTTTAAGTGTGGGGAAGACAACCACATTGCTGCTCACTGCTCCAATGAACCCAACCCCGCACTGGTTCGCAAGAAAAATGCAGAACTCCGGGAGAGGCAGGATAAGTTTTTAGCTCAGCAGGCTGCTTCCCCATTCACTTTAAACTAGTAGCAGCTCCTGTAGTGGGACGTCCAGGAGCTGCAGTTGATGATAACCCCTGTCCCAACAGATCAGTTGATGGTGCTGGAACACAGAAGAAAGTCATAACCCACACAATGACTGAAACCTACCGTTGCACAGAGCGATCTATACCTGCAGGGCTTGTAGGTCCTCGTTGTGCGGCTTCTGTCTTTCTTGAGGGTGTGCAGTGTGAGTCCATAATGGACACCGGCTCACAAGTTACAACAGTGTCCGAGTGTTTCCATAAGAACCATCTGTCTCACTTACCTATACATCCAATTCATGCCCTTCTTGAAATCGAAGGAGCAGGTGGACAGCAGGTCCCCTATCTTGGTTACATAGAAGCGCGTGTCACTTTCCCGCTGTCTGTTCCTGGCAAGAAAGAGGAGCTAGTCGTGTTAGCACTTGTGGTGCCAGAGTGTCAGTTCAACAGCAGGACCCCCCTGTTGATTGGTACCAATGTGTTATTACGACTTTATGAACAAGTACTTGAACAGGATGGTCCAGAGGTTGTTTGCAAACTCTTCTCTAGAGATTTTGCAGTGATCTTCCAGCATATTGCCCAGATCCATGACCTCAACAACCATGCTCATCCTGTCAGGTTACATGGTGGAAACCCCATCACCATCCCTGCAAAACAAAAGTGCTGCATCACAGGTGATGTCAGGTTGAAAAGGAACAGTCAGACCACATTTGTGCTTGAACCCAATGAACATAACAGGTTGCCAGGTGGCGTGTTCCTTGAAGCTGCTCTGATGGACATTCCATTTAAGTCCCGGTCGTCCTGCGCAATCTTAGTGACCATGATGTTACGCTGCAGCCAAAATGCATCATTGCTCAAATATGTGCAGCTCAGCAGGTCACATCACTTGGACCAGTGAAAGGTGACTCTCATCACAATAAGCCTGACAGTGACAACCTCGAGTTCAATCTTGATGATTCACCAATATCTGAACAATGGAAAGATCGTATCACCACCAAGCTTAGATCTATTCCAGAAGTCTTTGCTGTGGATGACCTGTCATATGGTCACACCACTGCAGTGAAACATCACATCAGGCTACATGACGAGACTCCTTTTAAGGAGAGGCCAAGGCCTATTCATCCCAGTGACAGGGAGGCAGTCAAGGAGCATCTTAAAGAACTGCTTGATGCAGGAATCATTAAAGAGTCACAGAGCCCTTTTGCATCCCCAGTGGTCTTGGTCCGGAAGAAGAATGGTTCTATCAGGTTATGCATCGACTACAGGAAGCTAAATGCTCGAACCATCAGAGATGCATACGCTCTTCCGAACATTGAGGAGACCTTTGCTGCCCTTAGCGGTGCTAAATGGTTCTCCGTCATGGACCTTAAATCTGGTTATTACCAGGTTGAGATGGCCGAAGAAGACAAGCCTAAAACCGCTTTCACGTGTCCCCTCGGCTTCTTTGAATTCAATCGCATGCCTCAGGGTGTCACGAACGCACCAAGCACTTTTCAGCGCCTTATGGAAAGGTGTGTCGGTGACTTGCATCTCAATGAGGTATTGGTGTTTCTGGACGACTTGATTGTCTTTTCAGACACATTGGAAGAACATGAAGCACGACTCATGAAGGTGCTGAACCGTCTTAAAGATTTCGGTCTAAAGCTTTCTCCGGAGAAATGTCACTTCTTTAAGACGTCAGTAAAGTATCTTGGTCATGTCGTGGATGCACGAGGAGTTCATACTGACCCTGACAAGATATCCGCCTTGAGAGACTGGCCTCGTCCTTCAAATAGGAAAGAGCTTAAATGTTTCTTAGGCTTCGCTGGGTATTATCGGCGGTTTGTCGAAGGATATTCCCAGATAGCCAAACCTCTTAATAGCCTGACAGCAGGCTACTATCCACCAAAGAAAAGGGGCAAAGTGTACAAGAGGGAACGCTTCACGACTCTTGTGAGCCCTAATGCACCGCTCGGTGAGGAGTGGACTTCAGAGTGTGAGAGTGCATTCAGAACCCTGATCAAGAAACTGACGTCTGCGCCCATCCTTGCTTTTGCGAATCCACAACTACCATATGTTGTACATACTGACGCTTGTCGCGATGGATTGGGGGCAGCGGTCTATCAAGAGCAGGAGGGGAAGCTCAGAGTTGTCGCGTATGCCAGTCGAGGTCTTTCCAAGAGCGAGAGAAACTACCCTACGCACAAACTCGAATTCTTGGCCTTAAAGTGGGCCGTTTGTGAAAAGTTCAGTGATTTCCTTTATGGGTCAAGTTTCACTGTGCTTACCGACAACAACCCCCTCACATACGTCTTGACATCTGCGAAGTTAGATGCTGCTGGTCATCGCTGGTTAGCCGCTCTTTCTACTTACCAGTTTACCATCAAGTACAGAGCAGGGCAGGCCAACCGCGATGCAGATGGGTTATCCCGGCGGCCTCAAGGTCCGCCTCTTGAGGATGAAGCTTTCACTAAAGAAAGAGAGAGAATAGAGGACATGAAAAAACGGTTCATGGAAGCAGGAGATGACATGGATCATGAGGTGTTCTCTGCATTATGTCAACGTCATCTTGTGATGGTTAAAGATGAACGTCACCCTCATTCAGAGCAGCCTGTCATTGCGGAGTCTCTTGTTGTCGACCCTTCTGTAGTGCCTGATGTTTTCGATGAGGGCACTTTACCATCCATGGCTAACTCTGACTGGTGTAATGCTCAAAATAATGATCCGTCTCTCTCACGTGTCATCACCTTTGTGAGGAGAGCTGTAAAACCCAGTTTCAGAGAGACAAACCTTGAACATCCCGATGTCAAACTTCTTTTTAGGGAGTGGAAAAAACTTGAACTCAGGGATGGTGTCCTGTACAGGAAGTGGTCTGAGCGAGGCGAACTGGTGTATCAGTTGGTCTTACCCGAACAGTTCAGAGAGAGGGCACTGCAAGGAGTGCATGATGATGTTGGCCATCTCGGTTCTGAGCGTGCACTTCAGCTTGCTCGTGCCAGGTTCTACTGGCCGAGAATGGCCAGAGACATCGAGGAGAAGTGCAAAAAGTGCGAACGCTGTTTCAGGCGGAAGGCTGTGCCTCAGAGGGCCGCGCCTTTGGAAAACATTTCTGCTACTTATCCACTTGAACTTCTTTGTATGGATTATCTATCCCTTGAGCCGGATGATAGAGACACGAGAAACATTTTAGTCATCACCGACCACTTTACAAAATTTGCTGTGGCGGTGCCGACTAGGGATCAGAAAGCCAGAACTGTTGCGAAGGCTTTATGGGAGAACTTTATTGTTCACTACGGGTTCCCCAGTCGTCTGCTCAGCGACCAGGGCAGGGACTTTGAGTCTAAGACGATCAGAGAACTCTGCACACTGATTGGAGCAGACAAAGTTCGTACCACCCCGTACCATCCCCGGGGAAACCCAGTGGAACGATTTAACCGGACCCTCCTTGGTATGCTAGGGACCCTGGAAGAAAGAGACAAATATCATTGGAGAGATTTTGTCAAACCTCTGGTCCACGCATACAATTGCACGAGAAACAGTACAACAGGCTATTCGCCTTACGAACTAATGTTTGGTAGGCAGCCCAGACTGCCGATTGATCTTGTCCTGGGAATCCAACCTGATATGGCAAGTCACAAGACCCACTCAGAGTATGTCAAGGGCCTTCGTCAACGCCTACAGGAGAGCTACTCATTAGCTGCTAAAAATGCCAAGAAGATGGGAGAGAAGAACAAGGCTAGGTTTGACAGGGAGGTCAGGGCAGCTGAACTCTTAGAAGGGGATAGGGTCTTAGTGAGAAACGTGAATATCAGGGGGAAACACAAACTGGCAGATCGGTGGGAACAGAAAATCCATGTTGTTGTCAGACGGATTAGCGACAGTCCTGTTTATGTAGTCAAACCTGAGACAGGGGAGGGGCCACACCGTACGTTGCATAGAGACCTTCTTTTGCCGTGCGGGTTCCTACCTGTAACTGAGATCAGAGAGCAAAGTTCTTCCACTGACGCATCGAGGAAAATGAGACTGAGGGGCAAAACAACAAAAGGCGTGCAAGGGGACACTGATTGTCAGGAGGACGAGTCGTACAGTGATGAAGATGAACTGTATCCTAATACATGGATGCCAGAAATCATCACGAAGGGTCCTTTCCTGCAGAGGGAAGGAGGCTTCAATGAGCCTCAGCCAGTTTCCAGGGTATTAAACCCAGACACCCCTTCTTTTGTGCCCCAAAGTTCCGCACACTTACCTGAAAGACCTACTCACGAGCTTCAACCAGGAATTCCTTATGTTAGCTCTGAGAATAGTGGTTCAGTTACACATCCTACTTCACACTGTAGGACTCCGGACCATATTGTCATTGATATTCCTGAACCTGATGTGACACAAATCTCACCTGATGAAGAGAACACAGATCTCATCACCACAGACCCTGTAGTTGCAGACACTGACAATGTAGTATCTGAGAGTCAAGAGTCCGAGAACGCAAGTGTCCGGCGTTCTACTAGGGAGAGACGTCCGCCTCGGAAACTCACCTACGATGAGCTGGGGGAGCCTTTAACCTTGGCCATTAGTTCATTCTTTCAGGCTTTAGGGGCTGCTATTTCACATGTGTCTGTACCGGTAGGGGCAGGTATGCATGGTGGGACTCATGCAGTCTAGAGGGGGAGAATGTAACCCTGGTAAGATTTACAGCAATCAGAAGTACAGGGTTCTTTGAATGCATCGTAGTCCTTGTCTGATAGTTTAATTTCCGGGCTTGCCCTGAAGGCACCATCTGCAGCTCCGTGCGAGTGAAGGTGTGGTGTAGAGGAAAAAGGACGGCAAGGAAAAACTCCATGCTGCCGCGGAGCACGGTTTTTTCCAGTTGAAAGAGAGGAAAGAGGTTTAATTAACATTTGTGAGAGAGCTGTCGTTAGCGGTGAACCACAGACGGGTACCTACCTGAAAGGAGCCGGAGTATTTCTTTGAACTTTTTGAACTATTCTGGTGAGTTAGCCTAGCTCACTTAGCACCGCTATTGCAGTTCAATGCACTGGAAAAAATAACTAACCAGTCAGAATAGTAGTAAATGTGTTTAATGATGTTTAAGATGTGTTTTCATAGTATTGCAATGTTGTGACAGTTTTGTTTATTATGAGTGTCTAGTGTTTTACTTTCTTGGGCCTGCTAGTTCAGCCGCGGCCAGCTAAGTGGTTATGCGCAGTTCACGTGCAATAGCTGTGCTGTTACTGTAACTGCGGGTGATGCACAGTAATACTGGTGTATTTACTTTTAATGTGTCACAAGATACAAATTTATTTTAATATTTCAAAAGAACCAAGGACATTAGGAACAAGGACATTTAAGGAATGTGGACATCTAACATTCTGCATATTTGTGTGCAGACTGGTTTTTTTTTTTTGAGGTACAGTTCCATGGGTGCCAAGTGAGGAGCTGGTATCGTGGGTCTAAGACACTGTTGCTGCTGTGGAGGCCTTCTCTGTGTCAGGACGCCGACACGTTGATGCCTGCCGTACCAGGAGGGCGGTAGGGAAAAAAACAAAAGGAAGCCCACCTGAGAGATACCTTATCATTTTCTTTGCTACTTTTTCTCCGCCTGAGATTCAGGTCGTTTTCAGTTCTTAACCCAGGACAGTGGGTAACTGAATAAACTGACACCATAAGGAACTGGACACTCACGTGCTATTTTCTTTTCTTTTTCCTTTTCTTTGGGGTGTTGAAATATTGTGTTTCTTGTCTTACATCTATTTTGATTGTTTCAATTATTTTTGTGATGCATTTGAGATGGTTACTGCATTTGAAGGTATCCCTACATTGAGGATGAGCAAAGGGAACTGATCCAAAAGGAAATATATAAAGCAAACTTTGTTTCATAAACCTGTGGTCGTGCGTGTTATGTGGGTTGGAAGTCTCATTGCTCTTACAGAGTTGCTACCGCCAATCTCCTTCCCAAACCTAGATTCGGATATTGTAGACATTGCACTTGGGCGAGCAGTATAGATCATCTCTTTATAGATAGAGGGACACACGTCCAGGTTACACTGTGAACAGTTTCAATTAAATATTATCAAGAGTGCATATGAACTGTCTTGATTTTTCTTTACAATTTATGGTTTTCAACATGCCGTGCATGCTGTCCAGACTTGACATGTCATTGGGAAGCACCTACAAAGAAATCCGTCACAATGAGAACATGTTCAAACCATTTGATTTTGTGACCAAAGGTGCTGGTGTAGTGACTTGTAATTGTGACAGCCCTGACACTTTGATATAAATACTTGCTTTTGATGGATATATTATCTGTTTTGATTAAGGGACTTGCTTTTGAAGCATTGACTACTTATTTTGAACAACTGACTTTTCTTTTTGATGAAGTGACTCACTTTTGCAAGTTATCCACCATGTTTTGCAGTTTGCACTAATTGTTTTGAGAAGAGCCTTAGTAGTGGTGCAGAGATCAATTCTGTGAGAAATGCACCAAAGCAAATGAGGGAAAAACTGTAAAAGAAAAAAAGGCACTGTTAAGGAGTTTTTACTGTTTTATTTGATTATGCTTCAAATGTTATGTTATACTTATGTTCACATATTTCACCAGACAGTTTTCTGTTGAAACAAGAAGCTGACTCTGTGACCTTTACTGCAAGAGATCAGTACAGAAATACATATCCGCAGAAGTTGACTTGTATCTTATTCTTAGAAATTGACTTGTAGCACACACACTCCGTGACACACACAGCTTACACACAGACAGCATCAGGACCTGCATAACAGGAAATGTGATTATATTTGCATATTGACGATGTAACCTATGAAAATAAACGAATACTGCAGTTCGGTGTGATTGCTCTCTGAGTATTTCACCCGTGCAGCACGTTAACTATCTCGAGTGTCTCAGTGTTGTTTATTCACCTGACTGTTAACTGTAAATCTCTGACAGGCACAGACCTCCAAAGTGGCCTGCAGAGTTACACTCTGTGTCGCCCACAAGGGAGCAGCAATGGAACACAGACAAAACCTGTAATCGGCCTGGCTGGTGTGACCCAAAAGGTTATAATACTTTTAAGTTATTGTAGGTACTGACGAGGCTTTTCTAATCATGTTTGTATATGTTAAGCCTTTGACTCTCCAAACATATTTTCTTTTAGCTTCAACCCTTACTATAGTAAATTGTGAGCTTAAAAACAAGTGTGGTTTTGGCAATATATTAATTTGTAACAGTACTATAGCACCACATGAATTTTACAAAACCACTGAATGGATAATAATCAGGTTTCATTCAGGGGACATTCGCACCTTTCAAAAATGGCCTTCTTTTTAAAGAAAATGTTTTACACTTTGACCAGTCGGAAGCAGTTGGTTTGTAAATGAGGTGTGGCTGTCAGTTGTAACGTGTACTGACAGCCTAGAACCCACAAACACGTGAACGCACCCTATGCAAAGCTGGTTGGAGAGTTCTCCGCCGTAAAGAACGTCTTTATCGCAGGGAAGCAGCAACAGTAAGAAACATTTCTTTTTCCTGTACTACTGTCACATATCTTCTGAAAAAGTGCAGGCTGCTGGTTATATTCAGAGTGCAGTGGTTTTCTTTCATTTCCCTTTGTAATGGGGCTACAATGTGTGCGAATATGTTGTGCTAAATAGTTTTAATTGTCTAAGAAAATATGAAACGGAGCATTCTCATTTTGCCAAAAACACTAACTAACATTTTTGAATGATCGTTTAGCCCCCAAGTTTATTTATCAAAAAACAAAAAAAACAAAAACGCGTTGTGGTGTACCAGGATCTAGTTAACTTTGAGCTGATTTGACTAAGGCTCTTGCTAGCACTGGGTTTTGCCTTCAGAGCTTCGTAGATTCAGCGAGGTTCTAGAAACATTCCTCAAACGACCATGATTTGAACTTCCTGTTCCACTGCATCCCAACGATTTTCTGTAAAATCTGTTGCGTCAAGTGACTCAGTGATCAATAAGAACAGAAACACTTTTTAAAAGTGTTTGCAAGCTGTTTTTAAAGCTGCCTTGCCTGGTTATAAGTACTGCAAATAAGCTACCAAGAGGTAAATAAATATAAAATAATTAGACAGCATCCCATTTCGGTAAGATGTTTTAATATATGTTTTAATATAAAATATTAATTTAATACAAGATATTACGTTTTCAGCTGGATAAATTAAAAGAAAGAAAATTATCTAGAATATATAGATATAGATATAGAGATATAGATATATATATATATATAGATAGATAGATATAGATAAGAACTGTTGCGCGTTACATCCTGTACCTGCTGATTTGTAAACTAAAGTCTGAAACTAAAGCCTGAAAGAAAGAGTACAGTAGCACTCCAAAATGCGAAGTTATATCTTTAAACACTGCTGTGCAGAAGTCTTCAACAAGCACTCAGTTCATTTGTAATATCATTGCTACATGTATATCCCCCAGTTCATCCAATACTGAGATGAGAGTGGGCATGTTTGAGTGTGAGACCTCGGTCTGAAACTTGATTGATAAGTGATCACTGTTAATAAGTGCCATACAAGGAAGCTACTGTAACAACCTCCAACAAATCACAGTGCGTGGTAAAAACCTGTTCCTCCTGAAGGTTGAAACGAAAAGCTAGTTTCATTACCTGACATATCCAATAATTCAGGCTATAAAGCAGGAAATACTATCAGCCAGTGATGAGTGGCTGAGTGCAAGTAAATAAATGATAGTTATTTCCCACATGCAATGCTAGTTGCCCTCCATATGACAGAAAGAGCAAACACATTGCACACTACACATTAACCCTAGCTCTAGTTTTTAAATGATAATGTCAGCACAGCAAAATTGTACTAATATTGTCATGTTTTCTAAAAGTAAGAACTAATTAGGAGGGAAGAATACGGACCAAATAAATCAAAGACATTAATTAAACTTCCCTACTGTAGTCAGGCTGATCTATTCCTTTGCATTGTGTGTTTCCTTCTTAATAAAAAATGTTTCCTTCCTTTAAATTATGATAACACTTCCTTTTGTGTCTTTTGGAAGCACAAATTTGACATCTTAAATTGGCAAGTCAGTAAGTCTGTATTTTCTTGACAATATCTTGGAAAGTGGAAACATTAAATGAAAGCAGATCTACAATTTTTCACAAACATAACCATTTACAGCTACATTCAGACTTCAGTTGTTAGGATTATGCGTCCGCTGGAGAAGCAGCCAATGTAGCTCAGTCAGTTATATAAAAATACCTATTAAAGACCAACATTGATTAATTGATGGTTACAAACGATCACAGATGGTCCTACAGACTTGACCTGCTGCCTTTCAAATGATTATCTACACAGGTTCTGTAGTTGTAGATTTTATTTATTAAATCCCACAGAAACTATGATACCGACAAACTGCTGTTATTGTGTATATATATATTTATTTATATTTCTTCATACATTCTTATATAGTTCTATACTGTGTATTGTGTATTTTGTTGTACAGTTATTTCATTTTTAACCTTCATTTTTTTATATTTTATTCCTTCCTAGTTAAATTTACCCTTTTTAATTTTTCATATTTATTTCCTATCCTATTCATAGCCTTTTCCTTTTTGTTTTCTTTAGGTCACGAGCAGTTGTCTAAGCATTTCACTGCATATCGTACTGTGTATGACTGTGTACGTGACAAATAAAATTTGAATTTGATTGTGGTTACACAACCAATGATTTTCCAGTTCAGACCACATAAAATTGTGATGATTTGTGCATCTGCAGCATAATACGTCTTCAAATAAGGTTTGACAGTCCTAATAAAGTTAGGTAAACTTTATCTTTGAAATTATAAGTCTACAAGTTCAATTATTTTATGGTTTAGTACTTTGTACTGTAGTCTTCAGCACATGTTTGCAGTGTGCATGTCTGGCTTTCGGCCTTGCACCTAGATAGGTTTTCCATCGAGCACTAATAAAGTGTAGGCTCATTTCAAGTTTCCAATGACCCACTGAAACACAGTAATTCCAGTGTGAAACACATAATGTCTGTCCCTCCCAAGCCACTTTGCTTTATCAACCTGATGATATCTATACAAATTTTCTTTCTAGATGCACAACAGTTCTAGGAAGTGTGTTCAACTTGCTTTGCTTAGTGGAATTCTTCTGGTCGCCCTCTGTTATTTTTGGAAACCTAGCAGCAAAGAAGTTGACATAAGCTCAAGCCAGGTTACGCCCATTAAAAAATTCTTCACTGGGAAAATTGGAGACGCCACAAATGGTTATAAGGACATTTCCTACCACATAAAGGAGGAAATGGCAAGGTGTGTAAGTGTGACCTTTTCTTTTAAATTCAAGTTTTTGTTCCTATTACTTAACTCTTTGTTATTTCCAACAGTCATTTGGCTCAAAATGCCTGCGTATGCCAGGCTGATGAAGAAACCTTTCACCTACCATTGTCAAATCTGCTCTTTCCACACGTGTGGGCTCACAATCTTGATCAAGCATTTTTGGAGCTCCACCCTGATCCTGAAAGTGTAAAGCAGCACAGAGCTGATGAGTACAACAACCTTCAAGAAAGGTGAAGCATGTTTTGCATCTTTTGATTAAATAAGGAATGGTTTATAAGATTTTAGATGACAATCTGGAAATTTTCCCACATCAAGCAACCTTTTCGTCCAAGAGGCTTTTAATATACTTAGCAGAACGGCATTCTTGATACAATCTGCAATTGTCTATGATCATATTTTAAAGTAAGATATTTTATTTATTTTAGATATACAAGAGGATACGTGAATTTAGGTTTTTAGATGTCACCTGTTAAATTCACTATCAAGCCTGAGTTGATCAAATAAATTGTACTGCTCTAAGTGTACAGACTACAACTGTAAAAACTCACAGCTTTTATGTTGTAGTGTGTGTATATCATTGTCATGTTTCCAAAGGTCCTACAATCCTGCAGATGTGCTTAATGTAGCTGAGGCCAACAGTCCTCTTCAGTATCCTACCCAGGGGGTGCTGGTGCGACCCCTAAAGACAATCATCATTCCTGGTAAAGGCATATTTAACATGCAAAAAAACATTGAAACCCAGTCTAACTTTTACCTTTAAAAGGTCAGTTACACTGGGCCCTACTTTGATTGAAAACACTGTGCATGGTATAATACAGGATGCAGAACAATCACAGGAAGGTTAAGTGCATGTGTGGTCTTTTTATTTAAAGCTACAGAAAGCAAAACAAAACTTAACCGTCTGTGTTCTACATGAGCACTTTCTTGTTAAAAAAAGGAAATAAAACTGCTATTTAAATGGGTGCATATTTTTAAATCTTGTATTTATATAATTTCACTTTGTCTCCAAAAATAACCGTTTCTCTGCAGGTTTAGCCCTTAAAGAAGAAACAAGATCAGTTCACATGGTAATGCCTCAATTATTGTCTTGCACTTTTTTTTTGTCATCATTTTAAATATGATTATTTTTAATTCTTTATTGCAACCAATGCTTATCCTGTAACAGGTATCTTTGACTGCAACACTTGGAAGTTTTGATGTTGCTGCTAAGGTGGACATGGTCTCCATCCAGGGAGTGGGAGAGAAGAACATGGTTCTGTCGAGTCCTCTTCTCTCTGCTCTGAACAAACAACTGCAGTTTGTCACCTATACAAACATCGTGTTTCATCCGAAGACAGCAGACACAAGTAAAGCTATGATGTGGATATGAAACTGATACTAAAAGTGCAATGTAGAATGAACCTGTTTGAACATATAAACAGTTAGTGCACCCCCACCCACAATGAGACGAAAGGAAGGCAAAGTTTGGTACGTAACTTTATACAAGCAATTATTTTCTTATCTATTAAATAAATAAATGGGCATTAGAATACAAATTTAAGGAGATTTAAACTCAAGTAGATTTTTTTAAAGCATTGACAGTATTTGATTAAAGAGCTTACACATGCTAGCTAAGCATTAACCATTACAGAATGATAGATGATATCCGTGAACTGGAGGTTACAGATGGCAGTCTGACAGCCGTGTGCATTTTACATTTACTGCTATTTCTTGACTCATTATGTATTTCAGGAAGTTAAAATGTAAGTGTACTATTCAGTTTTTTTCAGCTCCTAGTTGATGATAACATCAGCATATGTCACACTTGTAAAGACAAGAAAGAAACTACTTTAATCAGATCAGAATACTCAGAACTAAATTAAATAAATCGATATATTACAATGTTTATAAAGTATAAGAAATAGCTCTAATATATACAAATAGGACTGACCACAACAAAAATAAAAAGGAGTTGACCAATGTAATGTTTGAGGAATATTCTTGTCCAGAAGGTTCCAATAGAAATTCAACTTGACCACATGGTTTAAAAGCCAATGAAGTAGGTGAGTGAAGGCTTCTCCAGTGGGTTTTTTTAAGACATGTCATTGAGGGCGGGGCTGTGCTTAGGCAAATGCAGCTTACAGCTTCATGTGCAAAGGTTATTTTCACAACGATAACTGCCCATAAATTCTGCAGCTGGCCTTTATCATTTTGTTTGTTTGTTTCATTCTGCAGTTCAGTTTGCAACTAAAGATCACCAGTCATTTTTCACCATCAAAATTGAACACAGAAACAATCCGAAACTTTACAACTCGGGATACCAAAAAGGTTCGTGAGCAGTTACTATGAACACATGTAAAGTTTAGCTTTTTGATGCACAGTGTTTAAAAGTCACATGAGTATTTAATTTGTTGTTCTTGTTTCCCTTAGAGTACAATATTACAGCTCTAGTTACCATCGCCACCAAGACCTTTCTGCGCTATGACAAACTGAAAGATCTCATTGACAGCATAAGAAAATATTATCCCACCGTCACTATTGTGATAGCAGATGATAATGAACACCCTCAGCCCGTGACTGGTCCTCATATTGAACACTACATTATGCCATTTGGAAAGGTAAACAAGTTACTGTTTCTGTATGTAATAACCTGGGCCCTATTCCAGGAAGCAAGGTTAGTGAAAAACTCTGAGTTTGTTAAGCCTGAGATGAAGGACACTCTTCTGGGAGTTCCAGAAAGAGAGTTAACTTCAATAACTGGAATAACAGACTGTGAACTTAACCTGCTTGCTGGCAGGTTTTCTCCAACAATCTGAGTTGGTCTCCAACTCTTCCCCTTCTGCTTCACTTTAACCACCTTGTTTACTTTATTTGTAGGACCCAAATGCAACATATTTACTTTGTTTTTGTGTTTTTTATTCAATTTAAAAATGCCCTCAAACGTAATACTTTTATCTTTAGTTTGTGCCACCTATTTCCTTGTTGCTATGGTGAATCCTAGTATCAGAGCTCCCCTGATAATCGCTTTCTTCTCTCTGCCCAAAACTGTTCTGGAACCAAAACTCAGAGTTGCTCATCTCAGTCAGTTTGACCTGCTTCCTCAAATAGGATCCTGCTTTGCCATTTTTACTGTGGTTATTCTATTATTGATTGCTTTTGTTTATACAGGGTTGGTTTGCAGGTAGAAACCTGGCAGTGTCTCAGGTAATCACCAAATATGTACTCTGGGTGGATGATGATTTCATCTTTACTGCAAACACCAAGTTGGAGAAGATGGTGGACATCCTAGAAAAGACCACTCTGGATCTGGTAAGACGATGCAGTTGTTTTTGTTTGTTTGGTTGTTTTGTTTTGTTTTTAAAGTGAGCTTAAAGGAGTGGCCTGAAACTTCATGCAAATATGCAAACTAGTAATTAGAAAAGCGCAATGTCACTGTGCCCTTACAATCTTTGATTATGAGCAGAATATTCAGTTGTTGCTGAAAGAAATTTAATCACTAGAATTACCATTTTACAAGATTAACTTGTAAAATACAAGTTAACTTCCTTTTCGTGTCATAATTTTCTGCCACTGTATGTTTCTATTTATTCATTCATTTATTACTTATAGTCAGGAGCAGAAGGGAAATGGTGACTGCGTTTTACATTTCTTTTCCCTGAAATTGCCCTGATGACAAGTCTTGGGTGCCAGTTTTGGAAGTGCAGTGGTGATGTAGATCTGAATTACCAGTCAAAAGTTTTAGGAAACCCAATTTTTTATTTATTTATTTATTTAAATTGAAAGTCATGCAGTTTCCTGTTAGCCGCCTATCACAAAAGCTGTTGTGGCTTTGGGTCTGCCAGACCTCTTCCTGTCAGTTTGTCCCAGTTTCTGAGTCCCTTTACTTGTACTCACGCACACGTTGACTTTCCTTGCAAAGTCTCTGTGGGAAAGATTTTTTTTTTTGCTAGCAACGCACTACTTTCTGCAGTACAATACTGTTCAACTGATGCTCACGAGCGTATGGTACCACAGTGTGTTTCAACACTGCTTTTATGCAGACAGAGGGGGTTTGTAAGTAATCCAGAAAAGCTGGAAAACCTGTAGCAACTTGTAGCACCAGCTTTCAAAGCTTGATCAACCTCCATTGCTGCAGAACAGCTTTAAATTGTTATCCCATTTTGTGTTCCCTGAAAAGGCCTTTTTGTATAATTCTGAAATGTACATTATTTTTCAGTTTTGGGTAACCTTACCTTTTTTCTTTTTTTTTTTCCTCTAAACCTCTGGCAGTTCACCACTGACCTTTGTACCATTTCAAGCTATTCACTGGGCTTCATGACACAAATTGCAATAAATAACGGGAAAAATTGGAGTATGCTACAACTTTTGATGGATAATTTGTATATTTGACACATTTTGTCCTCTTTGTCCACGGTGTTCTACCATGCAGGCAACGAATGCAAACAATGTAATTGTTTGTATGCCGGCTTGCACACATACGCGAGAGGCACGAGAGTTCTTCTTTACTGATGTTTACTGTGCTTCTCTTAACGTACACAGGTACACCGTAGAACTGGTGAATGCATATGTACAAGGAAATTATATTTCAGCAAACATATTGCAATATAAAATTCACAAAATATAAACAAACATACCACTTTGGCCTGCAAGTAGACAAACGGTGTATTTGGAACTTAGGACTTATTTCTTCTTTGACATTCACCATGAGCAGCTTCTGACCTTTTTTCCCAAAACAGGAAGTGACCTCTGCCCTTACCTTAAACTTAGAAAACTTTAACCGATTATTTACCATGTATCAAATTAACAGTACACCAATCTGGTATGCAAATAATAATAATATATTATCATGCTGTTTACAACTACATGAATGTACTAATTGCTGTGATTTATTACTGTTACTGAAGGTCCGCGGCTCCGAACCGTAGTAAAGGGACCTCTGGCTAATACGTCGGGCTCGTAGCCGAAAACTAGCTTTACTTTGTTGTCTGGGTCAACTTTGCTATTGTGACCAAGTGGTCGGCGGGGTTATAAACAAAATAATAAACTTGACAACGCCACCTAGGGGAATTGCACCCCCAGGAAATATATTTAAGATAAATAGATAAAAGGAATAAAAGGACTCCGCACAGATTCAAGGATGCACACTGAGGCAGGTTGGCTTCCAATACTAAAACAGTTTTATTTATAGAAAAAATAAATAAAATATTAAAAGTCAAGATGTAGCGTCATTATTGACAGTGTCCTACAGTAAAAAAATAAAACAATCGTGGAACTTGGACTTACCAGCAGCCGTGGAACCAAAAGAAAAATCACACAAAAAGAATCACTGCAGCCCACCCAGTGCTGTACAAAAGAAAGTGTGAAAACGACCCACCACCTGAGGTCCCAGGGCCACTGGCTCGTCCTCCGTTCACTGAAATAAAACACAGAAAAATATGTTAAAAGGATAAAAAGGACACTGAGCGTCAGGCTCGCTACAGATCATCAAAAAACTAAAACACACTTTAATAAAAGAAATCACACACGCACACACAGGAAAGGCTTATACCCCACGGGTCAAACTACCACTCGTGCTGGTAATAATTATTCTCAGGCGTAGGCCGGTCTGGCTCCCCACCGGCTGAGACCGGCAACCCAGGCGATTTGGAGTCTCAGCACGACGCTCGGGCAGAGTGTCACTTCCGCCCGATCACAGAAGCGTGGGTACGAGCAACAGTCCAAAATAAAATAGAAGAACACCAGGCGAACCAAAAAAAAAAAAAAGTGAGCCTACTTAATAAAAACAAGACAAGACAAGACAAGACAAGACAGCAGCTAGGCAGGCGTCTCGACTCTTTGCTTAAAAATCAGGCAGTTGGTCCCTGAGAAGGTGCAGCAGCAAGGCAAGGCAAGGCAAGGCAAGGCAAGTTTATTTGTATAGCACAATTCAACAACAAGGTGATTCAAAGTGCTTTACAGAGACATTAGAAACAAGAACAAATAAAAAGCATGATTTAAAATTGATTAAAACAAGCAAATAAACTAACTAACTAATTAACAAACAAACAAACAAACAAACAAAACAGTATATAAAATCAAAACAGATAAAATCAGAACAGTAGATAAAATCAGTAGTTAAATGTAAGTTTTGAAATTTAAGCTATCAAACCCTACAAACAAAAAAAGGCAAAGATAACCTTAATCGTCTCCAATTTACAAATACTAGCAGCTATAATATAAGCGGGCTTACCCCAAGACTGGAGGCGCTGTACTGTACGGTGAACGCGTCTCTCCACCACAGCTGGAGTAAAGAAAGAGAAACAGCCGCGCTGTAGCGGGCCACAGAATTATGACTACCAGTTGCTGACTTTTGAGAGAAAGAGGTCGAAAGGAGGCCTACCTGTAGCAGTCACATAATCCGATTGTATCGGTAAATTAACCAATAGGCCAGCATTTACTGCTGTATCGCACCAGAAGCTCGGGAGGAATGATCCAACAAAAAACCGGCTTCCCTTTATACAGGTAAACACCCCCCTGTAATCAATATGCAGGTGGGTTCCTAATTAACCCAATCACATGATACAAGGAGCGAGTGCAGCGGAAAGAGAGCGAGGGTGGTAGAGCGAGCGAGAGAGAAAAAGAAGGGCGAGTAGCCCATCCGGCTACACTAGCGAGAGACAGAGAGAGGCGTTGAAAGACTGCTCCAACGGAACTTATTGTTTCAACAAGTTTCAACAAAGTAACTGTATTCTAAATACCACCTTTATAAACGGTAACTGTAACGGAATACAGTTACTCATATTTTGTATTTTAAATATGTAACGGCGGTACATGTATTCCGTTACTCCCCAACACTGAAGGTGTGTGGTGATTTGTGCTTTTACCAGTAAATGTCCTTTCTGAAAAGGCAAAATGTTAAAAAAAAATAAGTTTCATTCCACATCCTCTTAAAAACCCAGCACTTCCCCTCTGCTGTCGGACACATGAACAATAACCGTATGACTGTTCCCACCACTAACACATGACCCTACGCTGTGTTCACTGCATCATTCCATGTTTGGCACTGATCACTACCTGCACTCATGTATATATCATGTATATATCTATCTACTTAGCACTTTTAATTCTTATTCTTATTTTCATGTCTATTTAAGCGTAATTTATGACAGTATGTTTGCACTGAAGCACCGCAGCAATTTCCTAATGTTGTAAACCTGCTCAACATTTGGCAATAAAACCCTTTCTGATTCTGAGTTCACTTTTCCCCTCTGTGGGTGCCATGAATCTCAAATCAAATCAAAATCAAATCACTTTTATTGTCACATCACATGTGCAGGTACATTGGTACAGCACATGTGAGTGAAATTCTTGTGTGCGAGCTTCACAAGCAACAGAGTTGTGCAAAATACAATAATGTAAACAAGCAAAATACAAGAATGGCTACATCTGAAACTAATAAATATATGTACACTATATAATAGTATATGCTTTTCTGGATGTGTATACTAAATATTTTTCTACGTGTGTGTGTGTGTGTGTGTGTGTGTGTGTGTGTGTGTGTGTGTGTGTGTGTGTGTGTGTGTGTGTGTGTGTACACATATTTTACAAATTAAATAGAGTAAACAATAAATAAAATATATAAAATAAAATATACAGAGTGAGACATGTGCAAAACAGTGGCGTTACTGTACAGTATGGAGTGCATAATGTTAAAGTTCCAGTAGTGAAGCTGAGGTGTCTATGACGTGTTCAGCAGTCTGATGGCCTGATGGAAAAAGCTGTCTCTCAGTCTGCTGGTACGGGACCGGATGCTGCAGAACCTCCTTCCTGATGGAAGCAGTCTGAACAGTTTATGGCTGGGGTGACTGGAGTCCTTGATGATCCTCCCCGCTTTCCTCAGGCAGCGCTTCCTGTAGATGTCTTGGAGGGAGGGAAGCTCACCTCCAATTATCCGTTCAGAGCACCGCACTACTCGCTGGAGAGCTTTGCAGTTGTAGGCGGTGCTGTTGCCATACCAGGTGGTGATGCATCCAGTGAGGATGCTCTCAATGGCACAGTGATAGAAGGTCCTGAGGATGCGGGGGCTCATGCCGAATCTTTTCAGTCTCCTGAGAAAGAAGAGGCGCTGCTGCGCCTTCTTCACTGTTTTGTTTGTGTGTACTGACCACGTAAGATCCTCAGCCAGATGTACACCAAGGAACCGGAAGCTGCTCACTCTCTCCACAGCAGCGCCGTTGATGGTGATGGGGGTGTGTACTTCTCTGCACCTCCGGAAGTCCACTATCAACTCCTTTGTCTTTGCGACGTTGAGGGTGAGATGGTTGTCTTGACACCAGTGGGTCAGGGCGCTGACCTCCTCCCTGTAAGCTGTCTCATCACCGTTGGTGATAAGACCCACCACTGTAGTGTCGTCCGCAAACTTCACAATGATGTTGGAGCTGTTAGTGGCTGTGCAGTCGTAGGTGTAGAGTGAGTACAGGAGAGGGCTCAGTACACACCCCTGTGGAGCACCAGTGTTCAGTGTGACGGGGGATGAGGTGATGCTGCCCAGTCTGACCACTTGGCGTCTGTCAGACAGGAAGCTAAGGATCCAGCTGCAGAGGAAGCTGCTCAGTCCTAGATCCTGCAGTTTCCTGTCCAGCTTCGAGGGAACGATGGTATTGAATGCTGAGCTGTAATCTACAAACAGCATTCTCACATACGTGTCTCTCTTCTCCAGGTGTGACAGGGCAGTGTGTAGTGTCAGGGCTATGGCATCATCAGTGGACCTGTTGTGGCAGTATGCGAACTGTAGAGGGTCCAGTGAGTCGGGTAGTGCAGAGCAGATGAAGTCCCTGACCAGCTTCTCGAAGCATTTGCTCACGATGGGGGTCAGGGCTACAGGTCGCCAGTCGTTCAATGAGGAGATGGTGGAGGATTTGGGTACATGGACGATGGTGGCCATTTTGAAGCAGGCTGGGACTACAGACAGAGAGAGGGAAAGGTTGAAGATGTGCGTGAACACTCCAGCCAGCTGAGCCGCGCATGACTTGAGGACGCGGCCGGGAATCCCGTCCGGACCAGTAGCTTTGCGCGCGTTCACCTTCCTGAAGCACTTCCGCACATCCTCCTCAGACACAGTGTGCGCACTGACGTCATCCGCGGTGCGCACACTGTCCGGTCTCATGGTGTTCGCTGTGTCGAATCTAGCGTAGAATACGTTTAGATCCTCACACAGAGAGGCCGTGGTCTGCGGTGTGCTGGTTTTCCCTCTAAAGTCTGTGATCGTGTTTAGTCCCTGCCACATACTCCGCGGGTTGTCAAACTGTTGCTCCACCCTGTCCCTGTACTCACGTTTGGCTGCTTTGATCGTCTTCCGGAGTTGGTAATGTGCGTGTTTGTAGTCCGATGTGTTCGCGGAGGCAAAGGCGGTGCTCCGTGCCGCGCGAACATCTCCGTTAATCCAGGGTTTTTGATTTGGGAAGGATTTAACTGTTCTGGATGGGACGACATCTTCCACGCATTTCCTGATAAATCCGCAGACTGAGTCTGTGTACTCATCAATGTCCCTAGCAGCCACGTGAAACATTTCCCAGTCCGCGTGATCAAAACAGTCCCGCAGCGGAGACTCCGATTGGTCCGTCCAACAGTGCACCGCCCTCCGGGTTGGAGCTTCCTGTTTCAGCTTCTGCCTGTAGGCGGGCAGGAGCAGGATGGAGCGGTGATCTGATTGGCCGAATGGGGCGCGGGGGAGGGCTTTGTACGCGTCCCGGAAAGAGGTGTAGCAGTGGTCGAGTAGCCGATCTCCACGAGTGTTAAAATGGATGTGTTGGTGGAGTTTGGGTGAGACTTTCTTCAGGTTTCCCTTATTAAAGTCTCCGGCTGTGATAAACGCTGCCTCTGGGTGTGCGGTTTCCTCGCTGCTGATCGCGCTGTACAGTTCCCTGAGTGCTCGGTCAGTGTCGGCTTGTGGGGGAATGTAAACAGCCGTAATAATCACTGCTGTAAATTCCCTCGGTAGCCAGAATGGCCGGCACTTAATCATCAGGTACTCCAGGTCCGGTGAGCAGAAGGATTTGACCGGGTGCACGTTCGCATAATCACACCAGCTGTTGTTGATCATGAAACACACACCACCGCCTCTGCTTTTCCCAGTAAGATCCTGTGACCTGTCCGCGCGATGCACGGAGAACCCCGGTAGTTGTATTGCGGAGTCCGGTACCTTGTCCGATAGCCAGGTTTCTGTGAGGCAGATCACGCAGCAGTCCCGCATCTCTCGCTGGAATGAGATCCGTGCCCGAAGCTCGCACAGCTTGTTCTCCAGAGACTGCACATTAGCCAGTAATAAACTGGGTAACGGTGGTCTGTTAGTGCGCCGTCTCAGTCGAACCAGAGCGCCAGATCTTCTCCCTCTGCGTCGGCGTTTGCGGCCTCCAGGGCCAGAGAACAAAGGCGTCTCAGGTGAGATGAATGGGGGGTCTGCAAACGGAGCGTTCGTGTTGCAAAACTTGAACTCCGGAAAGTTATAAGAAAGACCGTCTTTTATGTCCAGTAAGGTTTGTCGGTCGTACACAAGGAGACATGTGCTACTCGCGAAAAAATGAAGGAAAAGTAAAATTAAACACAGAGAAAAGCTGTTGCTTGGGGGAGCTCGCGACGAGGCTGCCATACTCGGCGCCATCTTGTTCTCTTGTGAATCTGAAAGCTCTATGTCAAGCACCATTTGTGCAATCTCTGTGAGTCAACCTCTGTGAGTCCATCTCTGGGCTTTCTATTACCACATTTGTGGAGGCTGGGTTAACAGAGTACGTGACATTTCCTTTCAGAATAACAGGAATTGATATGTTTCACATTTTGTGGCCACAAGTGAAGTTAAATGATTCTGTTGCTAAAACCCAAATCGCTTCTTTAATGTCTTTGTCTTAACTTGGATTTTAGTGGGATTTGAGAAAACTACAGTAACTTTACCTTCCAAAACAAAACTTTAATTCGGTAACTCTGAACCACTACCATAGATTTTTAACCTGTGTCCATACTTAAAGAGGAAGAGAGACAGATGAGTCTAGAGTTTACTTAAAATTGTGAAAGGGAAGTCAGACATTGGAACATGGAGGTGAAAGGTCAGAAGAAGACATGATATCATTATGAATGAGAAGACGTGTAGAAAACTAAATAAGAACCTTTATACATACACACACACACACACACACACACACCTTTATCACTGTAACAAGTATAACGAAATTAATTGCAGTGTCAAAAGAAAGTTTAAGTATAATTACAAAAGAATAGAATAAAAAAGTAGAGCATGGTATTCAGTAATAATAAATAGAACCTTATTGCACATAAACACTATAGCACAGGATGTCATCCATTGCACTATTTGCCAGTTTGAATTGTAGGTGATTACTTGTGATTCAAAGCCCTAACAGCTAGAGAGTAGAAACTGCTATCTAGTCTATTAGTCTTTGTTCTGATGCTCTTGTATCTTTTGCCTGATGGCAGCAGTTCAAAAAAGATTATGAGTGGGGTTTGAGGAGTCTTTTATATTTCCTCCTTTCCTGAGACAGCAGAAGCGGTTGAGTATATCCAATGATCCCCTGGGCAATATTTACAATCCCCTGAACTTTTTTTTTCCTGCGCTGTCGTGCAGCTGGAAAACCACAGAGGGAGTAGCACAGGATGCTCTCAATAGAACAACGATAGGACCATAATGGAAGGCCTTAGTCATCACATGCTTAAACTCATCATATATTTTTGCATATGCTGAACAGGCAGTCAGACATGCTGTAACTGTGGGGTAGAAAACAGCATGAACACCATACAGCAGGGGTCTCAAACTCCAGTCCTCGAGGGCATGGAAAAGTTGCATGACACTGGCCCTTGAGGACTGGAGTTTGAGGCCCCTGTCATATGGAATATGACAGGTGTGGTTGAACTGCATGAAGACTCTGAAGTTTCTCTTCTCTTCTGGCAGGACAGGAATGTGGCCTTGTCCTGTGAGCCACCGTAAGGATGTACTTAAGAGTAGAACTGGACTGTCACCGGCCTCAGGCTCTTGTTGCGTCTGGTTCAGCTTGGGTAAGAAGGAAAAACAGCCGAGTCCGTGTAGGTGACAAAAATAGTGATTTTATTACATGCTTCTAAGACAGAAGCATGGGAAGACAAGCGTACAGCCACAGATCTCCAAAGAGTGGACCGTTCCCCATCCTTATATAAACCCATGATGACATCACACAGTTAGACCTTACTGGAAATGATAACAGTCTCCCCATAGTCCAAAGTTCTCCTTATACAAACATCAGATGATACTTTAGAGAAAAACAAGTGTGTGACATGTCATGTTGTGCAGTTCTGTGAGCCTTTGTGTCCAACTAGAGAATGTCCTGACATGACCTCCCTGTGTAAATAAGGGTAAACGTGCGTGTTTACATAACTCTCTATGTGCATGTTCTGATGTAGGCCTGCAAATGAATTAGAACAAGGTCCTGCTGGACCCTCCAGTTATGGACGGTGAATACAATGCTGTGGATACCATTTGAGACTTGATTACAATGATGATAACCTGCATACATTAATCTTTACTCAGATTACCATAGATATAAAACAAAGATTATACTGTCATCAGATTCCACAATGGTAAATGATTAATGATTGATACTTCTAATTATAACTGTGATCATAAGAATACAAAATAAAATATCTCCTGGTCACACTCTTCACCCATTTCAAAAACAAAGCAGTCATTTAGATAAAATATTAGATATTGTTTACCTGTAAATGCACAAAGTAAATTTAGAAATGTAATTATTTTCAAGAATGAACAAGCACTGATAGTGTAATCTACAGCTGTGGCCAAACGTTTAGAGAATGAGAAGTGTTGTTTGCTTATTTACAAAGTTTGCTGTTTCAGTGATAGTTGTATATCACATTATATCACTTCAAACAGAGGTGACCCAGTAATGCTGCACTAATGAATTAGACTAACTATTCACTTTAGCTAAAGTTATTAAGTTAGCTAAAGAGTTGGGATGCTGTGTAAGACATAAATAAAGCTAAAATACAAAGGTTTGGACACCGTTTTGCATGTTTCCCTACTGTAGGGGTCTCTGCAAGCATACAGAGGGGGTACTCTGAGAGGGTCCAAGATGACAACTTTGGAATTCTACTAGAAACAGTCGATCATATTTGTTTGTCAAAGCTGAATTCAGGGCAAACTACGCTAAATTAGCGTTTTTAGCTAACAGCTACAATAAGCATAAAAGTTACCGTACGGCTATCATTTGTTAACATGACGCTTGTTCTTATACATGTAGTACATTTATTACCAACCTGAGAGTTTATCCGCTGGTCATTCGACATGACGAATGACTTCTGAAGTCTTAATTCAGCTCAAGACGCTGTAGATTCCCGTCAGTAACACTTTCGGTCCGCTAGTAAAACGTAGTTCTATTAATCTGCGCTTGAACCGGAACCGGATGTAAGTTCCAAAAAACTGAATTGTAGAACTGAAACTGAATCGTGAGAAGTGAAACTGAAATTATGCGAGAGCTGAATTTTTAAAGGATAAAATGCAGTTTCAAAGCAAATCAATTCATTTTCAAAATATAAAATTCAATTTCAAATTAGACTAATTCAAATTCAGTTTTCAAAAGCATTTATTCAAGTTACAATTCAGATTCAATCTCAGCAATTCAAATTTACCTTATTCAAATTCAGTTTCTGATGGCACAGATTTCTGCCCATGTTTCCACCCCATCTCCATTAATGTAAAGAGGTTTAATGTCCATTTTCTTTTTTCTGAAATCCACAACAATCTCCTTTGTCTTGGTTGTGTTCAGGAGCAGGCTGTTGTCCCTGCACAATGCTGTCAGCTGCTCCACTTTGTCCCTGTAGGCAGATTCATCCTCCCCCAGGGATGAGCCCGACCACAGTGGGTCGTCTGCAGATTTTATGATGGTGTTACTGTGGTGAGCGGGGGCACAGTCATATGTGTATAGTGTGAAGAGCATTGGACTCAGCACACAGTCCTGGGGAGAGCCGGTGCTGATGCTGATGGCCGAGGAAATGTGGGGACCCACCCTTGTGTCCGGTTTGTCAGAAAGTCCTTAATCCATAGACAGGTGGATTATGGGAGTCCTAGGGTCAACAGCTTGCTCACCAATCTGTGAGGGAGGGTGGTGTTAAAGGCAAAGCTTAAATCAATAAAGAGGTGTGCGGAGCTCCTCTGCTTCAGGTGGGACAGGGTAGCATGGAGAGCAGCAGCGTCCTCAGTAGACCTGTTAGCCCTGTAGGCAAATTGGTGAGTATCAAACTACTGGCCGATACTCATTCAGGCAGGTTGTGGGTGATTTGTCTTTTTTCTTTTGGTAAGGGGACTATGGTGTAGGATTTCAGACGGGGTGGAAGTGAGGCCTGGTAGTGTGACAGATTAAAAACATCAACTAAAAGTTAGATTTATTTAACTATTTACACTGTTGATTTCTGCAGTTAGTATCATAGTATGCAATAATAATGATAATAATAATGATGGATTGCATTTATATAGCGCTTTTTGGGGCCCTCAAAGCGCTTTACAATACCACTATTCATTCACTCTCACATTCACACACTGGTGGAGGCAGCTACAGTTGTAGCCACAGCTGCCCTGGAGCAGACTGACAGAAGCGAGGCTGCCATATCGCGCCATCGGCCCCTCTGGGGCTATAACTGCATTAGACACACACATCTCCTGTCTTTGTCAGTTCAGTTTCAACCATATAGAAATCTGCATGAAACATGAAAGCAGAACACCTGGTCACAACTGCCAAGAGTGGTAGCTCTCTGATAAGATCAAACAGTAAAGGTTTGAGAAAGACAAATGTCAAAGCACATAAAACACAGACAGATCAGCTCATCTCTGTAGATAGCATTTAAACTGAAAACATACCAGTGTTTGTGGAAAAACTCAGATAACCTAGAATCTGCATTTACTGGTTCTTTGTTTTAGTCAGTTCAGTAAATTAAGACAGACTCTTTAAGATCAAAGTAACAAATGATCTTGATGTCTCTGGTAAGGGGAAAATAATAATTCCCTCTGGAAGGTGAGACCTCTCTTAAACAGTATGCGACAAGGCTGTCTCAATCTGCTGAGACCATAGAAAGATGGGCCGCTGTCCTGTATGGCATTTGAGAAACCAATTCCCACAACTTCAGAGCCCTATACAATACTTCTTATCCATAATGAATAAGAAGTATTGTATAGGGCTCTGGATGTCGTCATTTATGCCCCTGCTTTCCTGTTCCTGCTTTAGTGCCTTTAGTGCCATCTCCTTTCAGCACTGACTGTGACTCATCTTCAACAGTTCTTCCTCACTCAGCTCGGTCATACCACGCATGACCATTATTGGTGCCATGGGTGATGTGATCTAACAACATTTAGGTGACTATTGGGTCAGCAGATTGAAGTTTAATCAAAAAGCTTGACTATGAGAAGTTATTGCTTAAAATTATGTTTTAGTGTTCAGATGCAGTTCTAATGTTCAGAAATCCACACATGGAAACGATGTCATTACATTACACCACATCATCCTGTGATCAAGACATGACCCGATGTCCACTACAAAAGACTTACGATTTTTTTTTTTTCAAAATCACAATTTTGCGGGGGAAAAAGCAATTGTAAGATATTATTTTCATGCAAAATAGTTAAATTATCTTTCAAAAAGATAAAGATCAAAATATATTTTGCTCAGGCTCACAGGAGGAAATATTCCCCAAGCTGTGAATGACTTGCTATGTTTCTGTTTTGTCTTATTTATTTCCTCTGCACTTGATATCAACAGCAGCAAGGACACAGGAATGCTGCAACTGTTGAATGCAAAAGAATGCTGTTGACATCAAAGGCTGAGGAAGTTGGGGGAGGGTGGAGGCTGGGGGGGCTGTGAGTGGGTACCCTCTGTGGGATTGGTTGTCCATCAGCTCCTGTAGACATTATCAATTGGCCAAAATTGGAAATCTTTTCAAGTTACTATTCTCTCATATGTGCACTTTGCAAAACATTTGGATTTCTTTTTATTATTTACATTTCCATTCAAGGGCAACTCTGAGCACTGACACACAGGCTGTGTGAGTCAGAAACAGACATCCTGTAAAGGGATTTTCCAGATGGAAATGAAAACACTGGAAATAGTTCGTAGAAAGGAAATTCTCTACTGTGATAACACCATTTTATGTCCGCATATGGAAGAAGCACAAAAAAGAGAACAAGCAGCAAAAGAAAACAAATACTAAAGGAGGAAAATCCCTCAGACAGACCCAGAGACTGCGCAGAGACTGAGGTCACTGGCAGAGTCCTTTCAGCTAGGCAAAGAATATGCAGTTACATGAGATATGAATAACTCATACAACAGTGAAAGTAAGGATTCAGTTGTAATAGATGATGTTATATCTTCAGCATAGCTTAACTTTGATTTTCAAAATGTTATTGCTCAGTTAGTCGTTTCAGCAATCCGATTACCTATAGACTGTGTTCAGGCAGTCATATGATATATTCTACCTATTGAAAGGCGTTAAGTAATATATATTTTTTGGAACAACAAAAATATACCTCAAATGAACTATGAAAATGCTTGAATAAAATATGTCATTGTCATTTCTACAGCAGATTTAAAGCCACAGGAGTTGATCCAAAGTGCTTTTCAGGTCTCCAAAAAAAGAAACCTGGTCTGTTCCAGAAAACATTTGGAAAAACTGTGAAGCTGTGTTTTGTTAACTTTGTTAACTACCAGTGAAAAGCAAAGGTCAGCTATTTAGTGCTCATTAAAATGTGCTCAGATTTAGCATTTTACTTGGTAAAACCAGGTTTGGTAGCTAATCATAGCTTTCTATGGCTGCCCATGCACATGGAACTGGGGAGCAACATTCACAAAGTCGATTAAGCCAGCTTCTATCAGTTTGTGCTCGAACTGAAAGCTGCTAACAATGGCTTTCTTTCCGTACTGACGCACAACCCTAAATCAATGATCAGCCTTTCTTGAAGAGAAGAAACTCACAGTTGTCCGACTGTTTTTCTTTGTTTTTCTGTAATTTTTAAAATTTTTGAACACTACTCCAGAAATAGGGCCCAGATCCAATGGTTGCCTAGTCAACGTATTGCTTCTTGAAACCATGCATATCTTTTCTGCCTTAACATTATTGTCTTACTGATTTCAGGTTGGTGGTGCAGTCAGAGAGGTGACAGGTTACACTGCAACTTATCGTCACACCATATCGGTGGAGGATGGCGGAAACGAGGGTGACTGCTTACATATCAGACTTGGCTACCACCATGCCATCAAAGGATTTCCCAACTGCGTGGTAGCTGATGCTGTCATCAACTTCTTCATGGCGCGGACGGTCAAAGTGCAGCAGGTTGGATTTGACCCGCGCCTCGCACGGCAGGCCCATCTAGGTGAGTTATTAATTGTTATCAGAATCACAATACTTCAATAATCCTTAAGGAATTTGTGTTACTTGTGTAGAACTTATAGAACTTGTAGAAATTACATTGATGAGTTTCTTCGCAATGAAAAAAAGTAAAGTGGCACAAAATCAAGGCTTGTGGAAAATGGAATACTTTCTTTTTGCAGAGTTCTTCATCGACGCTCTTGGCCACCTCCACATCGGCTCCTGTAGTGACGTCATTGTGAGTCACGCGTCAAAGATCATACTACCCTGGAGTAAAACAGACGTACAAAAAGCCTATGAAAAATTCCGCTACTCATCGTCAGCCACGAATGCTAAAACTCATAATGAAATCTTCTACTTTAAGAACAGGTTCAAATGCATGACCAGTCAATGAAGTGTGAGAAATAGTTTTGCTCGGGTAAAATAAGACAAACTGTTTATTTTGGCTTTTACTGACAAAAGAACTGGGTGGATTACCCAGTTATGATCTTTGGTATCCAAGGTTGGTGTTTGTTTTCTTTTTTTTGTTTTTTATGTTTGTGGCTTGTAGTGTTTCTAGCAACTCTCTGGAAACTTGTAAATCGCCTTTTGACTGTTTTCAAAGCGTTTCAAACTGATTTGCAAAATGTTGACACTGAAAAGGAAAATCTTCAGTTACATAATAAATAGCTTCAGCTTGTGAAGCACCGCATTTTTATTTATTTATTTTATTTAAACGGGTTCTAAAAAAATGGAGTTAAGAAAAAGGTACGTTGTTGCAAGTCACAATATAGCAGCAAGTATTCTACAGCAAAACAGTTCCAGTTTGATAAAAATGGCTTTGTAAACTAATGCCCAGTGTCACATGATTGTTTTTGTTGTTTAAGTTGTTTCATTTGTATGTATTTTTAGTAGGATACTGTTATGCCCCACTTAGAAACGAAGTGTTAACTGGGGTGGGGGGGACACAAAGTGAAAAAGAAAACTACTGAAAAATGTCATTAAACATGATTTATTGCACAAAACTACTAAAGTAAAGATGAACACAGGGAAGCTCTTTTCTTCAGGGTCTCCAAGGCCAAAACAACAAATAAAACACCCTCTTTAACTAAGAAATGAACCAAGAACTCTTTAGCCGAAAACAAAATACAATGGCTGAGCTCCCTGTCTAGCAAAAGCAGGAGAAAACGATTGAAACAAAAATGGCAGAGAACCCCTACCTGCTTCCACTGTGATTAACCAATTACCACTGTAAAGGCACACCGTTGCTCACAATAAAGAAAGAAAGAAATGGGGGAAAGTGGAAGGGGCGTGGCGGTTTGAGATATGCCGTGGCTGACGAGCTGCAATACACCTCAGCTGCGGCTCATGAGGCAGACCTGGAACACAGGAAAGGGAGAAAAAAAACTCTGACAGAGGGAGAGCCACTAGAGGTCAGCGACCATAACAAACACTCAGGTCAACACTCTTTGTTTTTTCCCTCTCCCCTAATGTCAGTGATTTCGCAATATCCTGCTGCTGTGACTGTGTCTCTAAATTTAATCTATGAAACCTTTAGTCAGTAATTTGCGTAAACAGATGCTGTCTCTGTCTTTTCTTAACAGTATTTCTAAAAATGCTTGTTTAATATTTTTTAGAGTGTATCGTTTGTTTGTTTGTTTGAAAAAAAAACCTTAGCATCCATTTCCTGTTTATTTTTTATATTAAATTTCTTGTTTTCTGGCTAAGTAATAACACAGAAAAACTGTGTAAGAGAGAGTGAGCACCCAACAGATTGACAGTCAATCTTTAAACAGAAAATATGACTTACATTTCGAGTTTAAGTGACACTCCTTTAGCAAATAGTGGCCTTGCACTTCTTTCCCAAATCCGATGGAACATTAAAGATGGTTCTCATTAATATCTACTACAGCCCCCTTCCACTCTAAGGGAGGCTCTTTTTTATGGTTAGTGGTTAAAGGTGTAATATGTGAATGAGTGTACATGTTTACCAAATTAGTACTTGTTTTTTTTCCCCAACATCTGCTGTTTCTTACTAGTAGAACCAAAGTTGCTCCTCAACTACCTCACTCAGTCTAGAGAGCAAGGCAATCACTGGGCTGCAGAATCCTTTACATGACTATCATGACTTGTGAACTGAATCTGGTCAGCATTTACCTCTTTTACTAACCCCCCCTTTGCTGGGAGGTAAAGTTGGCAATGTTGTTAGTTCCACACCAGAATAGGAGCACATCAACCATCAGCTAAGTACCTACGTACACAGAAACAATCTAGCAATCATTTTGGGGTTGTTTTGTTCTGTGATATGAGTATTTAAATACAGCTTTGTTATATTTAAAATGATGTAATTTAAATAAAAAGCACAGATCCATTATGTGGCCATTGTTTTGTTAAAGCCTACAGGGCCTCAGGAGGAAGAGTGCGTCGTCTATCAATTAGAAGGTTGTTGGTTTAATATCTAGCTCCTCAAGTCAGCATGTCGAAGTATCTTTGAGCAAGACACCAGAACCCAAGTTGCCCCTGATGCGTTCATCGACACTCTTCGACATTGAACAAATGGGGTAAATAATGTTTGTCATAAAAAGCGTTTTGAGTGCTCAGTTAGAGTAGAAAAGAACTAAGTGGAAGTCCTTTATCCCTGTATTTTAGGAGAGAGGAAGTTTCCTCATCAGAGTTCATCATTTCTAATAACGAACACAAATTATGAATAAATAATGTGGAACCTATTTGTATACTTCTTTGTGTCTCACTCATATCGCCTCCAGCAATCCTCCACTCAAAAAAAAACAATTTGTGGTAACCTGAATATGATTAAAAATAATTAACAACACTTTTTGTAATGGTGTTAAAATCAGCCCAACTTTTATTTTCAAACACAAAGTATAACAGCCAACATACTGGACACTGTTCTGCTGAACAACAAACAATTATATTGCCATCACTGTTATAATCTTACAATGAAACAAAGTCTCAGATGTAATTATTCTGAAAATAAGTTTAGGCCTACCACAACTTTGTTTTGTACTTACTTATATAATCAAAATAAAATGTTTATTGTTCTGTCACAAGTGCAGTCTCTGATTTAAACAACACATTTGTTTTTCATTCCAACACAGGAGCTGGAATGTTGTAATGTTTTAAGGATGCTTGTTTCCAGTCCAGGCATTACTGCCTGAATGACTGTCATGGATCAAGGTGATCCAAATGTAGGTGCAGAAGAAAGTCTTTAACTTCCTTAAGTACAGTGGCAGTGGATGTGGGTTGGAGATGCAATGAGCTTGAACCTGCAGGCGACCATCTTCACTGACCACACCATCTGTGGGTCGGAGGACTCATCTCTCCTGGTGTCCTGCAAGCAAACAATCCTATTTTTTGGAACACAAACTTCATTGCCTTCTTAAAACATTTTTTCTGCATTTGGTATAAAACAGACTCCAATTTAAACAATCTCAGGCCCCCTCCCCACTGGAGAGGTGACATTCAACATCCCACTTGTCAGTCTAGATAGCCGTGACCACCACCCAACATACAATAATGTCATGAAAGCATCATTTTAAAAAGGGCTATGCAAACATGGCCAATAACTTTCATTCTAATGATCTTCAAAATGATTTGGGCAGAAAACAAATTTTGCTGTTAGAAAACTTGCAGACTTCACTATATACAGTGTAGACCCTCTAAACTAAGTTTGGGGGATGTAATCTTTCAAGAAATGCAGACCAAACTGTTGTTTGTTTACTTACACAGCGTGTCTTAAGATAAGATAAGATAAGACTTTGTCTGTGAAGGTTCTCAGTCATCCAGGTCATCGTAGTCAAAGGAGCTTGCAAAGAAAAGCGTCTGGACTCTTTGCAAGCTCCTTTGAATAAGACTTTATTGATCCCACAACGGGGAAATTTTTGTATCACCTCAGCTCAGGTACAGATATCAGAAGGAAATACAAAAATACAAATAAGTACAATCAATGAAAAAAAGTAAGATAATACACTATATACAATGGTCGCATACACAGTATGTGGTTATGGATATGATTGGAAATATGCAAGACATAAACTATATAGCTTGATATAGCTATTGTACCACTACTATTCCTATTTATAGAGACACACACACACACACGTGCACACTAAATATACATATGTGTATATATATATATACATACATATATACCTGCACATGTCCATACACATGGAAGGTCCATTATGCATGAAGTGGTGACCGTGGATGTTCAGTGTCCAGTGACTTATGACATCGTGATTGAGGAGTTATAGAGTCTAACTGCTGTTGGGATGAATGATCTGTGAAAGCGCTCCTTCCTGCAGCGAGGGTGTTTCAGTCTCTGACTAAATAAATATATAAATAAAAATCCAACATTTACCTATTGGTAAATATTAGGGGGAAGGGCGCTAGTTAGTGAACGTGATTAGGCGGAAATCTCATCTGACATAATTAACACACTGCTGTTAATCGTGTCGCCACCTATAATGTATCTTTGGAGTAGTGGCGCCCCCTGGAGACAAGCAGTTAAAACTAGCGCCACCTCAAGTTAAATCAAATTCTGTTTTCTTGCCATCATTGGGCCTGATCTATAGACATTCAATTTCACTAGGATAAATGGCAACTAGAGGCTTCCCACCTGGCAAGACAGGCAACACCTCGGGGCCTCAGGCCAGAGAGTTCACAAACTTTAAACTGCAGCAGTGGCAATGTGCAAATTTTGCAAGTATAGTATGAGAAACCTGGCCTCCCTAAGAGGGCCCTAAAACGGAGATGGGAGGGGTCGTCTGTGAATTTTTGCCGAGGGTCACTGATGACGATGGAGCAGCACGTGACCATTTTCTCAGGCTAGACACCCGCAGACTGACTGCTGCTCCAACGTTTGACCACAAAGTGGAAATAAAACATCAGACAAAAATGCAATACAAGTTGCATTTTTATGAAGTGAATTCAATGTCAATGGTATGGTCAATGGTAACTTTATTGTCCCTGATGGGAAATTGATTCGCAGTATGTCAAAACAAACAACAAACATACAACCAACACATCACGTACACTCATTAAAAAAATACTATAATGTAATATAAGCCTGATAAAACAACCTAGATATTCCATCGAAAAAAGTGCAATGTGCAATGGCAACAACACTTACAATTTAGTGTTGTTAATTAAGATAATAGCACTAGGTACAAACGACAATTTGTGTCGCTTTGTCTTCACTGCAGTCATTTTATAACGACGACCTGATGGAAGCAGTTGAAAATCGTTAAAGAGAGGATGATCTGAACACAACAGGACAGAAGTTGCCTTCCTCAGCACCTGCCTGTTATAAAAGTCCACAAGCTGGACCTGAGACCTCCCTGAAATCTTGCCCGCCACTTTAACCAGATTGTTAAGTCTGGTCTTATTATCCATGGACATACTACCGTACCAAGCAATGATACAGAAAGTTAAAACAGATTCAATAAAACTTTTATAAAAGAGAGTCATCATTTCAGATGAAACATTAAAACCTCTCAACCTCCTTAAAAAGTACAGTCTTTGTTGGGCCTTTTTCACTGTAGCAGCAAGATGTGACTCAAAGGACAGGGTCTTATCAAGAACAACCCCCAAGTACTTGTAACTATCCACCATTTCAATGACTGCACCATTTACCACTGTAAGCGCAGGATGAGGGGATGACTTCCTGAAATCAATAACCATGTCCTTGGTTTTCAAGGTGTTAATCATTAAGAAGGACTGATCACACCATGAAACAAACTCCTCCACAACAGGCCCATGGGAATCCTCTTCACCATGAAGGAGGCTTACAATGACTGTGTCATCTGCGAGCAACAACAAAAAACGCCCCCTCAAAATTACTAGTAATCTTAAAAAAATGTTTTCCCCGTGTTCATTGGTTTCTTTTCATCCATCCATCCGCTTCCGCTTATTCTTTTCAGGGTCGCGGGGGGGCGCTGGAGCCTATCCCAGCTATGAAGTGAATTCCAGCATATTTATTTTTATTTTAATTCACGCTCTTTATCTTCAAATTCCTGTTATTACCAGATACGTTTCAATTATAATCCACTTTATTTCTTGTTCCTGGTTTTCTTTCTTTGCTGCCATAATGGTACTCAAAGCGTGGGGAGAAAATTACCTTATTTTTCCCTCTCAGTAGTCAAGTCAGCTTATATGAATTATCTTCTGCACGCCTCCAGTTTTCCATGTTTGCAGATTATCTTAAAACAGGTATTCATTTAAATCCGAGTTTGATCACTACATCGCTGAAATTCCTGGGGGATTTTCCAGTGTTACTTTTATTTTGATTTAGATTTATTTTTTGGAAAATGTGTGTGTGTGTGTGTGTGTGTGTGTGTGTGTGTGTGTGTGTGTGTGTGTGTAGGCAGGCCTGAGTGTAGAATCGGGCTTAAGTAAACATTTGGCCACAGCCTTGTGTATGGCGTTCTAATTAAAGTGGACAACTTCCTACTAATTAGTAAAACACTCCTTGAGCTTTAAAGGGAAAACCCATAGGGCACGGTATCCCGAGGGCCCTTTGAAATATGCACAGGAAAAAATTAATAACTTGGCTATCCAACATCAAGCAGGGAAATAATTAGGGTTTTTTGTTTTTTTGTCCTGGTTTTTGACTCTCACTACATGTAGTTTTATCAGGTCAAGGTAACAAGAATGTGATAGCAGGGAGGTTTTTACCCGTCGGACAGCAGAGGGCAGCATAACAGTGTGAGATGCTTTCAGTTATTGTAATGAATATAGCAGATTTCATCACATTTTTTAGAATATGTCTGCGTTTTGAAAGTAAAGACAGATACACATACCAGAATAAAAGTGGCATGTTTATGTATTTCCAGTGAAAACTGCATTTTGTATCATAAATTAACCAGTAATCTGCAAGATTAATAACCTGTTTTTCTCCAATTGTTTTTGGGTTTGTTTGTTTTGTTTGTTTGTTTGTTTGTTTGTTTCATTTTTTTTATAATACTAAAATATAATTTTCTCTGCTGCTATGAGACTTTGTAGTATTTTTTAATCTTTCTCAGTCCAGACCGTCTGGTTTACAATGGCTGATAAAGTACAAAGACTGCTCTTCTCCCCCCTTCCAAATCTCAGAGTGGCATTCTTCACATTCCTCACCGTTTTCCTTCAAAAGTATAAGTCTTCACACTTAATAACTATTGCTAATCAATACATTGATTTAGAAACCTACAGATGACGTTTTACTTCTATTTATTGCATGTTTTTATTCACTAAAATGCTCCAGGTTTTGTTTGTAAGATGTATTCATTGTCAGAACAGCCACTGGGTGGCACAGTCGCCGCAGCTCATTCCTAAAGTCTTTTATTCAGTCTTTCTGGAGTCGCAGTGCTATTTACTGTACATGACTGCATACTGAAGCACAGATTTCAAAATGTATAAATATGCATAGTAAAAGAAAAATATATACAATGTGCATGAAATGCATTTGTATTAAAAACAACAAAAAATAAATACAACCAATGCTGATAACATGCCAAAATACATCATATACAACAAGAAAAATACAAAATTATACAACAACTAAAAAAAAAAAAAACAGGCGAAAAACAATTCACGTCAGTCATATATATCATTTTTTTATTGTTTTGTATTGGTGGGTTTTGTGTTGTGGACTAATTCCTTCTGCTTGATTTGATTTTGATTTAAGTTTGGCAGTCAGTCTGATATTTGAAAAATAAAAAACATGGTAAAACTATCATGTAAGAAGTTAACACAAATTAAGACTTCATGCTACAACAGGCTACTGCGCCTTTCAAACACTGGCAAGTACAGTCTTAGCTATTACAGCAGCTAAAATGGTCTCTGCCATTTTAGCACTCAATACTTGGTTGAGGGGAACATAACTCATCACCTTCCTTCAGCCTCATACCCAAACTGTCGTGGTGTTCGCTGAAGGTTTTTCCTGCAACAGACAAGATAGTTAACATCATTGTTCTTATCATCAGAATTTAAAGTCTCATCTATTTATAAAATACTCTGATATTGATATTTACCTTCTGCTGTTGGATATACACCACAGCATCGTGGACGGTGACAAAGATATGTTGTGGATTCATGTATTTCATCAGCCCACTGGACGTTAGGATCTTTAAAACACTCTCTGTGCACAGAGAACAAGCGGTCAGCATGTATACTCTCTCTAGAAAATATGAAAGCTTCTACATAAAAGTTTGCACAGAATAAAGCAGAAAGAAAACAATTAGGAATAAAATATTTGGGGTACATGGGCCTCACCATTGCAGTTAGCCAAATATACATGAACTCCAACTTTCTGGCACTCAGTACACATCTAAATGGGGGAAAAGCAATAAATTGCACTGATTACAATGCATCAAGAAATAAGGAAAAGCCTATACAGTGACATGGTGTAATTCAGGCTCAATGTTTTCAATTAGGTCTTACTTTCACCGACTAACCTGTGTCAGGAGTCTTGCTCCAGCAACATCAACAAATATCACGCTGCTGCAATCGATTAACACTGCCTGGTCATAGCTTTCAGATGTTTCTGCAGAAAAAATGTATTCATTTGAAAGTTCAAACTATTTGCAATACAAGAACGTCTTCAGAAAATGTTAATATGGTGTGAAAAGTCTCTTGATTTTTTTTTTTTAATTCATGAAATAGCAGTTGTATTTAGAATTGTTTACTTAGCATACACTTATACAAAGTCATTGCTTACCTGATTTGAAGAACTCATTTTCTGAGGAAAACGATGTGTTTGCAATCCCTCTTTCCTACAAAAAAACACAGGGGGAAGCGGAAAGTTACTGAAGTATTTTGTATTTTTACCATGTATGTGTACTCTATTTTTTTTATATTTTGTGACTCAGATTAACGAGGAATAGCAATAATCATACCACAGTGCTGACAGTGGTCTCCCTCTCCCGTTTCTCCAGGGCTTTTATGGCCTTCTCCCGCCTGCGGATCTTCTCTGGTGTCAGGCCCAACAGCCTAATCATTTCCTCCCTGAAGAAGCTACGGTTGCCGTAGTAAATGGGCCCGTTGTAAGTCAGGATTTTCACTCCAGGCACTTCGTGGCACTGTAAGAAAAATAGAAATGCATCACCTGTATTCTTGGATATTCATACTGCAAATCCACATGCAAATTTGACGAGATATTGACAGGGTGAGAGAAAGTTTGTATATTTCTGGAGCTGGTTGCTCATTTTCATATTTCAAAGAAGAGAAGTAACCCTCGCTCACCTTGTTATGGTTCTCCAGAGGTCTGTAAATTTCTGTGTTACTGGCCCGACCAAGCACTGAACAACCAGCCCTGTTAAATCATAAACTTTAAATTAATATAAGAAGTTATGATAGACCACATATGCTACTTACATACATGAAGTATGATGTTTGTGTTTATGTGAGTTTTATTTTTAACCTTCCAGATGTGCACATTTTCCCTTATAAGTGCTTTTGCTGGATTGCACTGTGGTATTTGTGCAGAGGGAATGGAAAATGTACCTTTGTGTGCGGCAGATGACAGTCATCATAGAGAAGACCACCCCGATAGCCAGGCCAAGGTCCACATTGAGTATCACCACAGAGAGCCAAGTTACAAGCCAAACCATCTACACACAAACAGAGACACAATAATGCATTGTCTTGTCAGGATATAACAGGATATAAATTATGATTAATTCTAGCCTAGCAATTAATGCGAAGGTGCAAGGATCAAGCAATTTATGTGATGTGCTCCCCGTGTTCCAGTAGGTCAGGATTCCAGGGTCCTGATTAATGCTTCTTGGCTTCAGGCAGTGTTTATTTCAAAAAGTCTGGCAACTGATGATGCCGTACTTATTGTTTAAAGACAGTACAGGTGACATCAATTTGTCAAATGAACTTGGAATAATTGAGTGTTAGTATTACAAAGTATGGAAGACGTGCATGGAAAAATATTCACAGCATTTCTTTAAATGGCACATACTTTGACACAGTTCAAAGCTGGAGATACTGTTATCCTGCATGATTAAATTAAACATTATAATATACTTCACCCCACCTGTGTAAAATGTTCACTAGACCAAGGAAATCTGTGTCACTAATTCTTAAAGTTACATTAGTTGCTGCACTAATTACTTAGAAGTCTGGATGACAGCTATGAGGCCAGTCTTCTATCTCCACACTGCCAGCAAGAACTTCTGCTGCAATTCTGGAAATTTGAGGAAAAACCCAGCAATATGACATGAGGCTTTAACCCTGTAAAGCCTGAACTATATGAAAATGGCCAGAAAATTCTCATTTTTTTTAAACTGGAGCATTTATTTAATCTTCAGACCTTTTTAAAAAAAAAAAAAATAGAAATTAAAATATCAATTTGCATATATGTGTTTGCTACTGCCAGCATTTTTGTTCAATTTGTTGCTCAGAGGTTTTTTTGTTTTTTTTTATCATAAACAAACAAAAGCAGGTTATGGTTAAAAAAGAAATCCTACTGATGATGTAGAGCAGGGATGCCAAGCTCATTTTACATTACACTTTGATCTCATGTGGGCCGGACCAGCGAAATAGTCCTTTCTGGCAGCGTACAGAAGTTTATCTATATATTTAATCCCTGAGATAGCTATTTATATGTCTATTTGCAGTGTTTTAAAATAAATAAAGATTCTGGCTGCATTAAATAATCATTCTTCTGTTTTCTGGTATTTATTTGTCTTCATAGGTGAGAAACACTTATCGTGTTATAGCTTGCTTTTAAGTGGCCTTACAAAGTCAATTTTACTGATTCTCCACAGGTCAGGTAAGTCTTGGAACTGCAGGAACATCTGTCTGAGGCTGGTAACATTGATGCATGCCAGGACTGCCTGCAGACACAGACAGAGGATAGGATAAGTGAACTTGCCTCCTCTCCTTCTCTAAAGGTTGTTGAGACACATATTTAAGCTCACCTTGGGTAGGAAGTAGAACAGTGGTCCAATTAGCAGAAGAACAATCAGGACAACAAGACTAGTGAACAACCCAGAGAGCTGCACGAATACACCAAAAGACACAAGGATTTCTATGTTAATAAATGTAAAATTAGCATTTTGTATTCTCTGTGCAGATTGTTTGGAAATTGAAGCATGTTTTTCTGCTCCTATTATAACATCAGTATAACATCAGGTGTCACATTTTCTGCTCCTTGGTGAGAACTCTTAGTGGAAACTGAATATCATGTATGCTACCTGTGTGTATCCTCCAGCACTCTCGAGTATATTAGTGGTGGCTAAAGTGGCTGAGCTAGGGAAGCAGGTAAAAAAGGATGACACTGTGTTGGAGATCCCATGAGCCAGCAGCTCCTGAAATAAAACACAGGTTCAGTCCAAATACCTGACAGATTTGCAAGAATCGAGCAGTGACATTCCTACATTTTACCTGGTTGGGGTGTATAGAATATCCATGTTTATCGGCATAAATCATTGCCAGTGACACGGACACAGCATAGCCAACAAATGTTATGGCTATTGTGTCCCCAGCAATGGCAGGGAACATGTGAAAGGCAGGCAATTGTGGCCTCGGGAATCTGAAGACCACAAGATTTGTGAAAATTAGTCGGAGCACTTTTAACTACTGAATGAATCAGTCTTTTATTTTATTTTATTTTTAAATTTAAGTCTAAAAGCTTACCCAGCAGGGATATGGCCAACTATCTCAATGTTGTAAGTGGAGTCCAGTGAGCAGGCATAAGCCACACCTGTGGCAATAATCACCTGAAGCATAAAGTCAGAGTTACAACTGTAAATTATTAAATATATCTTTAGTGTTCACAAAGCTAGTTAACTAACCGTGAGGATCTCCACAGGGATAGGTGTTCGGAGGCGTTTCCTGAAACGCATGTTGAGCTCCTTAACTGGTACCAGGATGGCCAAACACACCAAAGAGATCAGCAGCTCCGCCATGTTAGTGTGAGGCAGGTTTTCCATCACTGATGCTAAAGTCTGAGCACACAAGACCGTGATAAGACTACAAAAAATAACTCTTTGCTCAAATGAGAACACTTCTTCTTCACCAAGAAGCACTGCTTTTTACCTTGAAGAGAGAGAAGGCCCCATTGTGGCGAGGGAGCCGCAGGCCCAGCATGCTTTGCAGCTGTGAGATGGTAACATGGAAGGCGGCAGCACTGGTGAAGGCCTTAACAATTGGCTCAGATAGGTAGGTGGAGAGAAATCCCAGCTGAAGAGCAAACATGCAGAGCTGGGCGAAAAGAGTTTAATGTAACACTGTGAGTTTGATACACACATACACTATTATTTCACTTTATTGACTTTCTGTGTCTGTTTTACCATAATAATTCCTGAGAGAAGTGCTATAGCTGAGGCCACTCCAATTCTCTGGGCTTCAAAGTCACTCGCTTCAGAAGAACTTGAGTTAATCTCCAGAGGACTGGGAACCAGCTGCTCCACCACAGAGCCAGTCATCAAACTCACTACAGCAAAGGTCCCTGAAAAGAGGCCAAACATATCCATAAAGCAATATAAAAGTAATCTGACTTTAATTCCAAGAGATATGCTTCAAATCATTTAACCCTCACATACAGGTGGGGTAACATTGACCTGTTTTTCATAGCCTGAAATGTGATGACTTTTCCTAAAATTAACCAAAACACAAAAAAGGGAAATATATTATTTACAAGCTAGAAGATTCAGTATATTTAAGGCTTGGTCAAATTTGACCTGCATCCATTGAGACATTGGAAATGGTGTTTTTAGGGAATCTTCAAATTGTGAAACTGTCTGTGTGTATTTTTATGTGATACTGGTGGTTCAAGGGGGACATTGACTGTCCCAACAACTGCCTTTGTTCATCACATTTACCCAGGTTCCCCTGGTGTCAGACTCCAGCTGCTCTTTGAAACTGTGAAATAGGAAAACTGTGTAGCAGCAACCATTTAAGGTGCACAGAAGCCCAGAGGTCATTAAATCTGCAACTGCAAGCACGAGCAATGCCATAAAAGAATCTAATATATATTCTGAGATAAGTGAGATTACAACCAAGATCAATAGAACCATTGTGAGTTTCATATGATTATAAAATTTCAACGAATGCACTCAGTAGTTTGCAATAAACAAAATAGTTGTTTTTTAATAAATACTGATGATATAGATGGTAGTTATGATTGTAATGGCTTTTTAATTGTAATAGTTTTACATTTATATAGTAAATCCCAACAGCTCTAGAATGTTCTGGACATATTCAAATAATTATTGCTGCTATAAAACAGGACATAAAAACAAACAAACAAACAAACAAACAAACAAACAAACAAAAACACTCCACCTGCTCTCTGAAACATTAATAAAAGATTAAGGTTCCGTTTAATAATGACATGCAGGGTATTTTACAGAGATCTGTTGTTCGAGATTCAGTATAGACACTTATTACGTGGAAGTTCTTGACCTCATCAAAACTTACAGAGAGGGCATGAAATATGCACAGTATGTGAGGGTTACATCTGATCATGACTCTGCTGTTGTCCCAGATTATTGAATTTCATCTTATACACTTCTCTGTGAATAAATAGACACCCTGTGGACTAACATCTTACCTGTGGATACATGGCGACCCGTGCCAAAAAACATATAAAGGACAACAGGAAAGAAAGAGGTGTAAAGACCAAATATCGGAGCCACGGATGTGAGTAGAGCAAAGGCCATGCCTGTTTAGAGGGGGGGAAAGAAGAAGGAGAGAAGGAAAGGACAGTTAATGGTGTGTTGCTTCTCTTTCATTTAGGAATTTACGATCTGTTCCTGTTCTTCACACTAAGGCGATGAAGGTGCAGTGTGACCAGATCAGACACCAACTATGTAAATGTACATTTAAGAAGTTTGAAGTTTACAGTTGAAACATTTTTGAAATACTTGTTCAAAATAAATTTATTTCAAAGTATCAGTATTAATAATGAACTATGTTTTGTCGTGAGATGCTTTTTTTGTTAATATTAAATTTTGGCAATGTAGGATTTTAATAAAAAAAAAAAAAATTAAAGTACGAGAGAAGCTCCAAGTAATTAATTCTAACGCAAACTTTTTTCTTTTTCTCGACGCAGTGTTCTCTCACCTTGAGGAATATGAAGAATACCGACTGTGAGTCCTGCTATGGTATCTCCTAGAATCCATTTCTTTAGCTTGTATCTTGGCAGCCAGCTGAAAATGGGCACTCTCTCCCTCAACAGGTGAAGGCAGGCTCGGTTTGAACACCTGCACCTCCCTGCGAGTTTTTCCCGGAGCCGCAAGCTTCCACTGGCGTTATCGTCAGAGCCGTAAGCCTGTTTGAATCGGTCCTCCGTGTAAATGCTCCTGTATACAGCAACAGAAGCGCTCATGTTGTCCCTGCAGAGATGACTAATGACACCGTGCAGCCGCAGCAGTTGACTCAGTAGAGGTGTTGTCAGTTATAATACATTTATAGTTGACTCTACTCTGACCTCAAGAGCCATTCCATTTTCCTGTCAGACTCTAAGTAGCCAATGACATTGCTCATAGCTCTACTTTTTTTTTTCTTACAGTAATCAACAAGTTTTTTCACATCTTTGTCCAGCCTCAGAAATCATAAAGGTGTGCTGGTCGATTTTCCCCCCGAGAGAAATCCTCTGGGTCCTACTGCTAAAAGTTTTTTTTGTTTTTTTCCCCAGCAGAAGATAGAAAGCCAGACATACAATCTTCCTGTCCTTCACTCTCAATACCTACTTCTAAACACACACATAGGGGAGACCGGGGATAGTTGTAACGTGGGTCAGTTGTAACACTTCCAATTTCTCCAATCAGGGCTAAGTTTCAAATGATGTGACTCATCCTGTGCATGCCCAATTCAGTTCTGCTATCACATGTGAAAAATCAGCACATTTTGTCAAACACAGACAATTTAACATGAACAAAAGTCATTTGTATGCCAAAAAGTAAGTTTTTCTACTTTTTTCAATGTTTAATAGCATTATCTGCTTTGCAGCTAAACTCATCAAACTTAAATTTAGTTATTTGTATGTCTATGGGGATATATTCTGTGTAGGTCTTTAGTGCTAATGTTTTAGCCGTTGGCTGTAATGTTAGCTAGTTCAGTTGTAACAATAATGCAGATGTTACAACTTACCACACTTTTACTTTAATTTATATTAAACAAGTTGGGGCAACGACATCAGCAGAGAGAGGTTCACTGGTCGCATTTGTATATGTGGTTAATGCCATTGGCAACACTGTTTGTGTTCCCACACATACATTATGCTGACCACTGTGTCAGAGATGGACCAGTAAGAAATATTGGTGGAAATAAGTCAGGATGGGTGCAAGAAACAGATTTCCTCATCTTTCTGAAGCACTTTGCAAACCACACCAAGGTAAGCCATGATAAAAAGTAATGGAATTGCGATGCTGGTGAACAACTACATTTTTTCAGCTTCATTGTTATGTTCAAAATTGGTGCAAGAGTTGTAGGTTATAATGCCCACTGAGCCAATGAGGCCAAACTCAAGGAAGACCAACCAAAATTAATGAAATATTCAGTTGCAGAAAATTCCATAATTTGTCTTTTTTGGGGGGTTGGAATATGTTCAAAAGCTAGATTTCTGCATTCTGTCACACACACACACAGCTACATAAATGGCTCTAAGTGCATTCATGTGTTGAATAAACAAAGATTACATGTTAATGTTTTGTTAGTACTCTTATTTCATTGTGTTACATTTCACCCCAGGATATGTTACAACTAACCCAGACTATGGGGTTAATTGTAACATTTCACTCTTTGTGTTTGAGGCCATACCATGCAATGGGTAATTGTGCTGCAGAGAAAATAGCTGCACTATTTAATAGCAGAGACATGTAAATACTTTGCATTACATTTTGAATCCACTACCTTAAACGAGCTCCAATTTACAGACAGAAATGTCAAAAATGTTACAACTATCCCCGGTCTCCCCTACACACTCCTTCACACTGCACAGCTATGTGGGAGGTCAAAGGAGGCACAATTGATAAAGTCATACAATGTATAGCACTGTGAAACTCCTAAAGACATCAAAGTAGTGTCGCTGGTGGAGCTGAGGTGTAACCTCAAACCATGTCTGTTAACGAGGAGTTCATTTCCGAGAAGGATAAATGTCTGTAGTGGAGGGGGTTGTTTAAACTGTGTAGCCATAAGGAAAAGAGTCTGCATGGTACATGAAACCTCTGTGAAACTCAATCTTACATGGCATCCTGGTTCATGGATCAAACCACACCTTGACTCTGATCACAGATTGTATGTGATGAGTGAGATCTTCTTTGTCAGACAGGAGTGAATACAAGGGAGCTTTGGATAAATACAAGATAAAACGGGATCTGTATGTTTGTGCGTGCGTGCGTGCGTGCGTGCGTGCGTGCGTGCGTGTGTGTGTGTGTGTGTGTGAGTTAGCCTGCTGGCCGTATTCTCTGCAAGACGCAACTTGGAAATCTAACCGTATAATCAAAACAGAAATGGTTTTACCGAATGTGTGAGCAAGGGCGAAGCAGAGGGAAATCACAGTCTCAAGAAAGGACTGGTCTGAATGGTGGAGATAAAACTAAGGAAATGGAGAATTTATCTTTAAAGTAAACCCAGTCTTGGGTGCTGTGAATGAATCTCTTCCGTCTCATGAATAAAGTCTCTCATTCTATGAGAAGCTACGTGAGGTAGGGAAGGCAACGCCACTGCTTTCTATTGTTGTACAAGGCAACACCCAGGGGTTTCGGCTTGAATGGACCCAGACCTTGGCTAGAAGGGCATCAAGTTTAAATTTGAAAATTCAAAATGTACTGTAACACACGCCCAAACATCAAAGATAACAAAGCATGAGCTACAAATGTTACTGACCATGAACCCACACGCACACTGTAATATCATTAATATAGAGCACCATACAGGTATAACAATACACTGTACAAGAACTATTATCCCAGTGTGATACCAGAGACAGGTGATCAAAATATTGTAATTATTAATGCTAAAGTTTCACTTACTTTTGAATGCTCAGTCCCAGATATTAAATCCCCCTAAAGAGTTGCAGTTCTATAAAAAAATTATCTAATTTGCTCACACTTACTTTGCTCAGAATCGAAAAATGCTTTGTTGGTAGATTTTAGATTTCAGCCACTGAGTTCCATAAAGCAGTCAGATGTTTTGAAGGTCTTTAATCTGACACTCCATTCAGCAAGGCAGCACAACAATCACAAAACAACTTTGTCAGGTTTGGGAAAAGGTCAGAGTTAGGGTTAAATACGTACTTGGGGGTTAGGTGAGCTTCTAATTGCTTACAATAATTAACTTATCTATTTATAACTATTACTGCACAATGCAACCAAGCTATGAAGCTGCACACTTTGCTCTCGTAGATTTCATCACCACAGTGCATCAGACACATTACATGCAGTCATCTGAGTAATTCTTAAAATAAAACTAATCACTTTTGGAGTTTTCATGAAATCATTTTCACATGTCATGTCACCTCAGCCCAGGGGGTGTTAGGTAATCTCACATACGGCGACAAAGCTGGATCCAGGTCAAGTGATTTAATTCTGAGAAATCTTTCATTCTTATTACTGCGGTTCATTCTCATTTTTTTAAATGAAAACATAAGCTAATTTGAGCTAAAACTTCCCCATGTTGTTGTTATTCCCCGAAAGAGAATTCACTGCTAACAATGCAAGGGGAGTCAGACAGGGTGTAGGTGAAAGGTCCAAGGATGTGTTGCAGATGCAAAGCGCTGCATTGGCAAAGTGTGATGTATTCTTGCCTTTATAACTGAATGAAATAAACAGACATGCATGTGAAGACTTGTTTTTGTTCTTGTGTCATATTCCTAGAATTTCTGTCTCTGGTGGAGAAGCGATCCAGTGATATTAGGGACTTCCTTTAAATGCCAGGAATGTGGGCTATTGTGTTGATTAGCTCCAGAGGATTTATAAACATGCCAGCAGAGTGATGTGTCTGCGACTGTTTAAACAAGATATTAGTCAGCTGTTAAAGGAAAAATGCATTGAATAGAAAAGGATATTGAATGAAAACCCCAAACTACAAACAGGGTTCTTTAGGAATGGTAACAATGAAAATGTGAATAACCGAGGGGCACAGTAAGCTACAAACCTGAGTCCTTTACACAGTTAGAGCCACAAATTATTGGACAAAGACAGAATTTCTATCCACCATAGTGGCTCAAACCATAATTAGACTCTCAGCTTTATTTCAAGGGGAATAACACAATAACAGTACTACTACTACTACTACTACTACTACTACTACTACTACTAATAATAATAATAATAATAATAAATTGTTTGGGAATTGCAGCCATCTTTAGTCGCTGTCCCCTGTTTTCAGAGGGTGAAAATTATTGGAAAAACTAACACAATTTTAAATATAATGATTGTTTTTAATAGTTGGATGAAAATCATTTGTAGTCAGTGACTGCCTGAAGTGTTGAACCCATGAACATCACGAAATGCTGCCTTTCCTCCTTTGAGATGATCTGCTCGGCCTTTACTGCAGCCACTTTCAGTTGCTTTCGCAGTGCAGGTTTGTGTTTAATAAGTGAAAGCAGGCTCTGCTGGCTGAGTTTAGGTGACTTGCTCGGCCATTTCTTTGACTGGAGAAACTGTCAGTCATACACGGCTCTATTATAACATTATCTCCACCATACTCACACTATATATTTTGGTAATGTAATGGATTATTATAGTGAATTCATTAATCACATTGCATTTACAGTTATGTTACTTACATTACAAAAGTTATTCAATGAAATGCAGAAAACACCAGCATCCAATTCTTTTATAAGCACATCTCAGTGCAGTCCTTGGTATTTTTGGTTTCTATCACTTTTGCAGCTGTTCCATGACATTAAGTGTCTCCCCTAAATGACTTCACCTGTGTTTTATGAGCATCTCTTTTATTTCAACTTCTGTTGTGTTTTGTGTGCATGCTGGTATTTTCTTAGGTTGCGGTGCATCGGACCTCTCAGGGACGCTGTAAGAATGGGTGGATTAAAAGAAAGAAAACAACATCAAGCGTGCCCTTTTTCTTCCTTTGTAGCTTCTATAATCAGCTCATTTCAGTTTGTGCACAGAGAGGAGGGAAGTGGTGGACATCTACAAATTTTGAGGATTAAAATGCACAATATTTTTTATTTTTAATGCATAAAAGGACAAGAGCAGTTTTGTAAAGTGCAAACTGCTTCCAGGATAGAAACACCTGCAACACATGCTGCATTCAGTAAAGCCGCTACTGCCAACACAACATCAAAGATAACAACAGTGACACAACAACTTTGCAAATATCTGCACACACAGCATGCTAACAAAGGAAAACAGACCAGTCTTAAAAATTTGCATGTACTGACCCCATCCTAGCAGCCAGTCTGATCTTCAACATGTAACAAAATCAAGCAGTGAACAGTCAGACTTGCAGCACCGTAGCCTCGTTTCTACCTGTATTTGTTTCTGTATGCCCTCATTAGGACAGGGATTTGTGTCAGTGTGTGGGGCTATAGCCTGTGTTTTACACTATTCATTGGTAATTATGTGCTAATACGCTTCAGGCCATTTTAGGGAGTAATGCAAAAGTAATACAACAAGTAGCATGCTTCATGTCATGAGCTGTTTCTCTCCTTTTCCATAGTTTTCTCTTCCCATCATTTTCATATAAGGTAATCTTGCTTTCATATGTCTACAGATGCGTTTTCTGAACTGTGCTGGCTCTTTTAGACGTTTTCTGACAAACTCTAATCTTGTTTTCTTGTACTTGATTATAACCAGTGGTTTGCACCATGTTGTAAACATTCACGAAGGTGTGTCTCGATTGTAGAACTTGACAATGATTACTTGAGTTAAAAAAGGTTCTTCACTTATCTTCATCAAAAGGCAGATAGAAAGAGAATAATGTGCTTTTTCTTACAGCACCCTTTCACTACAGTCAGCTGATAATAGTTCGTATTCAAAGAAAGGAACCATTACTGTTATTTTTATTGCAAGAAAGGACAAGAGCATAATAGTAAAGTGCAAACTGCATCTAAGACAGACACAATGCAACTAAGCATCTGCACCGACAGCATCCTAACACAAAGCTCACAAAGAACCCAGGCCGATGTTGCAGCTGAGTGTATGCTGAGCCCTGCAGCTGGAGCCTGATCTTAGGTACAGGTAACAGAAGCAGTGTTGAGCAGTCAGGCGTGCAGCATTGTAGCCTCCATTTCTACAGTACAATCAGAATTAAAGTCTCTTTGAGCTGGTTTCAGCTTTACATTTTGTGTTGTCGGTGCTGTGTTCATATTAAAACACGTACAGAAAGCTCTTGTGTGTCTCCTCATTAGAACAGGCATTTATGTAAGTGTGTGGGACTGTTATTATTATTGCTAACTGGTAATTATGTGACAGTGCGGTTCAGTTGATGTTAAAGAGTAACGCAAAAATAACATAACTAGTAATGTAGCAAACTACTTTCTCCAGAGAGTAATAAATGTACTGCATTATTTTTAAGAAAAGTAATGAGTATTGTGTAATACATTACTAATTTGAGTAACACTGACTACAACATCGGAGTAAACCTGCTGACACAAAACCAAAAACTATGGGTCCCAACGAGCTTTTTTTACTTCCTTATTTTTTTCTAATTTTTTTTTTTTCACTGTTGTTGATGTTTTTGAAGCGCAGAATTTTCCTGGAAGAAAAACAGTTATCTTGTCTAAAAAAAACCTCTACAGTTCAGTGAGGCTTGGAAAAACATCCAATCCGATGGCAGCTGAAGTTTTGTTTGGCAGCGCACCTCATGATCCCACTTTCCTTGTTGCAATAGCATTAATCACATTATAAAAATACCTCATCCAGCCTGTCTCCTTCATGCTGAGTGTGTGTCCTGATCTTACGGGGTCTTTCAATTATTCTCTTCCAGGGAGAGTCTCCAGTTACTTTGTGGCCTATAGTTCCTGCTATTGTTCTTTATCTACTTTATGGGACGCTTGTCCCGACCCCCCATGGCATGTTCCTTTGGAAGTGACCTTGTCAATGAGGCTGACTGCTAGAAGCCAAGCCTCTCCTTGTGTCTCCCTACCTCTCCCAACCCTTTCCGTCTGCTGCTCGTCTCCATCCATTAGTGCCTCTCCTTGTCCTGTCCAAGTATTGTCTGACTTCAGAAATCATCTCCCTTACAAAGCATAAGATTGAGTCATAAATTTATGGTAATTTGTCACTTACATGTCAGAAAGCTCCTGCAAGGGTTAAATGCCAAACAAAAACTAGGATTTTTTCAGACAACCACTTGATTTGCTTCAAAAAGTATATTTTTTTTAAAGAAGCTTGTTTTTAGAAAATACATTAATGAAAGCAAAAATTGCATATTTTTTTTAGCTTTTGTTTTTCTTCTAATAATTTTTCCATGCTTAAATACACCTGTAATCATCATCATCTCTGTCCCCGGGCAACACACTATAATTTAATTAGTGTCAGAGATGTGTAGTGAATTCTACTCGCATGTCCCAGATCTCTTTGTCTCGCTTGGGAAAGGCATGTCATACATAAAGGTTTTCAGTTATTAGTTCAGTGCTTTTAAAACAGCTTTCACCTTTGCGTGAGTCGGGAAGATTTCGGAGTGGGTGGCTTTTCCTGTTCATTTGTGATGAACGTCTCTTGACCCCCACCACACCTACACAAGTCATGTCCATTCATCAAACATCTGGGCCATGCATCTCCTGGGCGGTAAGGGAGTACCCGCCTATATCAAAAGTCCCCCTAACGAGTGAGCACTCAAAAAGCATCCTCTGAGATTAGATTTTATGCTCTTGTTAGGTAACAATAAAGATAATTAAGCACATGTTCATACTACAGTTCCCATATGATTAAGGCAATAATGGATTTATTGAGTACAGCAAATGTTTGGTCCGCTGGTGGTGAAGGAAGTAAACTTTTACTGCTCTTACATTTGGGAAACCAAATGGTTAACGCTTTGCCTAGGCATGCCGCCTGTCATCTGAAAAGAACAAAAGGTGAGAGCTCTATTCCCAGCTGACCTTCCTTGCTGTGTCATGCTGGCTGTGTCGCCTTTCAGGATGTGCTGTCACACACATGCACAAACACTCACTTTTGTTCAGTCTCATCTGGAGGATTTCTGTCACAGATGAAGTGCACTGCTTTTCCTGTTCACATTTACTCTGCCATGATGATTTTTGATGATTTGGCCACTTAGAATAACTGTTTGATTGAAGTCATGAAGGAGAGTTGTTGTTGTTTTTTTTTGTTTGTTTTTTTTGTTGTTTTTTTTCGCCTGTCCCGTTTGGCTCTTTTGCCATCAGAATTGTTGTCTAAAGGCAAAGAAAGATGCCCAAGTTGTTTTGACCGGGGCTACTGAGGCTCTGGGTTGACTGGAGAGCCTGGGTTTTGGGATGTGTCACTTCCTAGCCTATGCCAAAGCATTGTGCAGCTCAAGTACACATTGGCGACACAGCCTTGAACCACATTGTAAGAGCTTTGACTGCATTGTCTGTTTCACCTCAACACTTCTGTCAACACTGGATTCACTTTCAGCTTTAGAGCACTAAGAGCATTCCACACAACAGGGAAACAGCATTTCTCTGCATTGTCATTTGTGGCGTTGCACACTTGAGAGTAATAATCACTCCCACAGGCATTGAACAAAAAATGGTGGGCTTGAAAAGAGAAGAAAGAAAGATGGGGGATGTTTCTGTGCAGCATATGGGGGAAAATAGCTTATGTTTTCTATGTATTGTGAAAGATTCCTGTACCCATCAAAGTTTCCCTTTTTGCATTTTTGTCATCATAAATAAGAAGTACGCATGACTCAACTATGTGTATGATATTTAATTTTCAATAAGCCTTATAAATAAAACTTTAAACATTAAGCATTAAGTTATTGTAGGGACGGGGGAGTTTCATTTTCATCTGTACAGGAAAGATCTGCACTAAATATTCTGACTGCAACCTGAGATCTTGCGTCCGTCCTCTGCAGGGACTCCTGTACTTTATCTTGTGCGTAAGACTCTGAGTGGTCCTTGAGAATCACTAGTGCGGCCAGGCTTACCTCACACAGAGTTCATGATGGTTATGTTGACTCAACAGCTTAGTTGTGAGCACCAACACAGTGATCTTTACAGGCTGCTATCTCCATATTGAACACATTATGAGCTGTAGTGGCATCTAGTCATGTTAGTTTTGAGATTTCTACTAAAACTTTACGTAAAATGTATCTTTCCAAAAATGTATACTTGCTAAAGTAAAAGATCCTCTATTACTCCCTGACTCTCAGACTTTGGATTTCTCTACATCGTGAGGTGGTGTGCTCAAGGTTGTGGATCAAAGAGCTATATTTCATAAAAGGCTCGGAGTGTAGGGTCTTTGTCACATTTTTAAAATCATTAACAGTAAAAGTGTCAGAAAGTAGCGGAACAGTATATTAAAAAAATATATGATATGCTTCCCAAACTGTCTGGTTAAGTTTGGGACTTATTCTAAAACAGTAATACTGGCATAGTGTCACGTCCAAGCTGAATGTCACTGTTAGTTCACTACAGTACAATAGTAAGTTAAATGTGCGGGTTTCTCGTACGTGAAACAAAACATTGTTTTCTCCATTGCATCACTTGTGTGCACTTTCATTTACAGTCTGCTTTAATAGTATTCATTAACACTGGATTTCCTGACTTGATCTTGTCAGCTTGAGGGATTGCACGGCAGCTCTAGCACCAGACACCCTCTCCTGCACGTACCAAGCTGAAATAAGCAGGGTGGAGAGGGCAAACAGATGCAGGGGCTGAACTGTACCGGCTGCCACTGCCAAACCACCTTCCTGCCACACAGGGACATCACTCATGAAATCACATTTGAAGCTAGACAACAATAGTAAAACCAGAAAACTGTTTTAGCTTTTTTTTTTTTATTAGTCTACTTATTGTTAGATGTCGAAAACATTAAGACAATAAATAAATAAAAATGCAGTGAAAGAAGCAGTGGGCTTCTTTGATGTTCAAAGACCTGTAGCCCTTCATTATGTTACGCCTTCAGAGTGTTGTTTATATATAATGCTTATCAATGCAAAGTAGTGGGCTGTAAGCATTCTGAAATATAAGTGCAGGGCAGATTTTGTAGTGTGCGCAGTGAGTGAGCTCGGAAGCATCATATGCGCGATACAGCCAGGGGAAAGGGCTCAGGGCATACCATCAGTGATGTACAAGGCTGAGAAAATATCTTTCAAAATATCTCATCTCTGAAAACACATTGGTGTTGAATGGTTTTTGTTTTGCACATTCCTGTGAGGTGCACACCTACACAGTCATCAACTGAGTTCTGGTGCATTTTCCCCCTGATTCTAGGCCAGTGAGGTCTGCTTCAGCGCTCTCCTTGTTTCTTCCTTTTCCCCTTGTGCCACCGCCTTTCTTTTCCATTTCTTTTCTAACTTCTCCTTATTTTTCCTCTGCCTCTTCTTACTTCTCCATCACCTTTACCTTGCTCCCAACTTTACTTTCACCATCAAAGGACACCCGTGGCTCCAGCTGGGTGGCTGCTAGCTTCTCATTTCCTCTCATGCTCTCCAACCATTCAGCAGTGGTGCTCCATCAGGGCTGAGCAGACCCCAGGGAGTCCACCAGAAGCCTCCGCTAGGCGCTCACCGCCACTTCCTGCTCATTTAAGTGAGCCCTCAGAATGGAGCACTATTGTCCTGGCTGTTATCTGATGGCTCCACTCAACAGAGAGACAAAGCCAAGGGCCTGCCCCCCTCCACCTCGCAGGCTGCGCTGAGTTTTTTTTAAACATATCAATAGCTCAAGAAGGGAGTTCTGCAAACACTGTTAAGTGCATAAAGGCACCGCACGAGTAACACAGTGACAGTGAAAAATCACAATTATGATGTTCACAGATTGATTATCCTGCCTATTTTAGGGAGAAAACACATAGGATTTTGTGTAAAATGTAGGGAAAAAACAGAACGCCTGAATTTTAAAAAAGATATATAATTAAAACATAGTGGAAAAAAAAGCATTTCCCAAAAATTGCATTAATTAATTTTATTGGTTTATTGCTAATATACAAGTTATTAACACGTTTTATAAAAGTTGAGGGAGAGGCAAATAAAACTGAGACAGTTATGTAATACAGATGGAACAACTCACGAGTAATTAGGTTTTCTTTGCACTTAAAGTCACTTTAACAAGCAGTTTCTCTTTAAGCAGAAATCAAAAACAAATCTAAACCACAATCATGGAACAACCTCAAAACATTGCTGATTAAAGTCACCCCAAATGTGAACACTGGAAAGAAGTGCTTTGATAATTCATTTTCTGCTGAGCGGCTCTATCCTGAATGAACATGATGAAATTTTCACCAGCATTTTGTTACTTTTTCAATCACAAAATACACGTCACCAGGATTTATTGTATGTGCAGATTTCTCTAAGAAATTTAGGATGCACTTTTAAAATTTAGGGGGAAAAAAGAAATAAGAGAAAACTCCAAAAAGGGAAAGAATTTCAGGAAGCGAAACAGTACTCATTTTATCACAGAAATTGTAGCATTTCTTTGTAAAATGTCATTTTATCACAGAAATTGTAGCATTTTTTTTGTAAAATGTCATTTTATCACAGAAATTGTAGCATTTTTTTTGTAAAATGTCATTTTATCACAGAAATTGTAGCATTTTTTTTGTAAAATGTCATTTTATCACAGCAATTGTAGCATTTTTTTTGTAAAATGTCATTTTATCACAGAAATTGTAGCATTTTTTTTGTAAAATGTCATTTTATCACAGCAATTGTAGCATTTTTTTTGTAAAATGTCATTTTATCACAGCAATTGTAGCATTTTTTTTTGTGAAATGCTCTCACAGTACAGTAGGGCCGATGCAAGTTGGCAGTGTCCTCTTGTGGAGAGATGGGGTAAAGCAAATCCAGTGCTTTCCTCCTTTAACCAGAACGTTTTCCCTCTCATTTGGAAGTTTTTTGTGCCATTTTCTTTTTCTGTTTGAGAGTCTCCCCCCCAACACACACACACACACACACACACATACACAGACAGAGGTAAGGGGGTTTCCTATAGAGACACCATTGTTTGTGCTGCATCAAAGGGAGATTTGTTAAAGGAGCTTTGGTGTGCTGCGATATCACCCACATCAGTCAGGACTACCTGTGCAGGTGCTTGCAACCCTGGGGGTGAGCAGGGGGTCTGGGGCGTGGGGGGCTTAGAGCAAAGCTGGTCTCACTGTCTGCTCCAATTTCACAGACTTCTGACATGACAGGAAAGCCTGTAATAGCAGAAGGTAAAGAATCAAGAGTGCAGAAGAGTCAGGTTTAAGCCAAGTTAAAGCAACAATTGCATGAATCACTCTTTTGCTTCAAATCTATACCTGGAAGTGTAAATATTTGCCCCACAGAGATGTGCTTCTTGCCCTGTTATTTATATTTGCTCCTCAACAGCTCTCCCTAGTGGGGCAAAGACAAACTGTATATTACCTTAACACGTGTGCTCGTTTATTCCTTATAATGTGGAACTGAGAAAACTCTGTTACTGTATTATTAAGGCTGATAGTGAACGAAACACAGGCCTGCCTGTGTGTACAGGATGTAAGCACGAGCAGGCTGAGTAGAAATTTCCCTTAAATATAAAACAGCTGCTGTTGCAGTTGAACAATTAGTGTTAGTGGTGCTATGATTAAAGTCACCATCTCTGCCTGATTACCTATCTAACCTTTGTAGCTCTTATTTTTATTACATATTCCTGTATAGTATGCATTCTACACTGTCTATTACTTACATTAAAAAATGGACATTTAACAGGCCGGAGAAAGACTTAAAAATAAAGGGTTAGATTAATTGAGCCAGAGGAGCGAATCCACTTTTTAACCAGTGGTAATCTCACTTATCATGCAGCTGTTTTACCTGCGAAATGAAGCCAGACACAAGACATTAAAGTCATAATGTACAACTAAATACACCAAATGAGAAAACGAACACTCCTTCAAACAACTGAAGAACACTCTTAACTAAAACGCATTCATCCATCCAGATTTTCCTCTACTTTTTCCTCTCTTCTTTTTTTGAAGATCAAGCAATGGCAAAAAGTTGAATAATTCCGCCTCTTTGATCTGCACACACAAGTGAGAGTTCATTTCCATTTTTGATTTTTTTCCCCCTTCCTTTCTGTAAGAGTGCCAGCATCAAGATTTACCTTGGTGTGCAAATGTGCTGGAATAGGTTAAAAGGAAATCTCGCTGCTCTCTCAAAGCACAAGTGCAGATGTTATGAAGTTAATTAAAAATTTAGCAATTCGTTTCTCTCGTCCCAATTTAGGCTGCATCAAATAGCAGAAAACTGAAGGGAAAAAAATGACTTGTGAGAGGAGTCCGTGCAGTCTGTCTTTTTACATGTATAGCAACATCAACAAGGAGGAATACTTCTGTAATGTAAAATTCAGGATGATACACCGATCCTATCCACCTTTTTCCTTCATGCAGCATGCATTATCAGGAAATATGTTACATCCTGTGTGTAGTACATGTATTTCCATTTCAACAAATAAATCCAAACACTGAATATATAGCTCTCCAGTTCCATCTTCCTAACTCTTCCTTTCTCTTTCTCTAAATCAATAATTCTGGACTGAAGATGGGAAATTAGTCCAGCCTGCTCATCTTCTGTTTTTTCAGACACTTTACCTCGTTTAGAAGACAACAGTGATGAACACATTTTTAAGCCTCCCCCAGCCACCAATCTTCCCAACAACTAACCCAGCTTTCCATGTTTTCTAAAATTGCATCAGTGTGTTGACATAGGCCTGGTATCTTCTACCAACTTTTCCATCCCCTCCCAAATAATAGTGCCATCCACAGAAAGGATGTCAAGTCTCAAGATGCTGCCCACCCCTCTCCACTCCCCCTGTGTGGATGATGCTCCAGGAGGGAGGCGGGCGTAGTTTCTGCACAGGTGCTGCAGCTGCATTCGTACATAATTCCTTTCTGCGCGAGCACGGCTCGGTGTTAGCCTCTATGTGCTGCTTCCCCCCAGTGGGACCCCCTCCTCCACTGAGTGATATTACAAGCGGCAGCCGCGCGCCTCTGATCTACATGCGCTGGGCTCTCTCCTGGTCCTGGGTGAATAGCGCTTGACTTGTTCAATTTGTTTAGAAGCCGCGTTCGACGCTTTGAAGCCACACATTTTAGCATAAATCATAACCTGTCTCCTTGCTAACAACTGCTTTGAAATGCAACATCTGCTTTTGAATCCCCAGCTTTACAATTAGTTAAGCAACATCAATAGATTGACTCCCTATAATTTTTCTTGATAATGAACTCATGAATGAACGTGGGGGGGATTAGTGCTGGGCCCATTTGATTTTTCAAGGCCACGGTCCTGAGCTGGATCAGCCTTCATCAGCCTCACTTTGCTGGGATGCCGTTAACTTCCTGAAGTTCTCTGGATGTTCTGACTACAGTCAGACACACCTGTTAAATTGGGTTACCCTCCGTGGTAACCTACTTAGGAAGTGTCATGGTTGTGGGGCATGTTACCGGGCCATGTTGTTTACTCTTTCATCACACTCTTCAGGATCCCTGTTTGTTGGTTTGTTTTGCAAAGCACAGCCTTCTGTTCAGCTGTGGGAAAAGAGCGGAATCAAACACCCGGAGAGCGCCCTGACGTTGACATTGATAAGCTGGGCTTGTCACTTTCCATTTATCTGAATGACACTGATACTCAGGTTGGATCTCTGGAGGAAGTTGTGCATACACAGAACCCAGGTGCATATGCTGCAAGTGCTGCAAAAGGGAAAAAATATACGTCTTCTAAGTTTGCTTAATCAAATGCATCTAAAGTCATTGCAGTGAATAAAAGAAAATGCACATGATATTGGCAGGAGCTGTGGCTCTTCACTGCACTGTACTAAAGTTAAAACGGATCCATCAGTTGGAAACCTCTCATCAGGTGCATTAAGAATTCCTTTTGCAGGTTGAAGAGGAAAATAACAATCCCAAAGATTTTATTTTCAAAGGCAAGCATTTGATCAGTAGTCATCAATTAAACTTACTGAGGTGCAAATTACACCACAAGGATTAGATGAAAGAGCCTCTGTGTCATTTTCTCCCCTCCTCCTCAAAGCTTGGCTTGATTAGCAGTACACACAAACAGCAGGCTGATCCCTGGCATGGTGGTGACAGGGTGACACTTCCCCTCACATTACGCAGGCTGAGCTGACGGAGGGGCTTAACAGATAGTGGCATCACAGGCGTACATTTACAAATATATCTACTGCTCGGGCTGTGCAGCACTCCTCTGCACATGTAGCCCTTGTATCTCTGCTCCTGCTTTGCATTTCTGATTTCAGCTGGAGCTTTGCCATAAGATCCGGTTACCATACTGATCTCAGTCCTTCTTCCCAGATGGCATGTTTGGGCTTCCTGGGTAATATTTAAGAGACAAGATACTATGGGCCTTTGCTAATGCTAATACAGGCCTTCTGTTACATCAATATTCCAAGTAGTCATTTTCTCCAGCATATACTCATGATACACAATTTTAATAAAAACACAGACTTTTACTAACTCTTAAACTTTAATTCCTGCTTCCTTTGAGAGTGAGCAGCACTAGTTTATATCAGATCAGCTAATATTACCATGACAGGTGCTCGTGTCTCCCGCAGCCACTGAACAACGCTATAAGATCAATTGGCAGAGGTCCCTGCATGCTACAATACCCACATTAACTTGATGGCTGTAAACTGTATTGTCAAGTGTTAAAGGTAATTGTTTACCTGTGTCGTCTTTGTCTAAGTGGGTTTGCATAGGCTCTGTGATTGATAATCCCATTGTTTCTTTCTCATTTTGTCTCTGTGTTTGCTTTTTTATTATTCATTTTGTGTCACATTGCACAGACAGGCAATTGTAGGGAATTCATCTTTTTAGGGAATTTACACAGCAAACCCTATGAATAAACAATTCATTTTTTTCCCGGTAAATTAGTAATCATTAATTTTAAATGCTGTGCTGGGGAAAATAAATTAACATAAAGTTATCACGCTCAAAAGTGCAACAATGGATACTTTAAACGCAGAGAGGACGCCACACGATGTGTAGCACCTTCTATATAAACTCTCTCAATCATAATGACAAATTCACTGGTCATGAACAAATATACAGTATATATCTGATGTAACTTCATGAAATACAACTGAAGACATCCCCATAAATAAACAGATCATTGGCAAATTAACATAAAAACCTGAACCCTTCCCCTCAACATCGAGGGGACCCGGCTCTGTTACAGTGCAGGAGTGTGACATCTCGACCCATGTTTGCAACTGTGTGTTAATCGTGCCACAAAATAAATAAATTAAGTAAATATATACATGCATAATAACAAAGTGCATGAAAAAATAAAAATGCTGTTTGAGGAAATATCTTTTAGAGAAACTTTCAACAGAGTTCAAAAGGCTGAGAGAGTCAGTGCCACACCTCGTTTTGTTTCAATAATAATATGCCTATGTTACATAATAATTTAATAATACATAATAAAGATTGAAACTTTAAGTGTATTTTGTCATCTTTGAACAGACCTTGCTGTTTCCAGCCTACGAGCTAACCAGCTACTGCCTTTAGCTTCACATTTACCACAAAGATATGAAGCAGTGGCTGTTGGTCGTTTCATCTTATTCTCATCACAAAGAGCATAACCTGTGTACATTTGTCACTTTGTTTGTCTTTTTAAGGTAAAAAAAAAAAAAAAAACCAACAAAAAAGAAAACCTTAAGTAGCAGCGTCACTTATGTTTTGAATGACTACATGTCTCGTCATGCAACTTTGTCACAACTCTCTTTTTCAGATCAAACGCAATATTTTATAGGCCAAAACCTTCAAAGCATATCATATCCTGTCGAGATGATGAAATGATCATGAAGCACCGTGAAAGTGACATTTGGCAGATGGACTGCATTCATCTTTATCACTGCAGAGTTCCTGTACTACTTTCCTTTGATAAAACATGAAACACCTCCTCTGCTCAGATTTTCAGACTGTGACAAGTGTTTTAGTTTCAGTACTCAGGACTCTGCTCTTACACACACAAACAGATAGATAGATAGATAGATAGATAGATAGATAGATAGATAGATAGATAGATAGATAGATAGATAGATAGATAGATAGATAGATAGATAGATAGATAGATAGATAGATAGATAGATAGATAGATAGATAGATAGATAGATAGATAGATAGATAGATAGATAGATAGATAGATAGATAGATAGATAGATAGATAGATATTGGGGTTGGAGTTGTTGCATGATTAACCTTCAAGAATTACATTAGTGTAATTTATCTAACTTGGCTATGAAGGTGAAGAAAGCAGTAATTTCTTCTCAATCCATTTCTTTTACTGTATATGTATTTCACAAACCCCCCTCCATCTTCCCTGGATCTCTCTTGCTCTCTCTCCCCCCCCCCCCCTTTCGTCTTTCGTCTCTGGGAGTATGGGTGCATGTCAAGTGATTGTTGAATTGAAATATTGATGTGGAGTATCAAAGCGTGGCGTAGCACTCCTGTGTTTCCAGAACTAACCACGAAGCGCTTTGATCAGATACTCCTGTGATCTGACTTCTGAAGTTGTTAAGAGTGCTGGAAAACAAAATGCAAACAAACTTCAAGTGCTCTTGGTATTGATAAAAGTTTTCTTTGACAAGTGGAGATGCGTGCTGTCTGCCTGTGTCTGCCCAAGACAGGAGATTTTGGGGTTTCTGTACATGCTAATGGACATGAGATGAGGGAATTATTATAGTTCTCTGCTTTTCACACACGGAGCAATGTAAACTGTGGTGCAGGGGTGGGAATCACCTCAGAATCCCGCTGTGATATCAAGACTCCCGAGTACCAATTCTAAGTCTGGGAATTGTTTTAATCCAATTCTGATTAAACTTGTTAGAATTTATCATTTATTCCATTAGCAAACTAAAAAGCTAAATGAAGACACTTGTGAGTAAAGCTCTTTAAGATAAATCTCTTCATGCAATCAAACCTACTGTGCTTACAGGGGGAAATGAATAAATAAATAATGTGGATGTGTTTCCACACAAAAACATCATATTTATTAAATAACTAAATATGATAAGAAAAAGAAAATGAAACACTTTCATCAGTTTCTTTCCCATCATGCTCTAAAAAAAGGAATTTGAAAGCTAGAGAAAGATATTAAAATCTTTAAGGTTTGAGACCAGTTCCAATTACTGACTGTGCCAATTGGAAAGAATCTAAAGTTTCTGGGCTCCACGGTATTCAACGCTTAGCTGTAGAAATGGTCTGGCTGTGGTAGAAATCTGACATATGGTGTCCCTGAAACTACAGAAAAGAACCTTATTAGTACCTTGCAGAGTAAACATCAGTCTTTGTTCAGTATCTCCCTCTGTGCCTCCCACTCCAACATCACACACATTTCTAACTGAGTATGAAGAAGAACTGACTCCTGAATGAGGTATCAACTGATTGCACTGTAAACTCCATCTGTAAGCGCTGCTCTTCATCCTAAAGAAACTGACTGTCACGGTAATTATGACCCATCGTGTCCCGTCTTGTCTTCGTGAATGGTTGAAGAGTGAAGCACTAAAGTTAGCTGCAGGCTTCTGCATGCTGTCTGTCTTATCCATTAGGCCACATTTGTCACACGAGGGCCATTGAAGCAGGCCTGTGTTGTAAAACAGGCTTTCTGACATAGCCACCAGTACAAAGACTGCCTTCCTCTGTGGCTGCCCTTTTACAGTGCAGATGGTCAAGACAGCTGGGACAATTTAGTGATCTGAGGCTTTTAAAATGCCCCCCAGGCATGATAAACAGCTTGAATACCCACTTGCATATTCCACGCAGGCAAAGATTATGTCTGAAAACAAAAACAGCACCATTTGTGTTCTGCAATGGGCAAAAAAACTGAAAAACTCCTCCAAGACTGCGAGATTTTCAAAAATACTAAACTATCACGAGCATCCCTGTAGAGTTTAAAATCTGTTTGTTTTTCTTTGACATGTTTTTGACTGGAAATAGGTGCATGAGAACATCTGCATCATCTTGCCGGGATTTTGAAGTCGCTGGTAGCCACCCAGTCAGAAGCAGCGTGCGATGTATGACGGGGCGCGCATGATTACCAGCAATCTCACCAGCTGTTTAATGAACACAGGGACCTCTTTCTCTGGAAATTAGTTTTCCCTTGAATACTGTGGAAGCCGTATCCAGGTCTATTTAAATGAGGTAACATGGGGAAGGTAAGCACCACCACATGAGCATTGTTTTCACAGTTCAAAGTGAGGAGAGAGTACTTTGCACTTCAAAGACACTCATCTGGGAGGCAGTACAGTGGGGGTGGGGTGGCGTGGGGGAGAGGGGACAGGAAATAAGAATCAGGGTAATTAACAACTTCTGCTCTGTAATAAACCAGAGACATAGTATACCTCTGCCTCCAAGATACATTCCTATTTTCATGTCCTCCTCACTCTTTTGATTCTGCTCTTTTCTTTCAGCCTTTTATTTGGAGTTAGAGAGCTTTTTTTTTTACCTAGCAAGGCTGCATGTGACTACATTATATTTGTTACCTCATGCACAGGTAATTAATTATCAAGAAACAAATCCACGTTGTTTTAATCTAACTACAGCATTGATTTGCATGCTGAAAAGCACTGAAAAACATTTTTTTAATCAATAAATCTTTAAGGACAGCAGCACTGGCATCTTTATCCTTTCACATTTCAAAATAAAAACTATAGGTGTGATTTAAGTCTGCATGTCACATCTTTTTTGGATGTTAAGGAGGCTACATAACCTGCGCTTTCCGTTTGGCTTTCACACCAGTAACTTAAAAAAAAGTCCCATAACCAAATGGTACAGTTAGGTGATTAAATCGCTGCCTCCCATGTATTTTTTAAAACCTGCTAATTCACTCACCGGCTAAGAGGAATGAAAGGAACTTTACACTTGTGTTTAAATGTATTTCTAAAGCAGATATATTTTTGTTCCTCATTTCAGATGGCTTCACTGTGGGGTGTGTTTATTTAAGGATCACAGCCTGTGAAACAGTGAGGAGCAGATAAGTGAGGAACAAGGAATTTACATGAGAAACAGGTTCCCGGCCTGGATTTAAACTCTTAACATTGTAATGGTGAACAGACTTACAGAATAAGATTAAGATTCAATCTGCATTTAATGGAGCAGATCTGAGGCGGCCTCTACTTGAACCTTGAAATGTGAGATGTCACACAGGGCAGCCTATTTGACATGTCACCTACTGGTGAGAACTCGGAGCCTTTGATTGAGTTTTATCAATTACGGAAAATACTGGGACTTTCTTTAAAGTTGCGAGCCTTACGTGGCCAAGAAGCGCCTGCTGTTGTGTTGAGGTACAAGTTTGTTAGGAGAAAATTAACAATCCTCTAAAATGTCCAGTCAATCTATACAAGTAAGAAAAAGGCTTATATTCATTGTGCATTGTTTCCTTAAGTGGTGCACTTTGTTTTACTGCTGCCCTGTATGATTGTTTCTGCTTCTGCTTGTTGACTTGAGATCATAGTTTGGCCACCTTTTCATTTAACACTGCATCTGTAATGGTTGCCAAAAATAAAAATCCACCCGCTTTCTATCTTTACTTGACTTCCCACAATGGAGTTAAATCAGCATGTAAATACTCCCAGAGTGAGAGAGGTTTTTTTTCTTTTCTACTTAGCTGGCTCTGTTTATCTTAGATCTTTTAACAGACTAAGCATTTTGTTCTTGTGCAAAATTTAGTCCTAAATGCACTCAGTGAAAGTTGCTGAAACACATAACAGCAACTTGTTTTCTTTTTTTCTCTTACTGTATAGGGTAACAGTTGCGTATGCTTTTTTTGAATTATTGAAGTGGATCTCAAACACACCATGTCAGCTCAAATAAACGCTTTTCTAAAACACAGATTTTACATGAGCCTTTTTAAAATCATTGTTAGAGTCTTTTTTTTTTTTTGTCTCAGAACAATTGAGGGAGGAGTCAGTTGTTGGGGTCAGCGTTTGGTTGAAATTGAGTGAAATTATGAGTAGCCCACCCCTTCACCTAACAAGCCCCCCTCCTTCCTCCCTCACATCTCCTCTCTATTGACGGGCTCGCCTGCATCATACTGAAGACCCCGTTGAGAGGATCTTTTCTCACTATATAGAGAAGATGCAGCTCCGGCGCCTTTGAGATGATCGCCAGGATTTACTCCGCGCCTCTCTGCCCCTAAGTTCTCTAAAGGGCAGGCACCTTCGGCTGTTTTAAAATAACCACCTGGACTGCTAGCACTCTGAAAACATTTACCTAGTGGAGTGAATGTGAATGAACTTCCCAGTGTTTGCTGCCAAAGCGTCGGAGTCATTCAAGACTGTGAGCATATTTTTCTTCTGCGCGACCAGCTGTGGTTTAGCGCCGGTGCGTCGGTGCCTCTCGGCGCAGTTTGTGTTGCAGGTGCTTGGAGAAGCAGCGCGAGGACAGATGGCTGCGCTGACGATACAACGGACCGACAACTTTTTGCACACATTTTTACAGGTTTGTTAGATTCTTCTTTATTTTATTTTGTTTTAAGGCGGATGCGTTTGTTTGCTCCTCCTTTTCTCTGTTGTGAGAGCGCGAGTGTTCGCAACTTGTAAAATAGTATTTAGCTTCTCGGATGGTAAAATCATTTTATGACAACTGAAACTAGCAGGAAACGAGGGGAGGGAACTAAAATAGTTTGCACATATTTTTTTGATGTAAACTTTTTTTTTAACTTCAAAGTTTAATTTTCAATTTGCATGATTGAAAAAAAATTTAATGCTTGTTTTTTTTTTTAAATCAATTTGTTGACCCTGAAGATCATCGAGTAGGACAGGAAACCTGATGTGTTTTTGTATATTATTACACAGGACCGGACGCCCAGCTCTTCTCCAGAGGGGGCACCCAACGCCCTCTCCTTTCTGGCCACCACCTGCAGCCAGGCCTGGCAGGTGGGGAGCACAATGGGCTCAGAGGGTTCTCAGTTCCCCTATGAGGGCACTGTCAGCTCAACATCTGGAATGTTTCAGCTCTGGAGCAATGACATGCCACCCAGCACAGCCCTCAGCACACATCAGATGACCTTCACGGTGCCCAAGATGCAGTTCCCTGGACACATGCAGTCTGGCCTGGGTCACCATCATCATCACCATCACCCCCATCATCACCACCATGAGCTGCCTCTTACCCCTCCAGCTGAACCACCATCATCCTACTCCTTTGAACTCTCCCCTGTTAAAGTGCTGTCCTCACAGCCACAGACCAACAGCCACTACTATCCTCAGCATAACAATATGGGACAAAACTTCCCCAGCTTCCTCCCAAATTCATCAGGTAGGCATCATTTGTCCGGAGGCCATGTGGAAGAAGGGCAGCAATGGTGGAGCCTTCCCCAGACCAACGCTACCCCTTCTAACCACCCGTTCTCCCTGGGCAGACAGCTGGTTTTGGGGCATCAGCCCCAGATAGCTGCTCTTCTCCAGGGCACCTCCAAAGGTCTGCTGAGCTCCACTCGCCGCTGCCGCCGCTGCAAATGCCCCAACTGCCAGGCAAATGGCGGAGGGTTGGAGTTCGGAAAGAAGAGACTGCACATCTGCCACATCCCAGAGTGTGGCAAAGTGTACAAGAAGACCTCACACCTGAAGGCTCATTTGCGCTGGCATGCCGGGGAGAGACCCTTCATCTGTAACTGGCTCTTCTGTGGTAAAAGCTTCACCCGTTCGGATGAGCTACAGCGGCATCTCCGCACGCACACCGGGGAGAAGCGCTTTGGATGCCAGCAGTGCGGCAAGAGATTCATGAGGAGTGACCACCTCTCCAAACACGTGAAGACCCACCAGACGAGGAAGAGCCGATCTGGACAACCTTCACAGAGCACGGACCCTCTGCTCACCAACATTAAGAGAGAATAATCGCTATGGTTCTTCAATCAGAGACAAGAATGTGTGACTCACACTCACTGCCATAGGTTTGCACTAGAGGGTAAGCGTCAAGCTCCCTGAATATATTCTGTTGTCAAAGCTCTGCTTTGGACTTCAAATACTACCATAAAGTATATTTAGTGATCATTTTGAGTTAATAATTATGTGCTGTTTGGAGCCACGCACCTTTAAAGAAAACTTGAAGCCTTTCTAAGCGATATTGTGAGAGTTTGTGCTGCATTCAGTGTACCTTTCTTCAAGCCACACAAACGGATCTCGCCTAGAGTTAACTTAATTGTATCCCTTTCACATTTTCAAATTAATTTAAATTTGATCAGAGTTGGGGTTTTTTTGTTATTTTTAATTTTGTGATGTAAATATTTTTTTCATGTGATGAATTTGCAAGACATGAAAAACATTTCAAAAGGCTTTCCTAATATGTTCCTAAATAAATGTATGCCTTAGTACAGCTCTGATTTCTGTTCCCTCGAGCGAATGGATGAATGCCTGTGTTACTGTTGATCGTTAGAATCTTTTTCCAAAACATATGCTAATTTGTCTACTGCAAGGTAAGAATCTTTTTTTTTTTAAATATAAACATGAGTGTCTCCGAGCCGCATACGTATCTGCCCTGAAGCAGTAATGTTCATTGCTGCAGATCAGCAAACATGTTACATTTTTAAGTTCTCTGTAAATTGTGTATAAATATCATGAACAGTTTTATTTGTATTATGGCAGCATGTAAATTTGAATAAACATTGTCCTTAAAACGGTTTCTAGCAACGTTCTCGTTTTTACACCTACAAGAAACTGAAGTAAAAAGACAGTTGGGGTCAGTCACAGTTTTAAACTTCTTAGCAACTCATTCAGCAAACGAGTGAATTTCTCAGGGCAATCTGAAGCACCCACTGAGCTAACCTTTTATTCAAATGATATTTTACTGCTTTCAGAATACAAGTGCTGCTCATTGTGCTGTTGGTGTGTGGGGGGAAGATCCTCATAAAGACCTAACATGGTGGCTGTTCAAAGATTTTCACACCTCAAAGTAAATACTCATCCCATTGATGGAGCTGTTTGTCTCGCTCGCTGCAATCAAGTTCACAGCCATGTGGCTTTTAATGAGTGTTTTCATTCTCTCAATGGAGAAAATTGAGTCAACAGATGCAACAGAGGGCACTGGAGAGGAATTCCCTGTGAATAGGACCCCTGTTGTTGAGACCCCCTCAGCAGCGGCAGGAACTCCCTTTGATTTTGCACCCTTGTGAAAGTTAATACCCCCTTCCCCCCTACTCCACCACAAGCCTCCATATATCACAGCCACATTACGATCGGCCTCGCTTTACTGCCCAGAATGGGGCTTTATTCAAAGGCCAGCCAACCAGATGTCTGCTCATCCAGGGGTTTCTTCCCTTTGTTTTTAATCCTGTTTGAACTTTCTCCAGCTGGGATGCAAAAGCAAGCAAAATGCTTTGTCTTTGTCAGAGGTCCCGCGGTGGAGTCTGAGGACCTCCACGGCAAATTTGAAAGTTTAATCTGAATCAAATCAGAATTTAAGAGAATTCAGCGCAGATTGCAGAGCCCATCGAGTGAATTTCCTTTAAATTTACTTACCTGACATCGAGGTCAAATACTTGTTCAAATACTCTGTATAGATGGTTGTGTATTTTAAAGTAAATAAGTCTCAAATACAAAGAAAAACACAAAAACTACACTCTGTTTCAAAGACACTTTTTAATTCATATGATACAACTGTTTCTACTCAGTCAAGCATGTCATTAACAAACCCTCTCTTGGTTTTATGTCCTTGCTTTTGGTTCTCTGTAGTGGTATACCTTTGTGTTACATGCAAAACTGCCTGATCAGTAATTCCCATGAAAAACCTCACCACTTCACATTAACTGCAGATACATTTTATGAGATGGTTCAAGTCATCTAATGCCCCATCTTTCAGTTTACTTAAGGTAATTTAGTGTTGCCTTTTGGACCGATCGATTAGCAAGCAGCTTCACTGTTAGCAGGAAGCATGAGGCCTATTGATCTTTGGTGCAGCTGTATGATTCAACTCAACTGAGAATGGAAGCCTTGTGGGGACCTCTATTGGCCACAAAGAAGAACAGACCTACTCCGCTCTCCTCTTCTTTTTGACACCGTCCAGATAGAAACACAAATATCAACGACTGGTGGTAAGAGTAGCGGCAAGCTGAGCTGCAGTTGTGTTTGGCACTGTTGAGGAGGTGGGCGCATGCAGATTTGTCAGCATCGCTCTGTTTATGCAACAACATGTCATTTTCAATGGGACCATCTGGAACGGTGACATTTTTTGGCATACCTTGGTCATTCTTCGTGGTACAAGTGAAAATGTATAATTTATGGTATGCACTGTACAGTATTTAGCCCATGTGGCCAAAAGCTAACAGAGTTTATAGAAATGGTGCACGGCTTTTAACATGACAAAAGTGGACCGATGAAACAATTCATATTAGTTTAAACCAATGAGCTGTTTTAGGGACCCCTGTCCCCAAAAATCACAAGCAACCCAAGTTGGCTTGTAAAGAAAGAAAGAAAGATGTATGTAAAGATGTTGCATGCAGAACTTTGGGTCAGCACAGCAGGCCCTTTAATGCATATCTCGCAACTCCTCTGGAGTTGCCCAAAGAGTAAAAAGTATTCTGAAGTGACGTCATACCCACAGAGAGCCTCCAGGGGGCTTCCTCATGCCTTTTTGTCTGGATCAAAGGGAGGCCGGTCAAACAGAATAACAGAGCAAAGAGGTGCTCTCAACATGGCGGCAAGAAAGAAAGTTCTTTTACTTGCAGATGAAATTTGAGCGAGTAAAGTACTTGTGGCACATTTTGTCTTTCCTCTTCTTGTTAACACAAACGGCAAACTCAGTTGTCAGCAGGGAAATGAAAATAAAATGTAAAAATGTAACTGTGTTTGTCTTCGCAATGGGGCATCAGAAAACAAAAAAGCTCTTCAAGGAAGTTTAACAGAGAGTACAAGAGGAGCCAGAGCCACTCCTTCCACACTCTCATGCGCACAAACACATCCACACATAATTTCATAAACATACATTCAGGCACACACGTAACTCCAGTGACTTCCCCATTTAGGAATGGAATCATCAAACAAATTCCCCTTGCCCTTTCAAAGAGAGAATATAAACTCTCAAAAAAGGTAAAAAGCAGAAACTGTCACAACAGTAAGTGTCCACGGAGTATTTTGTAACTATGAGTCCAGTGACATCCCACTGGGTGCTGTTCGTGTACACTGAAGGTGATCAAGGCTAAGTCACCTCCCTTTAAATGGCTCTCTAAAAAGGAGCAAAGTCATTTATCATAGTTGCAGCCCATAGTTCCTTCATATATTCATCAGGGTCCTTCATTGATCTTCAGAAATCTTGACTGAACCAGGTAAGGTGCAGTCTGGCATAAACAAATAGTCGATTCTTGTCTTCCCAGCTGTGGCCTTAGCTGCCGTCCTCCTGACCGATGACGCACACGGCACCAAAGTTCAAAGGTCATCCTCAGCTAGCTGGGCCAGGTTGCTGGGACGTCGTCCAGCTGATGGACCCGACAATGGACCCTGGTTTCCAGCATCAGAAGCCTGACCCCTGCGGCAGCCCTCTCCTGCTCTCTGCTGGGGAGAGAGGGGATGTTCATCACAAAGACATACCGCATTTTGATTTTCATATCAAAAACAACACGATACACCGTTCTATCCCAGCACTTTTCTTTTACAGCCTCAGCCTGAAAAACGCACTGGCCCACCCATCTTCTGTATGTTCCCCAGCACAACTATAGGAAACGATTATCTGCGTTTGATAGGCATCTTTTTCTGACTTCCTTTTGCTGAATTCTGTCTCTGCCTACTTCCTGTTTGTTGTGTGCCAAGTCTGTCCAACCTGAGTAAACAGAGAGCGAAACGAAGAACAACAACTTCTGACCGGTCAGCGCAGTCCCTCTACGGACACGAGCCAAGTGATGACAGAGGGAAACTCTGCTAATGGTAATGCACGGAATCCCAATAACAGGATGCTCCTATTTTTGAATAAAATTCCGAGCTTCCAGGACAGCGAGACCCGAATTCTTACTGTGAAGCTGTTGTAATCGGGTTTCCTTCAAAAATGTTCAGAGTTTTAATAATTCCTTTACCATCCAACAGGGGGGGAAATAACTCTTTTTATGACTCAACAATGTCTCTACGGTGTGTCTGAAAAAATAGTTACCATTTTAATGGTAAATGCCTTTAAGGAAATCAATGTAACGTTAATTAGACCTTATTTCCCACTGTAGAGCTTTGTGACGCTTTTTTGCTATTAATTAATTGTGACGTTTTGTGCGAAATAATTACATGTGTACCATCGAACCAACCCCACAGACTGATTTGTGCATACGTATACACTACCTGTACACTTTGTGTGGTTGGGGTGTACAGCCCATTTGACACAGCTTGACAGTTTGGCTGATCAGTTAAGCCAAGTCGGACATGTGATGGAGAAACAGTGTGGGAGTCAGCAGGGCATGGCTGGACCACAGTGGGCTGCAGAAGCAGGTAAGAACAGATAAGTCTCTAAGTACAGGAGTGCATGCACACAATACCATTTGCTGTTTTTTATTAATATTTTATTTTTTTGCAACATTCCAGTCCAGAAGCAGTAAAAGCTTAAGAGATAAATAGGCCATGCAGTGTCTCATGAACAGAAGGATTGAGTTTGAGTAAGCAGTTACTGCTGGACAGTGTCACTGTATGCAGAGATGAAAGAAACACAAGTGACTTACATCCCTCAGCGAGTAGGTCTCATTGGATCCTTGGCTCTGGCCTTGGCTTGGAAGGTAGAGCGCAGGAAGGGAGGTGTTGTGAGAGTGAAGGGAGGGCAGTTTATGACGGTCAATGGAGGCAGAGGAGTGAGGCCGCAGGGCACTGGCAGCAGACAGAGGGGGCCTCATACTGCGGCCCAGGCTATTAGACTTGCTCTCTCGCCGCTGGTACTCAATAGGCGACTGTAAGGCTGAGAGAGAAACAACAGGCAGGTCTTATGAAACTCTGCTGCTGATTCTGAATCTTTTATAAAACAATGCATCCAGAGGATTTAAGTATGTATTTGTTGAGGAAATGAAGACATCTATGATAAGACATATTTTCATATTATTACAACATCACAGCATTATATTGTAATCATCACCTGCTTATACAGCGGAACCCATACAGGCTGCTCAGTACTACCAAAAGATCCTCAATAAATACAAGTGCTTTTGAAAAGCAATGACTAACATTAGGTTTTGTTGATAATAAAGAAAGAAAGTTAATGGGTTCTTCATGTCAGTGTTCCATAAAAAACACAGTGGATGATACCAAATCCTTACAACTTTAAAGTTATGATCATAAAAATGCAAATTAAATGTAAAGTTCTGACATAACACTACAAAAATCCACAATGACAGTCTTTTATTTATTTCTATTTTTTTCATGCAAAGCCAAAACCGTGAAAAAGTTGGTCAGTATATTTACATATGCCATGCTTTATGCTAACGTCATGCAATCTTGCAATTTTAATAATAATAATTGAATATTTTCTAACCTTCTTTTTTCTTCTAGGTGTGCTGGGAATATAAAGACTACACAGTCTTGTAAGCTTGTCACATAGACAATAAATGAAACTCTAAACTCCAAGCTAAAATATAACTTATAGATGTGAGAGATCCATAAATTACTCCCCCACTGCAGCATGTCATTGAATTTTTATCATCTCTCCCCCTTCGTCTGCTATCTTTTTCTTTGCCATCACCCCCACTGCCCCTCACTGAGCGTGGTTGAGTGCTTGCTCATAAGGGATTGCTTCACTTCACCACAGCTTGAGGTGACTGTTGTTGTGATTTGGTGCTATATAAATTAAATCTGAACTGAACTGGATTGAAATGTGAGTCTTCTTTACTCGGTTGGCACTTACCATTAAGGAAGTTGCGCTGGCTTTCCAAGATCTGAACCACATCATTGACCCAGGCCCTTCCTATCTCTGGGGAGGAGGCCTGCATCTGGAAGCGCACCACACTTCCATCGGGATTGCGTAATGTCAGCACAAAGCGCGCATCATCGCTGTCCACACTGGGCTCCACCCCCAGGCAGCTCACCTGAAACATATATATATGATTCGACTTTGCTTGTTAAATGCTTTGTTAACACACGCATGCCTCTAAAAAGTCCACAAGACAGAATTATGTAAGCCAGGCAGGAATGAGTGCGTTTTGGTTCTGTTACGTAACTTCTAACCTGGGAGTGAGTTGAACTTTCTCTTTTCTTTTTATTAGTGCATACAGTTCATAAAAACATCCTGTGTGGCTCATTTGAGTTTATTAAGGCTTAGTAGGCTCTCACCTTGATGCTGTTTTTAAATATGTATCCAGGGAGTGAAAAGCCTTTCTTCCTGTCTATCGGCTCACTAAAGATGACCAACTGCTCAAACAGGAAGACGCGTCTTTCCTTGGCACGAGACAGGAAGCCACTGTCCTGCTCTATAACAGTGAAGGTGTCCTGCTGGAGAAGCTTGCCCTGGGCTGTGATCTTACCCTGGTAAAGTTAAAACAAAACCAAAAAACGGGGAAAGTAGTTAGACTGTGGTTTTCATGAGCTGAACACAAATTATTCCAAGGCAAATTTTTGGAGGAAAGATGATCCAAACATCCAGAGACATACCTCAAAACCTTGTAGTCTGCCCACATTCATCATGTCATTGCAACGTTTTGGCACAAAACACATCACTTCTACTGCTTTCTGTTTACAAGGGGGAAAGGCAATTAGAAGCACAGTAACGACAGCAACTATGTTGCTAGGAATTTGATTAGCAAGCTTAGAAAGCATTTATAGGGATCAAGTATGGAATAAAGTACATAATTTTGTGAGTGATGTGAGGCATTCACTCGCCTCCTTCTTTAAACTATTACAATCTGCACAACACTATTGTTCCCTCATATTTACCAAAACAGGTCCAATTTTATATTCCTCAAGCCATCAAATTTCTAAACATGGGCAACGCATAGGAGGCTAGATTGATGTGGCTAAAGTCATCCCTAAGATGCAAGGACAGTGAAAGTGTTTGCATATTGTGTGCTTATGGCTGCTTATGTTGATGTTATTGTTCTTATATGGTGTATACAAATGTCAGCCACAATTTGCTACAAGAAAATTTCCCCACACGGATAAATAAATGTATCTATCCATTTAAAGCGCAAAGAGCAAAACCCACCTCCAGCTCCTCCGTGTCCATCCCAGCTTTGGTGTAATACTTTAGGAAGTCCTGTTGAAATAAACACAGCACGGTCACCAGAGCATTCCAGGTTTGCTGGGCAGAATAATGAGAGGCAGTATTTATGAGCTGAATACTGCTCAAGGACTTTTACACACTATTGTTTAAATTTTATATATAGAGCCTCTTTCTCTCCTGCTTAATCGCACCCTGACCAGACAACATTGTGTGTGATCAGCATTTCTGCACAGAGGTTTGTATGTAAGTGTTTTGGTTTTTCTACTTGTATGTTTGCAACCCCATAGCAGACACGGCGCTGGTGTTTGGCTAACAGTACAGCAATGACATGCTTTTTACCTTGAGCAGAAGCTGATACTTCATGATCCTCTGGACAGGTTTGATGAGCAGGTCGTTCAGCTGCAGCCTGTGGCCCAGCTGCTGCCGGAGCTCCTAACAGCGGAAACGGACGCAACATTTTATCGACGTGAGAGCACAAAACACGGCAGCTGTTGGCCTGTATAATTCCTCTATGACCATAAAGCACAGGCTCTGCAACTAATACCTATTTGTCTTGTTCTTGCTGTCAGTTGGAATAATAAACAAATGGCAAATCAGAAAACAAAGTCGCACGTACACAGTCGTGGGCATAAACAGAACAGAAATATAAACAGCATCTTGAAGATGGTTAGGCTAAACAGAAAAACTGCACAGAGTCAGACGTTGAAATTCACTCACCTCAAAGTAAGTCTCGATGTATTCTGAGACAATGTGTTCTGACTTGGGCTTGTTCTGACAGTACACAACATACATATGCAGGCGCCTCTCCTGCAATACGAGCCACATTATAAAATAATTTCACTGAGCATTTTGTTACAAAACGTTAGCCACATGGTAAAAGAAAAAAAAGATGAGATGAGAAATACAGATCTTAAGGAGCATTACAAGTAAATGAAAATGCCCATGAAAGTGAGTACAAACATGAGTAATCAATGTGCGGGTCTCTGGTTGCTCTTTGGGATGAAAGGGAGCAGAGCAATAATGATTCGTCTAAGACTGGGCCTTTGAAGCCAGCTCTGTCTGGTAGTGCCTACTCTTGTGTGACTAATTGGCGTGGAAGTGCAGATGTGGCAGACCTGAGAGGCCTAATGGAGTTATATGTAGATGAGCATCAGGTTATGTATAATTTACCCAGGTTGCCCTCTGTGTAACCAGAGCCTTTTAAAGGCTGCCAATATGGGAGTACACCTAGCAACAGACATGGCTCTGTAACCTAGAGAACAGCAAGCTGCTACACCTCAGTGGACATCATGTAACACTGCAGACAGCGACTGCTGACACACGAGGGTTCACGTGTTCATGTGTGTCTCTATATGTGTGCAAGTGAGCACATGTGTTGTATACAAGTGACTCAGCTTGTTAAAAGCCAACTGTGTTTTCTGTTTTTCATTAGGACCGTGTTCCCAGTCTGCTTGTTTTCACAGTTTGACACTGTGCTTAGATTTAGTTACAAGTTTTTTTATTCCCCCACAGGCTTTTTAAGTTAATTGTCCAGAGGGCTCAGCCTTATTGGATTGTTTAAAGAGCTACAGTCAGAGACAGACACACATTTAAGTTAATCACGTTCACAAAAAGAAGCGACTTGGTAAAATTGTGCATTATGTCTATCTCGTCTGCATGTGTCACCACTCACTCAGTATACATAAATCTAATTTTTCCTGCTGTATCAGTGTTGTGACCTTATAGTGACTCTAGCTCTGTTCTACTGGCAGAACAATATACTAAACAGGGAATCTTTTTGCATGTGTCATCGTTCTTGAGTCAAGATGTGAAAGAAAGACGACCCTGCTTTTGGGAGGGGAGGAAAAAAATCTTTCATATCAAAAAGTCTGAGCTTAAAATTTATTATTCTTCCTTTTATTCTTGTTTGCTTTTCAGACTGTTTTCCCCTGGTGTTTCCTGACCAGTCCTCCAGCCCAGACTGCAAGATCAGACAGCGTGTCATGTGTGTGTGTCTGTTAGCCATGTGCACGCTTGTAAAAACACAGCCTGACTAAGACGTATCAGTAACAGGGAAGAGGAAGGAGAGATGTTGGCAGCTGAGAGAGACGGAAAGAGGTACGGTAAAGGATAAGCAGGAGCTCTGTGTTTTGTTTTCTGTAGCTCTTTTTTACCTTTACTCCAAACAGCACAAAAAGTAGACCTAGACACGTGCACTATGTGCGTACGTGCATTTGTGTGTGTGTCTTTACACCATACTCACATGTTTAATGAAGAGCTGAGCCAGCCGCTCTGGCTCTGCCAAACACTTCTCCAGCTCTCCCAGGAAGTAGCTACATAGAGGAAACACACACACATCCACAAAACGGAAGGTCAGATTTCCCTCCTGCACTTTTTTTCCTTTGTCCTCTCTGAGCTACAAGCACGTACTCTGCAATTTATTGTTTGCCTTTCATTTTGCATGCAGTTAGAGCAAGCGTATATTTTTCACACACTTTCCTCCTCTCACTTCCGTGAGAAAAAAAATAGGGACTTACTCTTTATGCCAGTCAAATATTTGATGAATGTTCCCAAAAACAATTTTGTCTTTTCCCTTCATGTCCTCCTGCACACCTTTGGCGCTCATTGTGGCCATGTAGCCCTGCAAAAAGGAGAGAAAGCAGCCGTTGTTTCTTAAGTCCTGCAAAAATCTGCAGCTGGCTCAAAACAGTAAAAGTAAATACAGTGAAGTTGTTATAACAAAGAGCAGCAATCACACACACACTGTTTTGGAGCTTTAATTAACCTTCAGATGGCAAGAATTCATTTCTGAACCAAAATATCTTGAGCTATTTTCAGCAGTAGGAGATGGATCTCTGGCAATATAACACTCCTCACGCTAATAATTCACAAAATCTGCTTAAGTTTGGAGATGGTGTGATGGAGGCAGACCGAAGTGTGGAGTAAAGTGACAGAACTGTGATGGTTAAGCTTTAGAGCTCGCTTTGAAAGACTGCAAGGATGACTAAGCGTGCTCCTTTTTGTCAGGGAGATTGTGTGTTCTTAGCTGCCAGACTCGGTGGTTTACCTCCACTATGAGCCCCAGGTCTGACACGTAGTACTTCTCAGTCTCAATAAGCTCCTTCAGCACATACCTATAAAAATATAAATGAGGAAAGATTACGGTTAGGATTATCTCACTGAATTCTTTCTGCACCCTGCAAAACACTTCATTTTACAGGTCCCAGTTTGCTAATATATTTCCAGAATGGAAATAATAATAACAAGTTTATAAGGAGTTTCCTGGAAATGAATATGTGATTTGGTACAAGCTAGAGAGAAAACACAGCAGGTATTCAGACCATACACTCTAAGTCCAATAAATCTAATTAGCTAACAGAATTATTAACTGAGGATCAGCTGAACGTGCAAAATTTAAATAAACACCTATGTTTATGTTTCCCGTGACTTGTGACTGCCTTGCACTCGTTATCAGGAGGAAAGCTAAGATACCACGTCATGACCACAGTATGGAGCGTTGGTCATGTGACAACTGCTAATTAATGCTTAGTAATAGTAAACATTACTAGTAATAATAGTAATGTTTTAAGCTCAACAGATAAGTAAGATGATCCACATAAATCATTACAGTTTTACCACCTAAAAACATATTTCACAAATACCTTTTATAAAAACTTCAATCTAAAACTATCAGTACTTACTATATGAGTCATCTTAAAGCACTGTGTCTGTCTTCAGTATTACTGTTATTCCTTTCATTTTTTTCAGAAGTCAATCTGAATTTTTAGACTAGTAAAAGGAAAAGCTTTACTTTTCTCTTCTTTGGTGCAGTGACCTGCCCTGTAGGTGCTTCTGAACAGACATTTATCTTGTCATAGCAGGAAAAGGACCATCAAACATATTAACAATGGCTCAGTTATTTGAAGTGTCCAAGTAAAGCAGTGTCGCAATGAACCTGAAAATAAAGCAGCCGAATGGAACAAAGGCACCATTAATCTTAGTTATTACTCTGCATATTCTTTTATAAGTCAGACAGCGATTTCTGGAAAATCCTCAAAATAAGTGAAATTGTCATTTAGTTCCACCATCAACTCAACATGCAAGGAGACGCACTCAGCTGCATCTCAGCTGTAAGCTGAGCTGCAAGTGCTAACGCTTTCTAAGAGCAGCTGCACTTAAATATATTGCTGTTTGAGACAACACATTTATTTAAAGAATGGACAACAGCCCGAATTGCCATCGGGCATAAATTAAGTGACGTCTGAAACACATACATGCTTTTCTCTAAGGCACTCTTCCTCTCCTCCTCGGTGTCAGCTGCAGCTGACCATTGGCTGGAGGTGTCGTCCATCAAGACGGACTCGCTGTCATCTGGCAGAACACCGATGGACTGCGTGTCCTGAGGAGGAAGAGACAGGCAGACAAACTGTTTATCAAAGGTAATGTGGATCATGCCAGGAATAAAGTAAACAAAGGGAGATAAAGAGCAGGAGAGAAATGGTAATGATGCAGGTTGCCAGGGTGACCAGGGAGCGCAGAGAGACACGAGTAACAGAGATTGAATGATAAAAAGATCAGATTGTTGTTGTTAATGATGCATGCTGTGACACACATAGAAAAAAACAGATAAAGAGTCAGGGGGGGGCCTGTGCTTGTAGAAGATAATAAATAAAGCTGTTCCTGATAATCATTTAGAACAAACCTGTGTTACTGCGATCTAATCGATTGTGTTCATGTGGTACATACGTGACCTCCTTTTTCAAGCTTTTTCCTGGAATTGATATAATTTCCTGTGGGGGTTCTAGCACAAATATAGAGTCATTGTGCACACCGCAAAGAGGGCCTGCAAAGATTTAAGTCATGACTAACTCAACAGAGACGTGCTTAACATCTGCAGACAACCCTTAGTTTGTCTATATTAGCATTCACACTCATCCCTTCAAACCTCACTACAATATGTCTGTCTAACTGTATCTATTTAAAAAGTTGCTCCTTCTATTTTTAAAGCATTTCTTTTTAGCCTTTTGACTCTCTCCTGACTCCGGAAACCTATAGGGGCAGACATCTGTCTTTACCTAAATCCCAGTGTCCCCTTGTCCCAGTCAAGCAGAACCACCCCGCCTTAAACACATACACAAACCACCAGACACACACCTAACCACTCAGACCCGCCTGGCAGAAGGCTGCCCAAAAGAGAAATAAATTCACGGCTGGACTGATACACATATAAGCAAACGGAAAGAGGGACAAGACTCTCCTTTTCTCCTCTGGTCTAGTTCAACTTGTTCACCTGCGTTCCCCTTGATAAACTTGCTGCCATCAAGAAGTTTTGAGCTTCCGGTTGTGTCACAGGGGTGCGTGTGAAAGAGACAAAGCCAAGTAAGAGAGACAGAGAGACTCCACGAAGACCCTCTCTCCCCCAGCTCATCTTGCCCCGCTAGGAGTGCTCCAGCCTAGCTGACAGGTCTCCCTGGCTCCCTGATCATTTCCAGGTGTGCTGTGGCAAAACCCACAGGAAAAAAAAATCCCTTGTCTCTCTCTGTTGTAAGTTTTGTTTTCTAGCCAGAAGCCTGCGAAATAAACTGACAACAGTTTTAGAATAAGTCGAGGCCAAACCTTTCCAAGCAAGTAAGTTCAGTTGAGAGCGAAGTGATTACAAAACTTTTTTTTTTCTATGGGTAAAAAAAATACAAGCTCCAAGTTTTATGTGTAGAAATCAAAGAAGAATTTTATTATAAAAGTGTAATTATCTGGATATGAGAACAAAAAAAGGATGTTTGCATGTAGAGGTTTGCACCACAGAATATTTGCATTGACTATATTTTTGTCTTGGATTAAAGCACAGTGTTTTAATCTAATAAATAAATTGTCCATAATTTGATATCTGCCTTTTGTTATTTCATATTTATAGCTGTGGACCAACTTTTGATTGCACTCTTCACTTGGAACACAGACTGCTGCAAATCACCAGTAGTAAAGTGAATTTAAAGGCCCTCATGTAAGGAAACATGAATCTGTGTGGCTTAAAATGTGATTGTTTAAACTGTAATATAGGTATTACGGCCTGTGCTTGAAACTGTATTTTCCACTGCAGAGGTGGCATCAGCAATTTTTTATTTTTATAAGGGATGGGGCAAAGCAATCCTTATGCACACAAGTGCACATCAAAGTTATGATACTGTGATACAAACAGAGTTGGGTGATTTCATTATGTCTCAAGTGCAGAAAAATCTAATTTAACAGCAATAACACCGGTGTCACACAGCAAAGGATGGCTTTGAAGAGCGCTCACAACTAATGCACCACATAACTCTTTTCACAGTTTCTGTCCCGGTTTGAGTTAAAGTTTATTCTTTTAGTTAAGAGTTTTCTGTTTGATACGTTTTATGAGTGAAGATCAGAGACTGTACAAGCTGTTCTTCAGGAAAAAGTGATTTAATAGATCTGTTGATCATTTGTTCCGGCTTGTTTTTTAACACAGCGGCTTGTTAGACCTGCGGACATCGTAAGAAATTTCCCGTGCTTGATCAAAAACACTATAGTTTTATTTTAAAAAGGTGGGTGGGGGAGACGAGCAGCGCATTTAACGCTGAGCCCGTCGGCGGAGAAGGTGGTGTAGATGACAGGAACCATCGGAGATGACTGACCTACATAATTTAATCTCTCTCACACCACCTCTCTCCCTGTGTGTAGCTTTCGCTCTCCTACCAAACACTGGCAGTAAAAACACCACAGCGCTGACCTCATCCCTCTGATGTAATCCCGCTATTGTCTTTCAAAGTGTTGTTGAGGCTGAAATTATAGTTTAAGTGCCCAGGTCTCGATTCAACAACAGGACGCACTTCACAGTGTTTAAATGCTCAGACATCGTTATTGTTTCCTGTTGATGGGACGCAGGCACCGCAGGTTAACGCAACACTCCCGCTGTTCAAACAAACACCATTTTCCAGCGAGCTTCTAGCAGCAAAAAGGGACCAGCCAGCTTAAGACACTCCTTTGCCACAAGCAGTTTGATGGAGAAATGGAGACGGGTTCGCTTCTTTGTTAAGCATTTCTTTGTTCTAAAAGTGAAGTCATCTTTCACCACATTTGCCGTTTCTTATTTATCTCCAGGCATGTCCTTCTGCAACATGTTGAATGTGAGTCATGCATCACACTGGCCACGCTCAGATTCTGCCCTCTGGTCCTCGGGGCATCGATCTGGTCTGAGAGTTTGTCTCCATATGCATCTGTGCATATGTCTGCATTTGTGTACATATATATACACACACACACATATATATGTCTGCATATGTATGTAGCATATGTGGCTACAAAAAGCAGCCCTCCTACGTGCGTTTGTGTGCTCATGTTGCTTCATCGTTGAGCTCCTCCAGCAGCAGTGGAATTAGTAAGTGAAAATAAAATAAACAATAAAAGGTGAATCAAATGGACAAAAAAAAAAAAAAAAGCAGTGGAGTTAGTCATTTCCAGCTCTGGCTGGAGGGCCATGGAGACAAAGAGCGCTGATGTCACCTCCCCACCAGGCTACGTCCTCACTGAGAGTATTATTTCTACTCCTCTCTGAGACTGTCAGCTATAATGAATTGGTAATGGATTATTTTCATAGTTTCAATCTCATAGCCAGCTACTAGATCATATAAAACAGGCCTCCTTTCAAAAGATTACTAACTGCATTTAAGTTAGCAACGTATAAGTTCTGCTTGGTGTCATTTCTATGCGATACTTATCATATGTGATATGAGACATAACAGGACAGGGTTGGGTGTTATTTTGATAGCATATCAAGATGGCAGACCTGGGCGTTTGGCAGTGACGTGCAGCCAATCAGCGAGTCAGTTATGCAGCTGGGTGACTGTAGAGTAGCTGGTGACAGGTCCTCAGGGCTTGCCAGGCCATCTTTCCACTCCTGGAATACACACACACACACACACACATACACAAACGTTCACAGTGTCAGAATAACAAAATCTGTTGCGTGCATATGTGTTCTGGCACAGAGAGACACAGGCGGCGCTAAAAAGAAAAAGAGGACACATAAGAGAACAGGGTAGGGTGAGAGACTGCAGGAAGAGCCAGCAATGCTGCTGTCATTCACAGCAACACTGCTAACTGACATGGTACTTGTTCCTCCGGGGATTAACTCTACATCAAACCTGCTTCTCCACTGACAACCTTGCGCTACCTAAAATAAACAAGTGTGGTCAAGATGTTGGTTTTAATTTGTGTTTGCCCAAGAATGAAGTTTTGCATGCATCACAACCAGTTTATACAAATACCTACTGTTAACGAGGTGCAGTAATAATTTCAGTTTACTTATGAGGCGGTTCATGTGAAATGTGCAGAACGGAACTGCAAAACTCACCAGGCAAAGCTTTGTTTGATTAGTTCGTATGATCAAAAAAATTCTCACCGGTTCTCTGTGGGTGACAGGCAAGATGGTGAGACTCTCTACAGGCCTTGGGAGGCTCCCCATATCTTGGTTCTGGCTGTGGGATGGAAGACATGCAGGCTTTCCCTCAAGTTTGCGGACCTGACGCTCTCCTTTGGCGGTGGATCCAGCGCTAAGTTTGCGGACAGGGTTTGTGAGCCATTTTTTAAGGGTGCTCACAGAGCGCCTGGAGCCTGGGGAGCTGGGGGCCGAGCTGCCTGATGCCTGTGGGGGCAGCGACGCCACGGAGGTGGAGATGCTGCCCTCACTGCCTGCTGCCGAATACGAGTCTGAAGAAAAGGCATAAAGAGACAGGAGAAGCAAAAGGTTACTGGCGAAGGAAAACAATCAATAGATAAGGATTAAATGGGTCATGAGGCAGAGTAAAGGCTCCAAGTACAGACTTAAGTTAATCAATGAATCTGTGGACTTCGACAAATGTGCAAAAAGAGCATTTTGTTTCAGGGACACAACCCTCGCTTGACTAGTAGACGAGGCTTAACTGCAGGTGTGCGAGGTGATGCAGAACTGAAGGCAGAACACATGTCAACACACCAGGAGTGAAAGATTAACGAGAGAACTCAAAATAAAGAGCGGAAATATAAATTTCTGTTCTACAAACACGGCTGTGCAGGTGTGTAACTACACTATAAAAGATGTTTTCATTATGCAAAGCAGACTTTTTGTCTTCTTTTTTTTTACATTGCTGAGCTGTGCACCAGTCCATGCCATCGTTACTTGACCACATTCTGATGCAAGGCCGACAGCAGAGGTAATGAGGGTCGGTATTTGAAACAAAAATACACTAAAAAGCAGTTGCAGATTGACTGCTGCACACTGATGTCAGGAGGACATGGGAAGTGAGTTGGGGGGTTGAGCTGGGACCGGACATCCTCTTTAATCCTTTTTAGAAGGGGAGCTCCTTGCCGGGGACTGTTTGTTTTTTCTTTATTGTCTTCCTTTCCCATCTTGCCTCGGCCAATCAACCTACCGCCCTTCCTCCAGCCTTTCTCAGTCCTGAGCTCTTCTTCTAAACTGTGCGTCGGGAGTGTTTCATCTCTTCTGTAACAATTTAGTCATATTTCTTATCCATCTTTGCGCCTTAATCCTCTGACACTTGAAACTCTTTCAAGAAAAAACTATTTTCCATTACTTGTAAAAAAAAAAAAAAAAAAAAAAAACTTTGTAGTTTATGTTGTGCATCTGTTCATGAGAAGACAACACTGACCTGATTTCAGAGCGCTTTATTTGAGCCACAGTCTGTTATTGCAGTTCTCAGCAATAAGATGCAAACTTAAACCCAGGCTAAATCATTCAGCTTAGTTCAGTGTTCATAATTAAAAGATTTAAGAATCTCCACAACTTTATTCACTCAATTTCTTTGTCTGAGAAATTCAATAGCAGCCACAGTACTGATCAATAATAATGAGCTTTGTGCTCTGCACAGCACAAAACTCACAGTGTTTGACGAATCATTAACCTCAGCGCAAACAGGCCATGCTAATAAGATCGTATTTCTGCTAATGCAGAAACTTGTGAATGGTAGGTGATAACTAAGAAAATAACTTTAACTTGTGTATTTCCACCATAGAGATACCATTTCCTCTATTTTTCCCCAGCATGTATCATGCAATTTTCCCATCCACTTTTCTTTCTAATTCCCACCCAAATATCCATATAAAAGTCTGCAAATAGAGTGTATAAGGAGATCTAAGCCTAGCAGAAGGAGCATCTGAACAGAGCAAGATAAGGAACACAAGCAAGTTTAAAGAAAAAAGATGGCTGTACCCTGCAGGGAACTATTGGGATATCAAAATGCATCTGAGAGCCATTGTATTTATGGTTGCATCTGGAAGAAGCAAAGCGTCCACCATCTGTGAAGGTTCCCCAGTCAGAGAGAAGAAAGGATGTGAAAACGCTGGGGAGCACATGTGATATTGTGCACCCTCCCAACCCAGCTCTCCTGACCTCTAACAGAGGGCCAGACCCAGAGGTTTGTATTTCCCAAGGTTCCTGCTCAAGTTTAGCCAGGTCAGCGTTTGCAGTTCAAAGTGCAGAGATACAACCAGCAACATTGTTTCTAACTATCTTGAGGCATCAGCTGAAGAAATAGGCTAAAGAGACTGACACCGCTGAAGCGCCTGGAAGCAATTTGAAATGACTGGAGACAGGACAGAGCAGCTCTCCAATTCGAGGCTTTGCATCAGGATGATACAGTAGCTCTGTCACACGTACAGATTTACGATGCACAGAGCGTACATTATTTACTGGTTTTATAACGACTATCCTTACATCTGTCACCATGGCAACTGAGCACTTCCACTGATCATGTATTCTTTGTACCTTATACAAGTCATTACGGAGACATCAATAACACTTTTGCACAGAAACAGTGAGACAACTGTAAGGGGAGATGATGAGCTTCTCCTTAGAGAAACCCACCTCCGCTCGCCCCACACATTGCAAGATAAGTGGAGTTAATACTGTTATACACCTACAAAGAGGAAACTGGGGGGTGGGGGGACTATCCTTCCCACTCTTTCCCTGCTGTGCTTCATGCTGATAGTGCCCACTGAAATTCATCTCCATAATGGCACCACAAAGAAAAGATTACCCACGCTGATTTTGTTAATGCAACTTGACTATTGTTTATGTGCTTGTAACAATTAAGAGTTAAGGGCACAGGAGAAAAAGGGCTGCATTAAGCTGCCCTGATCTGTGGTGATTTGTTAATGCTAGGTTTTCACCACTCGCCCACTCGCTGTCTGAGAGGATGAGCGAGTGCCGGGGCGGGAGGCTCATCCAAAATTGCTGTACTGTGTAACTTTGTAGCCAAGTGGGTATCTGTTGCAAAGCACTTCCAGATTTTTCTTAGTGTTGGTCGGTCACAATACAGAAAAGAGACAGCCCACATCATCTAAGAGGGCAACTTAAGAGAGCCATCTTTCACTATTAGTATTTGTACGGTATTGCAGAGTCAATACAGCTATGCAGCAATTTTTCTTTTTCAACTCACAGTTGGTTTCTAGATTAAGCAACTAATAAGTTGGCACAAGACTACAGATAACTGTCTGTCACTATTTCCTAAACCTAAGGTGACTTCATCAAATGTCTTGTTTGCTCAAGCACAGCCTAACCCAGTTTAGTTCAATTAACTATAATTCAAGCCAAGGAAAAAAAAGAGTTACTCGTTTGAGAAGCAGAAATCTTCAGCTGTTTAATGAATGCTAATAAACTTAAGCAATCCTCAAACTCTGTCAATATAGTGAATGATTAATTTTCCAAAGGTCAGTCTGATAAATCTATTGATTGCTGAACACTACATAATTTCACGTCCGTCCTTTTTTGTGTGGTTCACAGTCAACCATTTGTTATTACCACAGTTAAATTCACTTATAGCTGATTGAATTATCTAATGACTATATGTGGCACAGCTTGTCCAGTCATGTGGAGAGGGAAAACTTATGATTCACTGTTCTCATGAAGGTTTGAGTTAGATGTGACTGAATCAAAGGCAGGGACAGCTATAAGAGCATGTGACTGCCTGTCTCTATGCCAGGTGGGACAGACTCCTGTGGCTCCAAGTCCCCAAGTTGGTTAAGAAGATGGATGGATGGATGATGGATGGATGGATGAGTTAAGAGTAAATTTACTTTAATTTATGTCTGAAATGCAAAAGCAGAGAAAAATGAGAAAGCAAATCTCTTCCCCTCTTTTCAGGTGATTGATGGAGATAGATATGCGCTAAGTGGTCGTCCACCAGAAGAAGTCTGCTCTAACTTCTGTTTATTGATTGCTGAAGAGTGAGTGCTGCTGAGCCAACAAATCAGGCTAAAAGCGTTGGCTTTAATGGAGCAAACTTCACAGCCCCCTCCACTGTGGAGTTCCCTGTCAATCCCATGCCTCTCGGGATCATATAGGCAATTTAGGCATTACTGGACTCCACAAATAAAAAATAAATAAGCAGACATGCAGGTGCCCATACGCTTTTTTTTTTCCAGAGAGGCTCTCCTGATGGGCGCACAGGTGCAGGCTGTCAACCTGTTATCCAGAGTCATCAGCCTGTCAGTGTAACAATACACAGCATTAGAGGCGAGCATCCTGCTGCTCAGCACTGTGGCAAACATGTCAAATATCCTGCTGAGTTTGACAAACTTAGAGCTGCCATTCAATACTAGCACCTTGTGGCTTACAGCTCTGGGGAATTGTGGCAATCAACACATAGGTGCCCGCCCGCGTCATTGCTAACAACTCTTAACACAGCACCATACTTATCTTCTCGATTCTTTCTCTCTCACTCACTGCCCTCTCCACCTTATGCTCTTCAGCCTAGACTCAGCTGCTATATTACATTTCACCCACTCAGAGGAAATGGACACCCTTTCCATCAACCAGCAGGGCCCGGTCTGCACTCACGTTCAAACCGAAAGAGCTGAAAGACCACGAGGCAAGTACCTGAAGCACATGACGGAAAATGTTCTAACCAAGGTGCTTTTTACAATGAAACATTTCAAATCATAAATTGTACTCGTCTTTTTCTGGCTTTTCCTTCAATCCTCCCTCCTTCCTTTCTTTTTCACCCTGACACCTTTTTCTCTACGATAAGTTCCTCCTTCTGCCACCCCGTTTGGCACTCTAACGCACTCTTACCCTCTGCATCTCTGTGCACTGCAGTGTTTTTCAGATAATGACTGGGAGCAGGACACTGCACAGCTCCCTCCTCTTATGCAATGACCTCCACTGCACTGCCCCGAAGCTGCTGAGTGCAGCACAAGTTTGACATGCAAAACAAGCTAGCAGAGAAGACAACGCTACAGAAGTAAAAAAAAAAAAAAAGTTTTTAAAAAGTTTTTAATCCTTTTTTATTCTCCTTTCTTATCTTTCGTTTTGGTATTAAGGCTTAAGCAACTGAATCCACAACCTCAGGAATCCTCTGACAGTCTAAAGCAGAGGCTATGGGGTGAGCTGCTGGGAAGAGCAGGGATTCTGTATAAAGATTAAGCAGCAGAGGGGCAAAAAGATGCCAGTGTGATTAAAGTTAAGAAGTTCAGTGAGAGTATGGGAGGAAACACTGACGAGACGAGCGGAAGGAAGGCCATGAGGGCACAAGCGACATACACTTGAGTGCACATAAGCAGGAACTGTGCTGATTTTTAACTGTGGGCACTGCAACAAAGACATGTGCAGCAGCTCAACTCTTGTCGTCCTTGTGTGTGCCATATGTGAGTGTGTTCGTGTCAAACCTTTGGAGTGACACACTGCAGTCAGACAAGTGAACAGTGGTTTCCTGTCCTCCTACTGACCTAGTTTATACGCACGCACGCACACACACATCCACACACCACTGTTATTCCCAGAGCACAGAAGGAAATATGTGCTAGACACATCAAGTGACACGCAAACAAGCCATCAGAGTCAGTCTCCTGCCATCATCGCCCACAGCCAGACTCTGTGGCATATTCTTTATCAGTTTAATGCATCAAAGTGCTGCCAGTCACCAGAAAAACAAGACCGAAAAAAACCACGCTGGCATTAATCCTTTCGTCTGTGGAACAATGTGAAAGAGTAAATCAGACACTTCTCCTGATGAGGGATTATGAAACAGCTCTAATTGATAGTCAGATCTAAACCACTACTGCTGCCACTGACTGTGAAAATCAGGTCAGTGGGAGTATAGCAGTGCAGTCAAAGTGGCAGAGGTTGTGGATATCTCACCTGAGATTTCAATCAGCATTTTCTTTCAACTTGATTCTTAATTTGCAATTTTAAAAAAAGAGGCTGTGACGGCAGTCTCACCACAGAGACTGTCTGCAAGCTCCCAGCAGTGTACAGTGAGAGACTGGAACCATGTTTGTGGTTAGTGGCCTTGAAAACTCCAGACATTCCTCTAGAACCACTTAGAGAGAGACTTGCCAGATTCTTGGCACTGCCTTTATTCATTTATGCTCTGGGGAACTAAACCTCCACAAGTACACAGAATCAAATACAGGGGATTAAGGTTGCAGTGTGGTCCATTTCACACAGATTTATTAACTAAGCACCACAGGATCAACAGGTATTCAGAGATGGAAAGTCCCATATTCACAAATCATGATCCAATAATTTAATCAAGAGCCAGAGTCAAGTCATTTACTGCCCCGCTTTCACTGAACTGTTACCAATGGAGAAACTTTCAAGCAACAGAAGCTCAGCTCTACTTATTCTGAGACAGTCATTACACCCTGCATATGCAGTAACTGCTAAACTCCAGATCCCAGTTACTATGTAACTCAAGCTTTCTCTCTCACTCATTAAAGTTTTAAAAAATTCCAATTGTATGAAAGTGAAAAGAAAGATTTGAACAGTACAAGCCCAAACCTCAGTCATGCTAGAGTTATGGTGTTTACCCAGTGAGTACATTCAATTCTTTTATATTCGGCAACAAAATGCAAGTAGTCATGGCAGCAGGTCACCTGGTGGGATGCAAACTGTCTCCAAACAGTGGCGGTCTGACTCAAACTGACTGCAATCACTCTCAGATTGGTGAAGGTATGCAAATAATTTCCTTCCAGTTTAATAAATGCAGACAATTTGGCAACATCTTGTTGTTTGTGCATGTCTTTGTAACAGGGGACTCGACTCCTCTGGTTTTATTCTGATCATATTCTTATTTAAAAGCAATGTTGCAGAGCACCTATGCCATTTTACAGTTAAATCGCCTTCCAACAATAATTATGTCACTAGTTTTGGAGGAATTTGTCAATTTCTGTTTGAGAGATTTAAGATTTTGGCTGTACTCTGAATGTAAGTAGTTAATTTGAATCTCTGTGCATGTGGACAGCAACAGGTTTGCAACAGATAGAACAGATTTGCAATTTTCGCTGATTTACTACATTTAATTACAAACACATCAGCTGTAATTTCCTGAGGTGCATTCGATTGTCAACTGATAGCAGACTGACAGCAGACTGACTCCATGTTATTGCAGTTTTATCGCCAACTTGATGCACCAAAGTCCCCTTGAAGATCACTGACTGTCTTAGAAGTCAAGGAGATCACAAGTTTATTGTAAATGGTTGCAGTAATTTTGGTCTCCACCCCCTGGTTCCCCTGGTGTGACCGTAGCATAAGTAAAAAAAAACTAATAAAGTCTAAATGTGCTATAAATGTTGCTTTTCAAAGTGCACAGCTTCAGTTTGAAGGCAGAAAAAGAGAACAAATGGATTTGATTTTTATAAATTCATATAAATACTTTCATTTCTTGTAGACCACATCTTTCACACACATGAACACCCCACCTCCATAGCTTTGTTTCTGAATGATGCCCACCTATGGCAGCCGTAACCTTTTCCCTATTTTTTCCTCTTATGATCAGTTAAAGTTGTGAGATGGACCAAATAAATCCTTGTCAGCTTGATACGTGATAAGCTTCTCAATATTTTCCCCTTACTTTGCATCTCAACAATAGCCAACTCTAGTTGAGGGTGTTCGGACATGTTTTTTTCCCTTAAATAGATAAACTGTCAAAGTAATTTTCTCTCATTACTACAGTACTTTGTTTTTGGGGGAGCTTTCTCCAGAAGAAGAAGATATGAGATTGAGATGTGACAGAGAAGAAGAAAATATTTAAACAGACATCCTTTGTTTATCATGAATGATACCGTGCACGTTACATGTACAATACGAGGCCCAGAGGCTGAAGATCAACGCAGCAACTGCCTGTTTTGCTCTAGTAAAGAAGCGCTAGCACACCAAAAGCAAAATGACTCATTATGCTTTTATTTTTTGATTTTATTTGTACGTAATCTATCAATAATTATATTTGATTATATTTAGTGCTACATTTATTTTTACATTACTTTAACCCTGTAGTTGTTAAAGCTGGACAACATTTTAACTGTCAATTTATTGCTTATATTTTATATTATAAAATATCTGCCAATTTGTTCTTACAAAAATAATGGAGAAATGAATAGGAACTGTTTAGTAGAAGTATGCAGCAGCTTAAAACGTCACAGTCACAATTTTCTTTTCCCAAAACAAGAACTAAAAAAACCTAAACTGTGAAATGGATGTTTTCCTGTAGGTGGATATATATCAACCGCTCGTGCTCCCAAAGTAACCATAAGATTGTTCAGTCTTTATATGAGGTCCACTGAAAAATGCTTTGAGGCATTTTGGGAAAATGAGGGTTGGAAAAGTACTTAAATGACCTTGCAGGCGCTGCATGGCACTCTGATTTAGTGTGTGTGCAATTGTGTGTATATCTTGTGCCAGTGTGCGTGTGTGTGTATGTATGTATGTGCACCCGGATAATCACAGTGATGATCAGCACTACTCTTTTTACCCTTTTTAGCAATAGGAAGCACACACCCTGGGTACTGTCGGTCATCACTATGATTATCTAGTCACACACACACGCATTCACAGACACACACTCACTCTAAAAAAAAAAGTCAGAGAACAAATGGCTGGCACTTGTGTTTGAGGTGGTCGAAAACAACGAGCAAATTAAAAGCGATTGTGATTTCATATGGCAGTGCCAGTCAGGAGGCCTCCAAGGAGAGCTGGAGACAGAGCTGCGATGCACGCTGGGTCGCGGGTATGTGGAGCCTCTCCTTTGGCCCCAGTCTGCCTGACAGCTCCAGTACTGTGCTCTTGCAGTTTGTCGCTGGCTGTGCACAAGGTCAGTGCTCTGCACTGCAAGTAACCATGACGGCTTTATAACAAACTGAGTCAACAATGTGAATTGTTGATTTGACACAAAACTGTCTAACTTCTCTTGTCTCAGATATGCTCTCTCATAAAATTATATCCTGAGCATCCAAGCGTTCAGAACATGTTGTGTATTTGGAGCAAGCATGCGAGGTTTGTGTGCAAAAACAAATATCTCAGCTTTCATTGTAATGGGGCACACAGTTCCGACCTCGAGACCTAAAGATGTGCTGGCATAGCGATTCTCAGTCAGACTTGATGTGCTTTCCAGACACATATTCTCATTCCTTTCCATAGCTCTCCACCTCTCCCCACTCTTATTGCCATAGCAACTAAACCCAGAAGGAGAGAGAGTGAGGGACAGCCGCACAAAAGATTAGCCATCAGCAAGAAATCAACCTACACATGTGGGCGCACGCACTCAGTCTTGTTTTACATAGCAATACACTCGTGAACATATACCTGTCTGTGACACACACACACGCTTGCACGTGCACACACACACAAAGCACAATGATTACTGTAGATTTGCATCAATATTCATACAGTGACAACCCAGCAAATGTTTCCCTGGCTTATGCTTATTAGTAAGACAATGCCAGAGGCACAAAGGATGCTTCTGAAAAGCTTATTCTGAATTCAAGAAAACCATCTGCAGCTGTCAGCTTTTGTCGCTTTTCGATCAGATCCTGCATTTTGAGCAAGAGCTCTCCATATGGCTGTTAAGAGGGCATCTTATGAATACACAAAATCCATTTAAGTGTTTGAGGGCGACCCGAGGCACAGTTCCACCTGTGCCAAATCCATCAGGTGGACAGTTTTCCTATAGGTTAACGAAACTGAATAATTAACATTAAGTAAAGCAATAGAAAATGTGCAAGTGTTGAGTATACTGCCAAATATATATAATACTGTGAACTATTAGCTAGTGTAATTAGATTGTTACGGCAAAAGCAAATCTTTAAAGTCACACTCAGACACTCAAATGTTTCTAAATTTGGCATTTATAAAGTAACAGCTACAGTAGTCTTAGTTTGGCTGCTACAATGTGAATTTTGCACATAAATAAAAACTTATTCTAAAGATTTGGGGGGTTATTAAATACACATTAGGATGTTTTTACATTTTTTAAAATTGTTTTTCTCTTGAGTCCACCAATGTGGCTTTAATCCTTACGTATTGGCTGCAGGCTATGAACAGAAAGCTGTGTCTATAGTAACAATCAGTGGTGCCTGACTGACAATCAGAGTGTTGCAGGCCGATAAGAAGGAAACAGGTCAATTTTTGGTTTGCTGTCTTCTCCAGTCCAGTGTAGAAGGCAGAAACACGGGGGAAAGCTTATTTAACAATGCAAAAACTTTATGGAAGTATTTGCTTGTATCTTTTGCTTTTCTTAGCTGTGGATTCCCAGTAAAAACATACAAGTTTGTTTATTAGTTTGAAAAGAACTCTATTTTGCCCAGAATTCATTGGGATTTACAAATGCTTAAAGGGACAGTTCACCTCCAAATTATTTTTGCTTATATTTTCTACATTCTGTAGAATTATTCATGCATCTAGGTTGTTTTGATGTAAACTTGTTTTGACATAACTGCCTGCTGTCAGCTATATTGGAACTAAATCAAAGTGACAAATAATTATTTGGAAAAAATCAGCAGCAATTCAGCACAAAAAATGCACCAACCCTGCTGTGAGCGCTTTCATATAGAAACTGCAAAGTGTGCAGGTAGCTAGCATCACAACAGCAATAATCATATCTTGTCCCATTGTGCCTAACACAATCCTCTTTGCAGATGTGCTTCTTTGTGCAGAGTGACATGGCCCAGGTATGATTCAGTAGATGGATAATAGCTGCCATTAGAGTGCTCAAAACAATGTTCGTGCATTTTTTTTTATTGACTAAGCAGGTCAGCTTTTTAAACGTATGAAAACATAATTTCCATTATCAAATCAAATCAAATCAAATCAAATCACTTTTATTGTCACATCACATGTGCAGGCACACTGGCACAGCACATGCGAGTGAAATTCTTGTGTGTGAGCCCCACAAGCAACAGAGATGTGCAAACACAACAACACAAACGAGCAAAATACAAGAATGGCCAACCTGAAACTAATAAATATATGTACAATATATAATAGTGTATGCATTTCTGGATGTGTATACTAAATATTTTCCTACGTGTGTGTGTGTGTGTGTGTGTGTGTGTGTGTGTGTGTGTGTGTGTGTGTGTATACACATTTTTACAAATTAAATAGTAAAAAAAAAAAAAAAAAAATAAATTATACTGTACAGATGACAGACATCGCTACAATCAACACTTCTATAACTGGTCAACTGACGCCAAAACGGGCAAAAGAAAACATTTAAATTAAATTTTGGTGTGAACTGTCCCTTTAAGATACCCCAGAGACTCTTGTGCAACTGATAAACCATGAACTCGCAGAACTATCCTCTAGTGAGGCGCAGAGACAAACATGATGGCAAATTTAGGTTAGAAGTGAACCAAACAATAATGCTCTATAAGCTGATCACAGGCTGCGAGGAACTACAGTCCCAACAGTAAATTTGATTAAACACAAGGTAAGTAAGATGCTCAGCTCCTGTGTTGCCTTGCCTTGTGCACTGTTTTGGAAAGTTTCTCACTGAGGCCTCTGTGAAGTATTCTCTGGAGAGAACTGCAGAACAGAGCAGCCAAAATCTCTCCACTCTGACAGCCAGAGGGGACACGACAGCAATCATTGCAGTCAACCTGTCGCTAAGACTTACAGCAAGCATGTTCCAATCTCGCCAAATGAAAAGAGTCAAAAGTTGAAACTTTTTTCACACCACTCACAAGTCTTTATACTGCGGCTGCTGTTTTGAAAAAAAGAAGGAGTAAAACTCCATGAAAGCAAGAGCTGAGTATTAGAAAAGCAAGAGCAAACATTATAGCCCCCCCCCCCCAAAAGGAGGCAGGTATAAAAAGAGCCATATGGACTGAAAGTGGGGGTAGAATCACGGGGGGGAAGTCGCTCCTCTCCCCCTCTGCACTGTTGGAGAATTCTTTCTAAACAAGGTATGGAATGCACTCCTGTGTTTCATAATTTGTTCCCTCATTCTTCTCCTCTGCACATTTACAAACAGAGTCCTAAGGAAGAGAAAAAAGGGAAGGAAAGACTGTGGGAGCCTTGCAAATATGTCAGGGCAAGGCAGTTTAGTAGAACAAAAAGGAAATGACAATGAACTGTGAAAGAAAGGGACGTGGTAAAAATACATTAACCATATATAAATGTGTGTTTGTTTTAAAGGAGAAAGGGCATAGATAATAAAATAATTAATAAAGAGCGGGAGTTGAAGGAGAGGAGAGAAATGAAGAAGAGAAGCAGGAGGAGGGAGAAAATGAGAACGCCCCAGGAGTGATCTTAAAGCTCCACTTGGTCTTCATATTCCAAGCCAGCAGATCACGCAACATTCAGCCCAAATTCAGGCTGGCTGATTTCTTCATCCAGCTGGGGAGCTTCGCTTTTGCAACAGAGAAACAATATGGTGGAGATCGGCTGGGAAGGAGGCTGGGGGTTTGGTGGGAGGGCAAGAAGAGATGACGAGGTGGAGGGTGGGCTGGGGTGCAAAGTTTAAAAATATCTCAGAGTGCTGAACACAGAGCTGAGCCACGGCAGTCTAGCATACCTTCAATTTCAGCTATTTTTGTTGCTTTTTCCATAATGTCTGAAGTCTGCCTTATAAGCTGATGACAACTAAGTTTCTCTAGCTGAGACATAAAAAGACACACTGGTCCCCCCGCCCCCCCGCATTTGCCAGCAGTGCTGCTTTCTGTCAAAAGCACTCTCAACTTGTTATCAAAATGTATTCGTACATCGCGGGGTCCCAGGTTCGCTGCGGGGATCAAGTTCTTGTCTGACGGCGGCCAAACTGATGAAATGTGCAAGCGCGTGTTCTTGAGCAAGACACTGAACCCAACCACCTCGAGGTCTGCAGCACATCGTGCACTCTGACTAATCTGTGAAGGGACAAAAATAAATGTTCGGTGATTTATTCTATTTTACGAGCTGCGTGTTGATGCCGAACATTGTGGAGCAGCTAAATTTTAATCGCTGCCTGTCACGTGAGATTATTGTGAGTTTTTGCTTCTTATTTTCTCGATGGCTTGAATGCGCAGCAACTGTTTACTACGGCTGAATGCAGAACCGTGGCAGCGATACAGATGATGCAAGTTGCCCCAAAGGCCTTTGATGCTAATCATTTTTTCAATTTGATGCTAATTTAAACTTACATATATATCAGTGTATGTTTTGGGGTGTTTTTTTGTTTTTTTAATGGTTGTCTTTGGTTTCGTTCGCCCTGTCTTTGCCGTTCAACCATGTAAATATATGTGTGTGTCTGTGTGTGTGAGCGTATGTGTCATTGCTGTGGGGGATTCTTGTCCTAACACACTGCATGCATGAGTCAACACCAGCCCCCAACACTCACAAATAGACACGCTCTCAGATGCAAAGGGAACACATATAGATGCATATGCAAGACAACGCCGACCCTTTTCCTTCTTTGGAGGATCATTAAAGAAAAGGAACACAAAGAGATAAGTGACAGCAGCAGAAAGACAAACATACTTATGGAGACACAGACAGATCCATAGATGGAAACAGTTTTATTATTGCTGTTGTTGTTGCCCTACCCTGACTGCTGCCATGTGACCTTAACCCTCTCACACACAGGTAAAGCTGCTTGTTGCCTCAGTTGTGGAACACAGCAGGTGAGGAATATGTTAATGAAAAAGAAACCATCCATCCATCCATCTTCTTCCGCTTTATCCAAGGCCGGGTCGCGGTGGCAGCAGCCTAAGCAGAGAGGCCCAGACCTCCCTCTCCCCAGCCACCTCCTCCAGCTTATCCGGGGGAACACCAAGGCGTTCCCAGGCCAGCCGAGAGATATAATCTCTCCAGCGTGTCCTGGGTCTGCCCCGGGGCCTCCTCCCGGTGGGACATGCCCGGAACACCTCACCCAGGAGGCGCCCAGGAGGCATCCTTGTCAGATGCCCGAACCACCTCAGCTGGCTCCTTTCGATGTGGAGCAGCAGCTGCTCTACTCTGAGCCCCTCCCGGATGGCCGAACTTCTCACCCTATCTCTAAGGGAGAGGCCAGCCACCCTTCAGAGGAAGCTCATTTCTGCCGCTTGTATCCACGATCTCGTTCTTTCGGTCACTACCCACAGCTCGTGGCCATAGGTGAGGGTAGGGACGTAGATCGACCGGTAAATTGAGAGCTTCGCTTTTACACTCAGCTCCCTCTTCACCACGACGGACCGGTGCAGCGTCCACATTACTGCAGCTGCAGCCCCAATCCGTCTGTCGATCTCCAGCTCCCTTCTCCCATCACTCGCAAACAAGACTCCGAGATACTTGAACTCCTCCACTTGGGGCAGGAACTCATCCCCAACCCGGAGTGGGAACCGGGAACGAGTCCGGGAACAATGCGGAAAAAGAAACCACTGAATAACTGAGATATATAAATGTGTATAAAAAGTACTCTTTCCCATATGGTCTGCCTATTACAGTATCTGCCTTTAAGTGTGATCTTAACTCTGCTCCATCCTTATCTTTGTTTGGTTACTGTCTGACAGTCTGCACGTATGTGTGCTAGATTTACTTGAGGGTGCATCCCAAATAGCATTAGATGTGTGGGAGGCTGTGCCACAGAAAAGATAAGACGTGTTAGCTCAAATTGCATGGGTGTAATTCCTAACATTATCAGTGTGTGTGTGTGTGTGTGTGTGTGTGTGTGTGTGTGTGTGTGTGTGTGTGTGTGTGTGTGTGTGTGTGTGTGTGTGTGTGTGTGTGTGTGAGGAGAACATTGATGGTTCCATCATCAGTAGTCTTTACAGCATGTGAACTCCTTCCTCTGATTGCAAGATTTGAAAGTTCGCTCAAAAAGGCGTGAACAGACGTTTGCAGTCAGGGCCTTGTCAGTGCTTGTCCACTTGTCCATTCCACCTCTCCTTTACATATTACAAAATATTTCCCCAAACTCTCTGTTCAGATAAATCATTTGATAAATAATTAGGTTACCTGCTTTTATGCCGTCTGGGCTGTGAATTCAGCTCACCGTGGACAATATAAGACAAAGCATACCATCTGTTTTCAAATGGTTTGTCAACAGTCTTTGCTGGGAAGCAGGCCCCACTAATGGCCCTCTGGAAGCCAATCTGCTAATGCGCTGTGCAGACTACCGCTGGTATCAGAGCTAAAATGATACATGCCTTTCTCTTTCATTAAACCCATCTCCCCACCTGTCCATCTTCCTGCCCTCTCCATCTCGATGAGTAGTGCCCAGATCAATAATCCCAGCTCTTCTGTCAGACATTTCCTCCAACTCTTCCTACCTTCTAGTGCTCGTCGGTATTGCGATAAACACAAATCCACACACAGTGCAAATAACACCCATTCACACATTCCTAACTTAATAAGGACTCCGCTGCCCCTGCACTCGTGTCACTGGATATTGATTAAGATGTGAAAAAAGTCCGGCAGGGTAGCCAGCATGATGCCACATTGATTCAGCTGCAGTCTCTTTCTGCATATAAGCAAACGGGTCAGATTCAGAATTAAAGACTGTCCCGTGCGACTCATTTAGTCTGTGAGCAGCTGAACTTATTTTAGCTTACCCATTGAAAAGTCAAGTGTGAGTATGCTGGTCTAAGCGATAGGCATCCACTAGGAACACATATGGTGTGACATAATAGCATAGTGCATGTGATCACCCGGCCTGCAAGTAAGTGCCATTACGCCTAAGTAGGGGAATGAATCACACCGCACATGATAGTTTCCTCTTAAGTCAGTCATCAGGCTTTTTTTTTTAATTTGGAATCAATGAATGATGGAAATGCATCGTAAACAGTTGTGTCCAAGACAATAGAGCAAAGACGGCCTGTCATGATTTTAAAAAATGACAACAAAGAGGAAATTCTTTTGTTGCTATTGATATCAGAGTTAGGGATGTGGGAGCTAATAGTAAGCTGCCGCTCTGATTATCTCAGCTAAGACAGTGCAGGCACCACTTTGGGCCTTTTTTGAAAAAATGTATGCTTTAGACAAATAGATGGTAATTGATACAGTTACGTGCCTCACCTGAAACAACAATGTCTTGGGAGAAGAACGGAAAAAAGTCTGCATTATTCAGTATTTGTCTTGTAGACGCCACAGTAAAAACAATGGGAAAGTCAGATATGTGATATCTCACAAAAGTATGAGATACAATTATAAAGAAAGGAAAGAATTGAATAATATCAGGTTTTTTATAGACAGAGAGAGAAACAGTTTTTCAATAATATAAAAGTCTACAACTGACCCTGGACCCCCATGTTTTAATCAGAGAAACTGCTGTGCAGATTAATGGAGAGAGCAGTACAGTATGTGAGCACAAAAGCCAGCTGCAACATGAAAAATGTGCTTTCTTCTATGAGGAGGTTTTATAGAGCACACATGGCTTTTACAGACAGGATAGAGTGCTCATATTTCTCTTGTTCAGCTTGCAAAATAAAAATTTAAAATCTCATCTTTTCATAGTGGACCAAAGTACCCCCCCCCCCCCCGCCATCCCTGCCAATACACTAAAAAATATATAAAATAAAATATATATTTAAGGAAATCCTGACTGTTGGGATAATGTTCTTGCTATAGGCTTATTGAGAGTTCTTTTAATAGCCTGAAATGTTTCATTCCTCCAGTCCCCCACATGTTTATATATTTTGATCTAAGTGTGTGTGTATTTGCTATGATAACATGGTAGAGATGCAGAAGGGAGCTGCAGGCGATGGAAAAGGAGAATATCTATTACATAAGAGATTAAACTGAAGGAATCTAAGGTATGCATTCAACAATGCTTGCCAGCAATATGAAAATCTACTTTATGAAAGCCCCCCCTGCTAAGTACTGAACTTCAAAGGGTATGTCCACTGTTTACAACTTTGATGTACGCTTGTAAAAGGGAACAAACGCACAGCGTGCCACCACAGCATAAAATCGTACACTGCTATTAGACACCGCTGTTGTTTTAACTTTGCCTTGGAGCCACAGTGGCAGAGGTCATGCATGTGTACAAGATGGCAAAATGAACAGAGAAGAAAGACCAAAAGAGGTAGGAACATTAAGACGATTTTTTTTCCTGCTCTAAGCTCAAGGTTACACCGAGTCCTGAGTTTTGTATAAACTACAAACAACCACGGCTGCCTATGGACGACTGTGCCTGCTCATCTGACTTTGTTGTTATTACATATCATGCCACCTGCTGCTTTAACTCAACACTACTCTGGTGGACCGCTGCTATTTATGTTGCACGTCATTACTGCAAACGGAGGGGAAGACAGTGACAGGGGTGCTGCTGGGGATTGTTGTCGTTTTCTTCTGCTCCCCACTGTTTTGGGTCGAGGAATGTTTCAGCGTAGCACAGCCACCCCAACCCCCGACCCCCCGCGCGATTCATTCATCCACGTGCTGCACATAACTGAGTGACATGAACTCGTCATGATGAGGACAGTCACCTTCCAAATCACATGCAGGCTCTTTCCCTCTTCTCTATCCTTACTGGAAGAATGCATGATCCATGTCCTCCTTCCGGTTCCTCACTGTGCTGTGCTCTGTAGAACTTTTTTCACTTGCTCTGAAGTTTGTGCGTGCATGTGTGCCTGCATGCGTGTGTGTGTGTGTGTGTGTGTGTGTGTGTGTGTGTGTGTGTGTGTGTGTGTACATCTGTTGCTTTAGCTGGAGGTGTAGGGATCAGGGCAGGGGGCCAAGGCTTACATTTAAACTGTTCACATATGCTCGCAGAAAAGAGAGAAGAGATAAGAGAGACATGGGTGGACATCTCAGATAATGTATTGGAGAAGGAGATTAGGAGCAGTGGAATGATCAAGAGAAACTGCACACACACACACTCACACACACGCAAACGTGCACATACACAACAAACAGGATCACAAAAGCAGTTTTTAAAGCACAATTCCAACCTCAAAGCCAGGAAAATCAGATAATCAGATATTAAAGATCAAATTTCTTTAGGCGTTCTGTGTGTATGTGCATTTGTGTGTGACACTGACCTCTGACTCGTGCATAGCAGCAGCCACACTTGGCCAGGACTTTACGGAACAAGTGTTGGCAGCCACAGCCTCTGTGGTGGCGATGGTGATGGTGGCCCCCTTTCATGCTGTTGAACCATGAGCTGAGGTGGGCATGGCCCGGGCACTCTTTCTCTCTCTCTAGCTCTCTTTCTATCTCTCTATCTATCTCTCTCCCCTTTCCTTCTCTTTTCTTGGTCTCTCTTCGTCACCCTCACACAAGTAGAGGTTTACTCCTCAAAAAGTGTAAATCCCCCAAAAAGGTGTCAGTTGATCCTCCTCTTCAGCTGACTGTACGCAGAGTTAAAACCCATATCCAAGAAACCAAGTGTAAGAGTCCCCAAAAGCAATAAGCCAAGAAGAAATCCGCACTCACAGGGCTTTGCATCTGATGATAAGCAGTGAGAGAAACATTCCAGCAAGCTTATCGTTACGCTGAACGTGTTCCTTCTGTCTCTGTCTCTTTTTTCCCACTGCTTTCTTTTTGGTGCTGAGCTCTCGCCTCTGTGAACTGCCTGGTCAAATGACACACTGGGAGACTGCTTCAGAGAGAGGGGGGGAGAGAGAGCGATTGCAAGGGAAAGGGAACGAGAGAGAGTAAGGGGAGGGGTGAGAAGGGTGGAGTCTGTAGCTCTAGTTGCTGGCTATTCCAGGATAGCTTTCCCACTCCCATAGTTTTCTCTCTTCCCCCCTCTCAGCTGTTTTTTTCCTCTGCTCCCTTCTGTTTCCTCTCTCGTCTGCTGCCCCCCATCTTGTCTGTTATCCTCTTTTCTACATGGTTGAGTCTCATTTTAGCGTAAGTAATGCTTAAAGGGGCTCTCACATAGCCAACTCCGAGATCAGATGAAATGACGCGCTCTCTTGTGTCTGCTCGGAGCTGGCTGTTGAAATAGTAACACCCAGGTCTGCAGTGATACACGGTGCTATTTACAGCAGAATGGCCATGTTATGCTGAAGGTGTCATGCATTGTCCAGCCAGTATCAGACTCTTTCTGACAGTTTAGGAATGTTTCTTCGTGGGCTTGTGGCTCAGAGTGGGCTTTTCTGGCTGGGACAGCTCCAATATTGACTTCTGCGCTCATTTATGATCACAGAGCTCGCAAAGTGTGTTTCCATGGAGGGAACAGGCGGTCTCATATTTCACAATGTTGGCATTCTTGATGTGTGTGCGTGCGTGTGTGTGTGTACCATCAATCATTTGGGCTGATAATTTCCTGTTCTGAAGTACACAGTGGGACAGTCTAACCAAAGAAGCTCGTGGAATAAAGCAGTTTTGTATCAGTGACAAAGTTGCCCCCCGTAAGGGAATTGGGCTTTGCACTGTAATATAGTTACACCATGTTATCACCATATAGTGTAACTTCATCTTGTGATAAACACCCACTTTGTGAGGTATACCTGTTCAACCTCAAATATCTAATCAGCCAATCAAATGGCAGCAGCTCAGTGTATTTAGGCATGTAGACGTGATCAAGATAACATCCTGAGGTTCAAACTTAGTATCAGAAATACTTAGACAGGCTGGTCTGAGTATTTCTGAAACTGCTGATCTGCTGGGATGTTTGTTTATAACCATCTCGAGTGTTTAAAGCCCAAAAAAGAAAAAATGCACAGTGAGCAGCAGCTCTCTGGGTCATAATGCTGTTTTGAAGCCAGAGGTCAGAGGAGAACGGCCAGACTGCTTCAAGCTAATAGAAAGGCAACAGTAAATACAGAAGAGCAGCAGAGGACCACACAGAGGGCCAGCCCTGACAGCCAAGAGCACAAAGCTGAGGCTACAATTCACACTGGCTTTCCAAAATTGCACAACAGGAGATTGGAAAACTGGTATCTGGCCTGATGAGTCTCAAATTTTCCTGCAACATTCAGATGGCAGGAGACAAAATCTGGCATGCACAACATGAAAGCATTGCTCTGGATACTGCTTTGTATCAATGGTTCAGGCTACTGCGAGTGGTGGGGAATGGGGTTTTGTCATACTTTGTTCCCCTTAGTACCAACTGAGCATTATTTAGAAGCCACAGCCTACATGGATATTGCTGATGATCATGACCATGACCATGGCTGCATCTAGCAGGATAGCGTGTCACGTCACAAAGCTCAGATCATCTCAAACTGGTTTCTGGATGGATACAGTGTTTTACATTATGAATGTGCAACTGACAAATCAGAAGAATGCTAACATGTTTTCAGCACCTTTTGAATCTATGATATGAAGAATTAAGGCAATTTTGAAGAAAAAAGTGAGTCCAACCTAGTACGAGACCTACAACTTAGACCTAATAAAGTGGCAAATGAGTATATTTAGACATAATCACCAAAGCGATCAACTAGGATAATAAAATATGCTCTTCAAAGTACACCGATCAAACTAATACATGCATTTACAGAACCTGATGAGTGACATTTTTAGAATTTTTAGTTTCACTCAGAGGTGCTTTTACCCAAAAATCTTCAGCAGCAGCTGCAATCTTTGACCAACATCTTTTTGCGAGCAAATGTGTCTTTGGGTAAATGTGTCTGTGACTAAATCGGATCGAGCATGGAGCACATTTGGGCATTTGTGTGTAGCATTAGCTGTGAGTGTGCATATTCAAAGGAGGAACACTGTAGAATTGTTTCCCTTTCTTTCTAAGTCAATCTGATCAACCTGAAAGCTACACAGGGCAATTCTTAACAAAGCGCTGTACACAAAGCATGCAATATTTAGATGTGTACTTTACATCAAAGCACATTAAAGTCAATTAACATCTGGATTATGGCTCATTCTCCATGCATGTGAAAGCAGAGGCTGTTGAAATGTCAGTAAGTAAAGCAAATGCATCCAACTCGAGATATAACTAGCGCGGGGAGGAAAATAAAACTTGTTTCAAGACATGCCACATATTTTGAGGCACAATTACTATTTGATCAACAAACAGTCTTTCTCAGGCCTGAAGCTGCTAAGCTTATGACTCAGCGTGCGAGCCCATCTCAATTTTCCTGGGCACATCCTTTCACAGGCTACAGTCCAACTGTGTGGAAATCACCACCTGATTACTGCAACAAAGACAGGCAGCATCACAGCACCCACTCAGGTTCCTCTACGGGGCATCAATGGAAGCAAGAGAAGGCTGAGTATCAGCTGGCACTGAACCACCATGCAGGCACACACAAGCGCACGCATCACTGAGGTGCACCGTCAGGCACTTCAACAGCTGGCAGAACTGTGTCTCCATCATCTTTCTGTCCAGTGGCAGGGTGGTGGCACACTCCTGTCAGGATGTTTCTGTCAGGGTAAACAGAGAAGCCTGGCTGCCTCACCCATTAGCCATACAAACAGAGTACTTCAAACCAGTGCATTGACTATGCAGCATTTCAGCACTCTGTACATGAAGAGGGATCTAAAGCAGATAGAAAATACAATTCTGGACTGGAGACAGACTTATGCATTATCAATTCCCAGGCTCAGGCAGCACAGTGGTTCACCACATATCTGTAAAGATACACACAGGTCACAGCTTTCCTTTCTCTCTCCCCATCACAGCCTCCATCGCTCTCTCAGTTTCTTTGCTTATAATGGATGTTTTAAGCAACTGTGATTGAAAGGGCAATTCGCTAGAGGATTCTTGAAAGGCACTGCTGAACGTCTCCATTTGTCTGATGCTGATATGGCTGCCAAACACCGTGTGAGCGAAGGAGCACAACTCAAAATGGGCTGAGAAACAGTTGATTTGACAGCAACAGAAACAAGATAAAACAAAGACGGCAAAGAAAGACGACAGCAAACTGTGTTACAAACTGAACAAATACTGCCTGCACTACCAATTAACAAAAAAACAGCTATAGAGCAAAGAAGAAACCGCTCTGGAGACACATTCAAAATTAATGAATATGAGAGAATTTTTTAATATGCTCTTAAGCTAGAAGCTGCCAGATTATGATCCTACAAGTCCCACAGCGGGGGGGAGGGGGTGCTTTTGTACTTGTTGCGTAAGGTTGATTGCAGGCGTTCTTTTAGTGGTGCCGCTTCAAAGCACGACAAATAGGAAAAAATGTTTTCATTTACAGTATTATAACAAATCTTTGGACTATTATTAGACACTCAATGACCAGATCTGACATGTACTTGGCATACTGAGTGCTATGTTTCGTTTTGGTCTTTAACTAACATCTATTTCTGTGCATCAGCCCTGACATTTAACACTGGCAGTGTCCTTCGTGCAATAATGGAGTGTAATAAATGAGTACCAAAACTGGACCAGCAGACAATGCACAAAGCTTTGAACGTTAACAGAAATATGGAAAAAATGTTCCTCCCTCGGCTTGAAGGGAGGAGAGGGGGGATGTGAGGTGAGGCATGCATTAACACACATTCATCTCTCTCCTTTTATCTCTCCTCTCTGCTCACTCACTTCTTTCTCCTACTCCCCACATACAGACACACAAACACACACAGAAGACTCCTCTGCTTGTTCAGATTCAGAGACGTGTAAGAATGAATGAAATCTATACATTTACATTCACGCTGGACTGGACTCGTTTGCAGATAAGCACACTAGCAAATAGATGGGTATGACATTTTTATGTAGAGCCAGGCAGCCAAGCAGGGAAGAGAGTATTATGTTTCCACTGAAAGAGAGAGTGAGCCGCATTTCAGAGTGTGTGCTCAAAGTGGAATATCAAGTGTGATTTATGAATGTGTTGTAAATCAGCTCATACACAACATTTCCTGCTCATTTCATGTGCCACTCTTGGGATGCATATATTGCAAACACTGTACGCCCTGCTGAGGTAAAAACCTTCATAATGTGTGGCAATAAATTACAGAAATAACAGCAAAATACAGAAAATTCATGTGATATAAACATGCATGCTAATAGATACAGCAAGTCTCAGTTCAGCAGATACGCAGTTGCTTATTCACAATGTGTCCCCCAACCCCCCACTGACATTAGTCTTTCTTCACCCCATCACTCTGCTAAAATCCTGCCAAAATATGCTCACTGCATTTCACTTTTATACCAATTTTTCCTTCCCCTTTTCTCCTTTACTTCCTCTCTATTTTTTCCTCCCTATTCCTAAGCTCTCGCTATTTCTGAGTGCTAATTAAGGGAAACTGGCATTTTGGACAAGCCACTATGAGGGGGAGGTTTGGGGCTGTTTTGGCTGATGTCATGGAGCAGAAGTTGTGAAGTAACTGTCCTGTTCGTAGCTCATCTGCCCTGCAAAGAGATGCTGTTTTTGTCCAATTAGACTAAACTACGCACTGCTAGCATACACCGGGGAGGCAGACGGTGTGCCTCTCTCTGTCTGTACATGCATGTGTGTGTGTGCACTTCACTAGTACCACTAAGTACCTCCCATTGTTGTACCTCATCGAGCAGAGCTGCTCTCAGGCAGCAGTTCTGCACTAGGCTGCACAGACGGGAGGTCCATGTCTCACAATATTCACACACATACAGCAAAAGATCTGCCTTTACACAAACATATACTCCCTTTCCCATCCAGCTCTTATTTTTCCAGAAATCTATCCAGCTTTCAGGTTGGAGTTTTCCAGCTTCACCTGACCCACAGCATCGCTCTCTGCCTTTATCTCCTTGGAGCTGAAGTGTAAACCTTGCTCTAAAAGCAGCATGCTACCACTGAGACTGCTGGTGACTGAGTTTGGGGCTTAAGTATGATCCAAAACGCCCCCCAAAGGATAAAAAGTTAATTAAACAAATGCAAACCCAAGGGATTATCTGCTGGAAAAAAATATCAAAAGGTGCCCCTGCTACAGTAAGAGTTCAGCCTGAATGAAATACTTCTATATCCTAATATTAAAATATAAATATTTAAATATATCCACCTTATGCACTTATTCAGTTCGGGGTCACTTAAAAATCACCAAAATACTGTTAAAAAAAAACTTTCTGTATGTTGCTGCTGTGTTCACATTTTTTTCCACTGCCCCCAAGTGGCCAAAACATATTTAGTTTAGCAACAGCAAGCTTAGTGAGCTGATGGATGTTGTGAATTCAAGAAATAGATGTCTCCATAATATACCTGTCAGTCACCACTATTTCACAGGAAGACAGTGCTGACAGTTCAGGTAACATCATCCCTACAAGAACTGAAACAAATACCAGAGGATTAGGTGCAAAAACAAATCACGGTAACATTTAGTCATTACATAGAACCTGGGAGAGTGTAGTATTTCTGATACAGTGTATAACAAAAGCTATTCTAGATTGCACATGAAGGTTGTATACATAAGATGTATAACTAATTTTGTCGGTGAGATGGCTTTAGTTTGCCAATTAAACTTATATTTATTCTATTAATGAGAGATACATTGAAATTATACTTATGCATCTCTTCTGGGCAAAACTCTGGACTTGTTATAAAAAAACAGGAATAATTATGTAATTGACTTATGTGAAGTAATGCTAATCTCTCCGATCTCTGGGCTCTATACAATACGATGCAGCTTCAGGTTGATCTCTGCCCATTTAAGGTCATTCGCACACAGTTCAGTTCCAAGGTCCTTGGGGATCAGCACTCCTTGAATGGCACACTCTCCCAGCCTCTCTCAAAACCAGATATGGACAAAACCATGGATTTCCCGCACATTTCTCCTCATAATAACTTATGGAAAAATATGAATGGTTTAATTTGAGAACCAGTGAGGTGCACTGTGCTAAACTAAGATGACTAAAAAAGAATTTCTCTCCATTCTTTTGTTTTGGTCTCTGGTTTTACACATTAGGAATTCTTATGTGTTTCATGGTTTTGCTTTTTAGCACAATTCAATTGAAAATCTTGCTCTTCCTCAACACTGATGACACATATGATGACACACAAGGTGTGTTGTGTACACGTGAGCTTTTCTTGTAGACATTTATAGGTAAAATTTAGCACTTTGTATTACTGGTTCAGTGAAGATTTGATCTTACCTCAAAAAAGGACAAAACTATAAAACCCAGAGTGCATGGACACACTTACAGCTCTCCATCAGAAATCAGTGTTTTAAATAAAGGAAATATTTGTATTATCTGGCAAGAGTAAAGATGTGAATTATACGTCTGTGAAAAAAAATCTGATTATAGTTAATCAGCCAAGTTGCAATCTTCCCTTCTGTTTCAGAGTTATGGTGTTAAATAAAGGAAAAAAATTATATTTTTAACAGAATGCTATGATATCACAGTAAAGCTGACTTTATAGAAGCCCCCTTTTCATCAGACAGACAGATGTACAGGTCAAAATCCTAACATCTAGCTCTGAAGGAGAGGTCAGGGTTAAAATAACAATGCTGTGGACACAGCCTTGTTTCAAAACAAAATTTTAAAAATGTAATTCAAACTCAAATATAGCTTTGAACTGGTGAAAAAACAAACACGACGAGGTGAAATGAGGGAAAAAAGAAAGTCACTAAATTCACGGAAATGAGAAAAACAGGAATGTTTAAGAATTGTATAAAAAAGGGGGAATCTGAATTTGTGGATGCTGGCACTGGCCTGTGATTCCTGGGAAGCCACTAGCAGGCATCTCGTTTCTAACACATAACAGATGGCCCTTATGAGCCAACGAACCATGTCTTTGAAGAAAGCAAGGGCCTATCGTCTTTCCTCTGTCCTACATTTAGAAGGTCAGAAATTATGGAAAATCTTGAGGATAACAATCGAATTATGTAGCACCCTTTCAAGTGATAACGTTGATGAATTACCTGATTCATTTTTCTCAACTGATAAATAAAGATTGAACATTTCTGATGTTTTTAACGATAATACAAAAATGTTAAGTAAAATTTGTATTTATCTTCGAGGTTACCAAGTTTGCTAAATTGCATTTTAAGAAAATTATTAGTAATGAATGTGGCTTTGTGTCAAGGCCATAAAAAGGTAAACGCTTTGTGATTTCATGGGCTCTGTACTGCCAGCTCCAACAAAAAATAACTGACACAGACAAAAATAAATATTAGGTAAGTAGAAAGATACTGCGGTAAGACCTCAAAATAACAAAGCTGCCCCAACTTAATGAAATAAAATAAAGCAGCATTCAGTGTGATATCGAAAATCACAAAGTGAGAAAATTACATTTGTTCATTTACATGTTACAGCCGAGTATAATTATATTCACGTAAACGTAATGTTTCAAATAAGTGACAACGTGTATTGCCAAACCTTCTCTGGGCTAAGACGAAGTCTGTCTGGCGTTTTGGTTCAGATGTTTTTTCCTTGTGTTTCATTAATTTTCCATCCAATTTTCCATCTAGAGGAAAATGGGCTGCACAAAAACAATCGAGCTTGTCTGGAGCTGAAATAAACAATCTCCTTTTCGGTCATCATCATTCTACATGGCCCTGAATAATGCATTTCCTTACTTTTTCTTTTTTTTTTCGCTCCGCTATTCTGAGCCCCGACCAAAAAGAATTTCTGGCTGCATCGACTTCAATAGCATTCCCTGTCTGAGTAAGACCGTTACAGATAAGCATCGCTGACAGCTTCCTCTGGCCTCACTCACACCCCTTCTGTAAGCCATATACTGCTCTGCACAACAGTTAGTGGTCTGGCCACATGGTACACACCACCAAACCTCCAATATATACACACACACTCCCTCGAACCCAAACCCAGATCCAGCAACAAAGCTCCTTTTGTTCCATTCCACTCAAGTAAAATGGCAACGCACGCAAGCCTTTCACAGAAAAATCAAAATAAGTTCAACCAACAGTGATGGGGCAGAAGGGGAGGGCAGGCAGTGGAGCATGTTTTCTTGCCCCATCTGGAAAGTATTGCTTGTGTATATGCATGCACACAAGAAGTCTTTTTCTGTCTCACAAACTCATATATGGTACATTACAGCAAAGCAATTTAAGGTTATCAGTGCTAATAGAGGATATAGAGGGTGGAGTTTAATAAGAGCAAACCACCAACATTCAGGTGACTCCAATCTGATACCTTTCCTGAGCTTATTACTGCCTAATGACCACCATCAGATATGGCAGATGGGACCCAGGCCTGTTTTGATGGCTAACATTCAAGAACAGGGTGAACTGAGAGCAAAAACACAGGCAGTAGCTAGTGGCTCACATGAACCTTATCATAAAAAGAAAAAAAGACTGAGGAGTGCACAAGGAAGGTTTCTTAAACGTTACTTCACAGAAATCTGAGATGTTTCATAGCTGGAAGTTTGCGTTTCGGTGAGCCTCTAAGCTCTGACTGGTTTGGTGAGACCTGCAGTGTTTGGTCTAGGGTCACTCGGTGCAGCACTTTCAGGTCTTACCTGTTCTTTCTCTCTGGTCTGAATTTTCTGTAGTAGAGGCCTGCTGCTCCCAGTCCAGGCCCTCTGGCTCCCACTGACCCTGGACAGGCCCCTTTTCCTCCTCGCATGATGGGAGGTCTACCTCACCTCCTTCTGAGAGCTATACACAGAGAGATGCATTTGTCAGCAGTGGAGCCCTGCACTCAAGGAGGAAGTGACTGCAAGATTGTATAGAGTACTTATGGTCACATAACCACAGAACATTATCCCAGTGGCTGATTTTTTTCCAGTTTCCTGCATCTTTTTCATCCTTTTCTCCATTACACACTGAACAAGAATGTGATGGAAATGAGGCCCTAGTTTTGCCACAGAGCTTGGATGAGAACCGTTTCTCAGAAATAGGTTTGAAACTGTCTTTAAGTCCAGGGATGGAGGGAGATTAGATTCACTGTTATGGCTATGTCCTATATCTGCCAGAAAGGAAATAATCTGTCAAGATAAACATTTTTTTAAGAGAAACAGAACTTCAAAAAGGAATTCACTGGTCACTGTGGTACCCTCCAACTTCTTTTTTCTTTTTTCTTTCTGTCAAATCAGAATTTGTCCTACAGAAGAGAGGACAGGCAGAGAAAAAAAAGAGAAAGGGGGGAGGAGAATACATTTGCAGGGCTGCAATGAGGCATTAGACCTGCATGACTTTGTTTATGGTTCGATGTTTTAATCAACACTACTGAGCTTCCTGTTCCACTGAAACATCCAAGATTCCTCCAAAGCACTGAACGGAGACTTGCAAACTTTCCATACCCCTCACTCTCTCCTCTCCCTATCCACTATATCTTGATCATTTTAGGTTGATGAAAAGGTTATAGCGATGAACAACAAAGCAACAAAAGCAACAAAAAACACAACCACAAAAACTTGGCATGTACAATGTGGATTTGTGGATATGTTGTGCTCTACGAACCCTGAAAAACACCTCCATGTGTGCGTTCAGTTTGAATTTAAGGCATTATTCTTTCATATAAACAGACAGTATATATCCAAACAGATTTCAAGTGAGCCAGCTGGGCAGCAGTCACAACTCACCCACTGTTGATTGGGCATGGCCACGGAAGTAAGCACATCAGCCATGGCTCCTAACATCTGGTCAGTGCGTCCCTGATTTTTCTGCAGAGCTTTCATTCTCCTGAACACCACACAAAAACTCTACAAGCTTGGTCTCTGATTCTGATGCAATCTTCGTGTCCCGTGTCTGTCCTGTGCTCTTGTTTTCTGCCCCTTCACTGTGCACTGTGCTGCAGTTTGGAGCTGAGCCCACCTCTTTCTACCATGACACACAGGAAACCTCATGCGCAAGAATAGATCAAGGAGGAGCAGGAGGAGGGCTCGTGTCTGTGTGGGAGCGTGCACTTGGTCAGGAGCCTCAGCACGTCCAGGACGCACAGGTGAGATGGCTGCAAGTGTCTGTGCAGCTTCCTTCTCTGATAGTCTGCACTGTTTTGTCAGGAACCTGAAAAACAGACAGATTTTTCTTCTTCTTCCGCCTCCTTCTGAGGTTTTTGTAAAGTCCACAGTCTTCTTCTTTGTGGTTCTTCTAAATCATGAGGTTTGACAGTGTGAAGTTGGCCTTCTTGTATGTTTTCTGAATGCTGAAATGGAGCGCAGTGGCTGAGCACACCACCCTCCCTGAAATCCTCCTTTCTTGTTCTTCATTGGCTATACAATATCACCTCCCCCTCCCCCAAACCTCACCCCTTTCATCATTGTTTCTCTTCTGTCTTTCCTTGTTTCCTTGGTTAGCACCTGTAGTTTTTTTTAAGCTCAAAGTATTTCAATCTGATCTTTCATTGAACTCCTGTAAAACTCCACACTCTCTTGATTTTTGCCCAAGTCTCAAGCCCAAGGCAGTGACACATAGACTGTGCGAACCCTTGAGCGGTGGGGCAGCCCCAAATAAGGTATGAAAACACAGTCCACGAAGCTCAACTATTTGAGACACTGTCGCCATTTCCACATTTATCTTACTTTATTTATTCAACTGCTTAGATGCTCATTATTTAAGCTGTTAAAATCAGAAGACTTGCAACATTATTTACATTTTGACACTGCTGACCAAGTAGAGAGACATTGTCATAAAGAAGTGTGTCTGTCTTTCAAATTCTTAACTTTTATTGGAGAACACTAGCATACTTAATCAAACTTTCAGGTTCAAATGCCATGCGATTCTATCTTTAGTGTCTATCAGTCTTAGATTTTCACTGCAGCAGTCGCTGTGTTCCTCCAAGAAAAACACACGTATTGTACTCCCTGTGCTTCTAGCGATCTATATTTAATTTTTAGAACCTGACTTACATTACTGCTACAAAGAATATCAAGTTTAGTGTGCTAGCATGTAAGCTAGTGTTATTTAGGTCAGAGTTCATAAACAATCATTTCTGTCAAAAGAGGAATAATATTTCCAAATGAAATACTTTATTTATGGTGGTTTGACAGGGAGAAAGGACTGATACAGAAAAGAGCAAGTGTCACTACCAATGGCCGTGATTGATGTTGATATTTCTATCAGACTGAATAAATCAAATAGAGTGCGACAAAGAGGAGCTAGGGTGGAAGTGGGTTGCAAAGCGGCTCACAGATGTGCAGCAACTGCAGGCAGCTGGGAGGATACACATGTTTTGCTTCAGTGCTGAACAGTTTGGGGAATATCTTGTCCAGTTTGTTATAGCAACAATAACTAATCACTCACAAGTCAAGCTAACACAGTTTTGTTAGTTAGCATGAGCTAAGCTAAACTTTTTTCATGTAGATGTTTTTCTTTATTTGGACGTCTCAAACTGCAAAAGCAATGCCCCTGCTCTTTAAATGTATTTTTAACAACTGATTAATAACCTATCTGATTGGCTAGTAGCAGTATTGGCACATTTTGATTGGGTGGTGTCTCAACATTTTAGTGCAAACAGAACAAGCCAAGTAAAGCATCCATAATTTAGTACATCAACAGATGATGTAACCTCATTCAAAGGGAATGAGAGGAAAGAACAGTGTCTGACGTGTCTGTGTGGATTCTCCATAAGATAGCACTGATAGCATAGAAGGGTATCTGTTCAGCTATGTGGACGGGTATTGACACCAGCCTTTTTCAGCTGGGATTGCAGCTGCATCACTTTGTTTGATTGACTCATTTAGCAGGTCAAGGGGCAAACAGTAATGTAATGCTGACTTGTACACCTCTGTTTAAAGAACAGCTTGGTCAATGAAACAACTATTTGAAACTGGATCTTGATTTTGTGCAACTAAATGCAGACAGACCGAAAATTATCTAAAAAATAAAAAGTCCTAAAGACAGCTTGCCTGGATAAAAAGCATTATATTCTTAATGTTCTTGTCTTTTTTCCACTTTTTTTCTGCTCAAGCACAAACTCTCAAAGGTTGTATAACCAAACCTGAAAATAGCAGCTACTCATCTAAAGAATAATTCTTGGTTTAGGTGTCAGTTTAATCTGATGAAACAGATAGGTACCTTTTAATCACCTGGAAACCCACCCAGGCCCAAACTCTTTTTTTATACACCAGTCTCAGCTTTTATATCAAGTAACATCCATGTCTCAGAGTTTTTACCTTTCCTAAGCCAGAGCGCTGCTTGTGTTCCTGTTTTTGTCATATATAGTCAAGGCCAAAGGTGACCATGGTTCCACCATGACAGACAGCTTTAAAGGTCTTCGCAGCATAAATGTTTCATGAGGGGAAGACATCTCTATTGTCTTCCCCTCATTTTGGTGTGCCTTTTTAATGTTTAATGAATTCCTCTATTCTGAATGTATAATTCAGATTAAAGTTAGAGAAACCAATTAATCCCTGCAGTATGTTCTTATTGCATTCTGTAATACACAAAATTACACAATAAAAATACGCTAAGAATATGTCCCAGTAGAATGAGCTAGCAAACACCGATGCTTGTTTACCTCCTTTCGTCTCAGATCCCTGGTGTATTACATGTTGGCTGACTCTCACAGCCATAGCTTACCCTGCTGTCTGGTTAGAGTTGAAACATTGGTAATGTTACACCAACAACAGGTTGGACAATTGTTTGCTGATACATGGCTCATACCTAACCTGGTTGTGAACTTTATTAAAATAGAAAAAAAAACATTGTGTCTGTCTCAAACTGAAAGTTACCAGAAAAGCATCTGTTCATCTGTAAACTTGCCTATAATTCACAAGAATCACTACTCCTCCTAAAGTACTGGTCAAACTTACACAACGCAAAATGATCACCTAATGGCTCAAACTGTGCTCAAGGTCAAGGTCATATTTGTTGTTTCACAGGGGATTAGCCATGAATCGTGATGGATCGTGAGCTGGATGAGCTATTATGTCATTGACATTCTGGTTTGGTTTATGTGCCATGCTGGTATTTTTTATTGCACGAGTACATCATCACCATTGGGGCTTAGTTGAGTAAATCTCAGGAATGTGTGTGAGAAACTCAAGGAAACTGACAGGCTGTGTAAAGAACACATAAAAAAACATCTCTCAAAATTTTCCCTTCCCTCACCAACTATGAACACATCAGCAACTGCTTAGGGCTAAGCCACAGTTGCCTGGCAATGACTTTTTATTTAATAACAGACTCTAATAACCATTTTTTAGCATTTTCATAAACTGGTATTCTATAGTGAATATGAGTGTAAATGGTGGTCTGTCTCTCTGAGCAGTCAGTCGCAACTGACTTCTCAACTGTCCAGAGTGTACCCCACGTATCGCCCTATCACATGGATGCAATGCTTTTCTATATCACGTAAGTAAGAAATTATACCATCACATCCAAAGGCATCTAAATAACAAGCATATTACACTACACACCCAGATGTGTCCATCAAACATATATTTGTTCTTTTTATTTCATTAAAAGATCTTTTTAAATATATATATATATATAATTCCAACGACAGGGAGGGGGAATATTTTCATAATTTTATTTTGCCCTATTTCCTTAATTTTTCCCAACCATGATGCTGTCCATATGAAGCTTCATTTCTTGTCTGAATCCCACATCCCTGAACAAATCCTCTCTGTCAATGCAAAATGTATTTACTTACTCATCAATTAAAGCAACTCCACCACACCTTATCTTCCCATTTGTAATAACATGATCTAAATATATGTTTAAAATATGTTTAACTATTTCCTGGATGCTGGAGGATTGTACGTGCTTTAAGGCAAATAGCATTAGAGGTGGTTCTGTCTTTAGCAGATAAATGGAATTAATATAGCAGATGCACGGTCCTGCACTGACTGCCAACAGTCTAATATTAGCTAAGCACATTGCTGTTGTTAGAATCAGTCACTAAGCTGGCTAAACTTAGTCCACTTTGTCCCAAGCCTCTTTCTTTTGCTCCACCGCTGATTTGTGCTGGGTAATGTGGTGTCTGGGGAGAGGTTGGGCTGCCTTTCACAGTGATGAGTAAATGACTCTGTCAGGAATTTGCAGAATAGAAAGAAAATAACCCCGACCCTAAAAGGAAAGTCTGAGTACTATCAAGAGGTGGGAATCAGAACAAAATGTACTTAAACTTCTAAATCTCATTCACAACTGATTTTCTTTGAGAAAATGACTTAGAGGTTGCTAAATATGCTATGCTGCCCTCATCTGGTAAACTTGATTGGCCTTTTTTTGTAGATCTTAAAGAAAAACGGAAAACATCCAAAGTACACCCTCAATCACTACCCCACCCTGTCATGCCAAACAGACTTCCTTTTCCTCTGTATTATTTCCTGTCAATTTTATTTCTGCTTTGCTCCCAGAAGCTATAATTTTCCCCCCACAGGCATGCCCTTTTCTACTCTTCCTGTGTTTCATATCAGACCTACCTCAGGGTCTTGTGTCTAAACATAGAACCTTTTCAGTGACGGTTAAGGTTACTGTGACACTATAGGTCCAATCTGATGCTTTAAAGCCAAAGAGGTGTCTTCGGATAAGGGCTTGTCAGTGGGACATTTGATGGGATTTCTTGGGATTATGATGTTGGAGGTGTGTCAGCTTCAGCTGGCTGTTATCAACATGCTTGTTTGTTAACTCTTGAAAGCAGATAACCATCTATAATTCTCAGGATCAAGCAGCTTTTGAATGAATGTCCAACCTTTATTATAACAGCTTTACTCAGTTATGACTGGGCTCTGCAATGATATCTGCTACTTGAAATAATGTTGATCTTTAATAATGCAGGAGCATTTAGTGATTATAATTTGTTTAAATTAAGCCTAAATTGTCTGCATGCCTTGTTAAAAGTTTGTAGATTTCATTTGGAAGTGTAGTAGCTAAGGCCTACAGTGAGGAATCATGTTATTTTTTATCTTGCTGAATGCCACCACACAAACTGTACTCATGTCCAGGCTGTCCATTTCCAAGTTTCATCAGAAGAGGGCAGTCAGCAACCCCTCTGAACAAGAGGTGCTGTCACATAACACAGGCCAACAATCATATGCTTGAAGTGAAGGCTTGGCCCTACTCTAATTTAATATAAGGGTTAATCTGTTTACATGCACATTTGGACCCACGTAACTGTAACACTGATGCTGTGAATACACCTGTTAACAGGATATTCCCGTCCACATATGAGATTCGACACTGTGAGCAGAAAGGCTGTGGTCACGGTTCAAACGGGACATTACTAAACCAACAATGCTAAAAAGTTAACCTAATTTATTTCCGTTATAATATTGGATTCAATATCAGACTTGCTTAAATAATCATGTTAATATGATAATTAAATACCTACAGATGAAGTTTGTGGATAATGAAATATAACTTATGCAAGCACTTCCTCCTGAACAAAATGTATTAACTGTTCATGCCTCATAATGTAAGGACTGGGCATTTTCAAACCAGGTGCTTACACTCACTTCCACAGTGTCTGTGCCAATGCACAATAACTTCATCTTGTGTGCCATTGTTTTTCCCCCATAAGTGTTAGTTTGTTGTCCCAGCAGATGGATTTCCATTCCAAAACAGACCCGAGACTCTGCCTTGCATTAGGCAGACTCACTGGAATTATTCAGGCAGGGGGTCCTCAGCAGCAGAGAGCAGATTTGGGAGCAACAGCTTCTATGATTCAGTCACAGGACTTTTTTTGGACAGTTTGAGGGGTTTGCCCTGACACAACAGACGGGCAGCAGAAAGCTGCAGATGGGCAGCTGAGAGATCTGAGAGATCAGAGAGAAGTAAAAGAGAGAAGAAAGAGAAGCAGACCAACTCAAAAGACTGTAAGGGGAGCAAGTTTGGCCGCTGTCTGTTTCCTTCTCTTAATCCTTAAATCTTCTGTAATCAGGATGAGAGGAAGAGAGCACGTTGGCTGACTTAGGACAGCAGAGTCTATGTTGGGACCTGGCTGATGAGGCAACCTTACTGGGCACTAGTAGAAATGGAGGGAGGGGAAAATCTGGAGCTGCAGTCAGTTTTGGGAAACTTAGCCTTAACCAGGTTCTACTAAGCGCCAGCGAGAAGCGTGGAAGTCCAGGATGGTTTAACTGTCAAGAGGAAGTAAGAAACCAGAGGAGAAAAAAAAGAAGAGGACTAACTCATGGCTGAACTGCTTTCAGGTGAGAGCTGTGTTATTATTTTTAGTAATATTTGTTCTGACATGTGTTGTTTTTGCTTTAGTTTTTATGAACATTCCCTTTTTAATCATCTTTATTCCACCGTTAAAAGGCAAAAAAAGACAGCTGACATTTAGAATTCAGAGTAAGATGTCTGGCCAGATTGCAAGGTGTTGCTCAACAGGAAGTGGAGGCCACAGTGGCCTACACATCAACACTAAAGTCAGGGCATTTTATGTTTGTGCAGAATGAGGAAGAGAGAGAAAAGACTTGTGTGGGAACTGTGCATGACAGAGTGCTGAAATACAAGCATTTGCTCGTGGGATTAAGGGATTTATGGACGTTAACAAGAGCTTATTAAAAAGATAACCAATTGGAATAACTTCTAATTACTGTGACTGACAATAGGTGCAAAACTAATTTGCTGAAAAAATGGGTGAGTTTTGTGGTGCATGCAGGACCACAGCCAGCTCTTCTGTTATTTCCAGTCTTTAAAATATAGAGAATTAGAACTAGCTGACACTATCATATTTCTGAGTCTTGAGAAATAGTGTCTTCAGTGGCTTGAAAGTATATTTACACATTAGATACAAACTTTACACTACAGGATATGCCAGTGTGCTGATGTATGGAAGCACAGGATAACAGTGTTAAGACACCATGACACATGCTGTCACTAGACTGGCCTCCCATTGCTTCCAGTACCATATGGCCTTTTTCATCCCAGTTGAGTGTCCCTATGCCTTCTTTCACTTCACTGTGCAGACTGAGCGACCTCGGCTCTGCAGGATTTCTTGTTTTATAGTTGCTGTTATTTATGTGTAGATTTGTGCCTTCACATTATTTACGTTTCAGTTGTCTTAAATATATTTAAATTATGAGACTGCTTTCAAGGTGATAAGTATTTACTGTCTTTCTCTGTTGTGTGGTGCCAGTGAAAAATCAACTGGCAGCAAAGCATGTTACACAGCATGTTACACAGGGAGGTTACCTATGTTGTAAATCAGAGACTTACTTTGACAGGAGGGCTGAGGTAAAGCTCTTCATCCTCTTTAGGCCTCATGCCTTTTAAACAAGGCCTTTTCAGGTCACCAGATCTATTTAAAATGCTAACTTTAAAAGCTGCCAGTCTGTGTTGCTCGTCTCACAATCACACGTGAACTGGTCTAAGGAGGGGAAGAGGTCTTACACCTGCCAAAACGAGACTGGAATGAGACAGCAGCACTTGTTAGGATTTGGCTTTTGCAAAGGAAAAACGAATTATAGACATCGGCACATTTCAAACTATGTGCACGCAGTTTTGTGTGCATACATAATGTGTGTACACCCGGAAAAGCGCTTTCAGTGTTTCGCACATCTGTCGAAGGTAACGTTACTGCAAATGAACTCTAAGCTGCTCGTGGTTTATGCATTGTTTTTTTTGAAAAACGTTATCCCCCTTTAACTACAACAACAAACACCTGTCTGCTCAATCTGAACCTATATATGTGGCTACGGAAAATAATTGTGTGAACTGTGTTCATTTCGTGTGTATGATAACAACATTTACATTTTTCTGTTTAAGATAAGGGATCTCTGCTGCAGGCCTGACACCCAGGTGTGACCAGAGTCAGCGGGGGTTCCAATGGCTGCTGCAAATGACGACCCACACCTGGGCAGTGGCCCATCTGACGACTCAGAGATCCTCCTGGATGACTCTGACTCGGGCAGTGTGCTTTCAGACGACTCCGTGCTTCCCATCTATGAAAGGGACGGAAAATCAACAGAGCCGGCTAAAACATTGTACGAGGCCTGTGCCAAGAATGACACTGCATCCCTGCGCAGCATCATGGAGAGAGGAGTCACAAAAGATGAGGTCATGGAGCTAGACATCAATGGCAGGGTGAGATAAATGTCACTTCTCATTTTTTCCACACAGGTACTATGACAATGACTTTTTTTCTTTTTTTTTTAAATCAATTAATGAAGAAAGGTATAATAGGCCTATTTATTTATATCTTCTTCCCCTCAGAATGGGCTGATGCTGGCTGTGTCCAAGGGTTTTGTGGACATCGTCGCCTTGCTTCACACATGCCCATTAATAGACATCAACCATCAAGACAATGATGGCAACACTGCTGTCATGATTGCAGCCCAAGCAGGTACATCTGAAGACATCAGATGACTTCAACATCAATTCCTAAGCTGATCATAGAATATTAACATAACATAATCTTTTCAATCCAGGCTTCATCACCATCCTGAACTATATCCTTAACTACTACCCTTGTGTGGACACTGAGATCAGGGACCCCCGTGGGTTCACAGCTCTCATCAAGGCAGGCCTACAAGGCAGAGAAGAGTGTGTCTCCGCATTGCTAATGCATGGTACGTCTAGATGTCTTTCTACATCAAATCTTCTAACAATGTCCCTCACCTGTGACCGAATGTCAAGCCCACATGGAGAGTCAGGATGTACACCTCAGATGTAGAGGATTTGGTTTGGTGTGATTGCAATTAAACTCTTATAGGTATAACAAATCTATTAATGTCCTATATATGTAATATAGAGGGCAAAGCCGGACATCCGATCTGTCAACTAATCTGTTTTTTTTTCTGGACTACAGAGATTAGTCCTGTATGAACTGTGCAGGGACACATTTAAGAAAGCTCTGTAATAATTCAGTCCACGTTCTATTTAAAGTTTAATGATGTCAGACATTAATCTATAATCCATCTGTGTTCATAGTGTGCAACAAAAATATCTGTGTGTATATTTGGTCAGTTAAAGCCTTGATTATTTGCCAAGTAGACTTCCAAAGTCTCCTGAGTAGACATGACTAAGCGTCTTCAGCCAGAAATTGGTTAAACCTGGGATGTCAAACTCATCTTACACTGTGGGCCACATACAGCCAGTTTGATCTCAGATCCTCAGTTACTTCAGTTTTATTTATTGTTTACTTTTATAGTATACCCTCTGTCAGTGTAAAGACGTTTAGCAACATAAGCAACATAAAGAAATGTTGCTGTAGTAAATAAAGAAATCTCTCAGCATGACTCTTTGGGTTTATATTGTAAAAAACAAATGTGTAAATAGCAGAAAAACACCAGAGGTTTTTGTTATTTCGTTGTTTTTCTATTACTTAATTACTGTAATATAATATGAAAAGGTGTAAAACTTAAAAATAAAAAATAATGCAGTTAAAAAAAAAGTATTCCCAGCTATTTTTGTCCCATCTCACCATACTGATGCTTGCCACCTACCTAATAACCTGTGCTCCAAAAATCACCACATGGTGGTGTTGTTACGCTGAGTTGACGGCAGTTGATTTCCTCCCACTCAACATTTCTACTGTTTTCTCTCCTCGGTGTGCAGGTGCAGATATCAATGCAGTCGACCTCGTCCAGGGGAAAGGTCTAAAGGACTGGGTTCTTAGGACAGGAAGGTTTGAGACTCTGAACAGACTGCGTCGCCTGCAAACTTGTCCTATTGCAGAACAGTTCTGTGAAAGCTACATTCCTGAGTGGCCTGAGCTAAAGCTACTGGTGGCAAAGGCCACTGCAGCCAAAACAGCAGGTCAGAAGCTGAGGCAGCGCTTAAAAGACAGTCTTAGTTTAAGCTTCCCACATGACCCCCAAGACAATGGGGTCATGGACCACATGGTGCGGATGACTACAAGCATCCACAGCCCCTTGATAGCTACTGGTTGCCGTCCACTCTGTCCCACCAGCCCCCCAGAGATTGGCAAGCGACGATTTGCTGTACCGGAACTGCTTGACAAGCACAGCAGCAAGGAACTGGAGGAGAGCATGGTGTCTCACAGTAATGGCTCCATCACTTCAGCTTCACCTGTGTCGGCCACCTCTGTATCACTGACCTCTTGCTGCCAAGACTCAGAGCGCAGGCAAAGCTCACCAACAGGTGGCATGAAAAGCTTCATCCCCCGCAGCATGGCACACAGAAACAGCATCTTCCCCTCAGGCTGCATTCCCAAAATTGAAGTTACAAAATCTGGGGAGCGCACTCCAAAGAAGGAGAAAAAGAACAAAAGGCAAAAGGGTTACCTGGAACCTCCTGTCTGGAAGTACAAGGAAGCCAAGGAGGAAAAAAAGAGAGAGAAGAAAAAGCAAGAAAAGGAAAAAGAGGAACAGAAAAAATCCAAGGGGTCCAAACGTTCATGAAGTGAAAACGCCCATTTTTTTCTTTCTAGCAAAACAGTTCTGAAGTGAGCAGCTGACAAGGGAAACACATGGGTGAACCTTGATCTGGAAAATGCACTGGATGGCTTTTTTCAGCATCTTTGTACAAGCTGAAAAATTATGCTAACCAAATAGAATCTGGTTTTCCAGAGACTGTGGTTTACTGGTTTCCTGTCTGAAAGGGTGAATTGTTTTTTTGAGGATGCAATTACACTGACTGCACACACCTGCGATGGTGTTATTTTTCTCTATAAAAGGATTTTACCCATCTTCATTTCATGAACAACTTCTCAGTAGCGTGCCATTGTGGTATTTCACTGCAATATAACCAAATAGCCCATAGCCAACTGTATGTGATCAGATGCCTTCAGGGAATGTATCAAAGTCACATTTAATCAAAGACCGTGAAAGGCCAAAAAAAACCACAAAAAAAAAAACAATTTAAGCTACAAATTAAAGGAAAAAATCAGTGAGAAATGCTCCATCATGGAATAATTATGATGACTCGGAACACTGATTTCTATCCCCTCTTAGACCTGAAATATACTCCCTTACAGACTTGTGCATGGCAGCTGCAGAAACCATGAACAAGTAGCTGCTCTTATTATTTTACTTTCTCTTCTGCTTGAAGGAAGAATGCACAGTTTGTGCAGTAGCAGTATTACAACCAACCAACTACTACAGATGTTTTTTAGTTTGTGCCGTATGGAAAGCACAAGTGTGTTATCTATGGTTCAGTTCCATTAAGCGTCTCAGTGAGCCATGACAAGGACCCAGCATCCCCTGAGTGGAGGTTTAATACACTATTAATGTCTCTTAAAAAGGTATACTGGAGGCATATGTGAACATCTGCAAGGACTCTCCCTGATAATCAAAGCAGTCACTGCAACCTTGCAGATTCCAAAAGTATCAAATGTGTACAGAGACAAGTAACCCCAAGCCATGCCTGCAAAATGTAACTGCAAGGACTAAGGGTTCAGGTTTTCCTTTAATTTGTCATCTTTTCTGTGATTCTTTTGCTCTTTTTTGTGTTTTGCTGTGTCACGCAAATGATGTGAGTGTGATACTATAAAAGGAACCGAGCCATCTCTGAAGCATCTTCTTTCATACTGGAAAACAATGCTCAGTGGGATGCAAATAGAAATCTTCAGCCTGCTGCTTCATATTGTTTGTTTCATCGATTATTATTTGAAAACGAGTACTGTTGCTATTCAGGGAAATATACAATAAGCATATTATTATCATCAGAATAACAAACTGCATATTCAAGAACAGAAACCTGTTGTGGACTATAGCTTAATTTTGGGATTTTTTAAATTATTCTCTTTATAGATAAACGAACTAAAATAATAAATAATAAATCATGCATTTAACTGCAATAAATATCCCAAATACAGCTAAATATGTTTAATTGTGTTCTCTGAAAACTATATATAATTAGATACATTGTGGTGAAAATTTAGACAATCATTTCTGGGGTCATTTAAAGTCAAAACAAGAGATGCAAAAAGCTCAGGTCTTCAACATCTTTATAAAGTCTGTAAAACTGAAACTGTGTCTGCGTGTTCGTGTGTGTGTGTGTGTGTGTGTGTGTGTGTGTGTGTGTGTGTGTGTGTGTGTGTGTGTGTGTGTGTAAGTTTGGAATAAACTGACTGACCTTTGCAAAGGTTTGTGTGTTGGTCTTTATTACTGACAAAATATTAGTGTTTGGTGTCATCACATAGTGACCAATGGCAATTTAATTTATGCAGTGATTTGATTACACTTTAACTACATGTGTTTTACGTAAAAGATAAACACATATGTAGGCCTATTGTGCCTGCTATTCAACAGTATTAATGAGCAAGTCAAAAATGTCCTCTTTATCATCAATTTGCTTTCAGAAACTGTGAAAAAGGTCTGTGTTAAAATCATATCACGCTTGATGTAATGTTGATTATTAAAAACATAGAGACTCAATATGTTTAACGTAAAAATATTTTTAAACTACCCTGATCTACTATGCCTTAATAAAATAGAAATTAAATACAATCCTGTGAGAATAAAAAGGATTTAAGTTTGTTTTTGACTGTAGACAGAGTTAGAACTGACCTGAGGTCAGCAGCCAGCTTGTTCCAAACCAGAACCATAAGCAAACTGGGATTTAATTCTGGGAATAGTGGTGATTTGGCGATGCATAGTACTTGAACAGGAAAAGAATTCAAGGTTACCTTCGTAACAGTTCTTTTATACGGGTACGTTCCCCTTCTTGCAGTTTTGTTTCATGAAAAATATAGAAGGGACTCACCGCCAGGGCAACATTTTCCTGCCTGATCTGCATGTGACTGACGAGCCCCGTGTCGTAACCTTGATCACACTTTCACAATGAAGTTAAATAGATTTTCTTAAGCAAGCCCGTGATGCACTCGCTGCAGTGGCACTGCATGACTTTTGAACTCTGACCTGTAATCTTTTAATCCGCTGTGCAATATCGTTACACAACAATTAGCTTTCATGGGTGATAACATAAAATCAATCTTATCTTATGCCTAACAAACTGATTGTGTTTTATATGACTCATTTTGAAGATTATTGAGCAAGCAATGAACTAGCAGCTAAACAGAAAAACAAAATCGGAACATTGTCACGTTTGTGGCTAACTTCCCCACCTCAGAGGGGAACTTGAGGTCAGGCTTAAAATAAGTACCTCTCTAGAGTTCACTGAAAGAACAACACTCTTGCCATGTCTATGCAGACTCAAGCAGTAAACACACATCTTTATACACATAAACTGGGTCAGGGTGTTTGGATTGTTCAGCAGCAAAACTCTCAGAACGCAGTACCACCCTGTAAAGGCAACTATGACCAAAGTTAACACAACATTTTAGCTTATGTGTTGTGTGCACCATGCTGTCTGTGGCTAAGTTATTGGCTGTTCAAAGATATAAATGAGCAAGTCAAAAAGGTCATTTCTTTATCAACAATTTGCTTCTTTTTTTTAAATCAACTAACACTTCCTGTACTCTAGATTATTCAAAAAACAGACTCTTTAAGAAAATCCCAGAGGAAACAAGCTCTTCAAACCTCTGGGATTAGTGGGAAAGAAAATATAACTGCTGAATTCAAAAAGAACAATTTGCTCTCTTCTACATGACAGCTGATGTGAGAGCTTCCAGCTGTGTCTGCTGCCGTAAGCCAAAAAGGAGAGATTATGACGCCTGGGAACCAGGAGGGGAATTCATATTACAGACATGAAGACATCTCTCTCAGGCGCTGTTGAAGGAAGTAATGTCACACAGTGCAGCCTCTCTGGCAGCAATGTATTTGCCACTTAAGACACACAATGACTGCTGACCACAAATATGCTGTACCCAGCTTGAGTGGACATGTAACCCACACAGTAATTCCCACCACATACATTAGACATCCAGAGAAGCAGGATATATTTCTTAAAGGAAACATATGTCTTAAGGTCACCTTCCATTAACAATTTGTTTTGCTCATTGCTACTTAAAGTTTGACTTGCATGACGCATAAAGATGCATATGCAGAGTTCAACATGTCTGTTAACTCTCAACACTCAAGCGATCAAGGTGCCCCATTGTCCAAACAACCCTGAAAGCACTGAGTTCGTCCACAGTCTGCTCTAGTTGTTCATTGTCAAATCATGTTTTTCACCATATCTCTGAATCTCGAGCTAGGTTTGCTAGCCATTGTTCTCTGAAAAACATTACAATGTGGTAATTAGAAGTGAAAAATGATGATAAAATCAAGCATGTTCATATTTTCCCTTTGCATTCTTTTTTTGCCAAAACAACCAGTTTCATAAAGCCTTGCTTTTTTAAACTGTTTATCCATGTTGGGGTCAGGGCCTATCACAAATACAAGCGTTGGTGATACACTCTGGACAAGCCAACAGTGTAACACAGAGCTAACACAGAGAAACCATGCAAGAAAACATTTACTCATCACTGATGAGTTTAAAATTAACCTGTCTTTCGACTGTAGTAGGAATCAAGGGTAATCCATGCAGGCACAAGGAGAACATGCAAAGGTGACACAGAGAGGCCTCAGCCAGCTGATTGTTCCATGCTGTGAGGTGACAGTACATAACAAACCATGTTTTAGCAGCTAAAGAGTCACATATTTCTGTCAGAAATTAGCAGAGACCAAAACAGAGTAATGCATTTTATCATATGGATCGCCATGACCCTGAAACCTCCCTTAGTTATACTGCAATAGGCCCAGGCTGCTGGGTTTCTTGTGTCTCTTTTGTCCCATCTCCCTCTATTTCTTCTCACCGCCCCTTCCTGATCCTGGTTCTATCTTCCTGTTAAAAAGCAGCTTTGCCTTTCGCCAGGTGCTTGCTCATAGGGCGCTATTGCTAACTGTTGTATGGCCTTTACCTTACAATATAAAGCTTAGGGTGACAGTAGCTTTGATGCTATATAAATGAAACTGAAATTTAATAAAAATTACATATTTCAAAGATAGATGTATGCACTAGTTGCAGGACAGTAGCATAGCTTGAAAACTTTCTAATGTGTGGCTGTTGTAGTGACAGCCTGTTTGTGCTGCCACCAGGTGGACAGGAAATCATGCATTAAATATTGAGTATTCACAGACTGCTCAACAGAAGAAGTGCTGGACCTGATATTTACATTTTTGACAAGGTTTTTTGAATTGGTTGTTGCAAGAAAACAGACACACCAGACATCTGTTACATGAAATGTATTGAGAACAGTCTGATCTCAAGTTTAGGATAAACCCTGCAGTGGCTTCTGAACTCTTGCAAAAGCAGAATTTTGATTTTTAACAGCTGATAAAATAGATAAATAAGCGCTAGCTTCTTCTTGGCTTCACTTGCAATAATATTATTGTATCATAGAGGGGCCTTTGAAGCGCATTCCTTTCGGTGCGGCGCAGACACAGGGGAAAAGGAAAATGAGAGGTTTAGCAAGCAACAGGAAAACCGCTATGAGAACACATTCCAGGCCGAGCAGACCCTGTGCGGTGGGACAATAAGGGGTGGGACAGAACTGTATACTATTTAAAAATCTGCAATCTTGGCTTTAAATCAGGAACGCAGACAAGACCCAAAGTGTTCTTACTTAGTGAGTAAGTAGAGGAGTCGGTGGGGAACAGCCAGAAAGCGGAAGGAGCGTGGTTCCAAAAAGACGGCGGTTTGTGTTCTCGGTTTATCAGCGCAGATTTGGACCGAGATGAGATAGTTACAGCTTGTCCCCCTGTCAGGACTCAACCAGCTGCCTTTTCATTTTCACTTCTGCCACGCTGCCACCCTTCTTCCTTTTTTTCTTTTAAGAAGTGTGTGTATTTACGATTTTTAACTTTAATTCGAGGGGGCCGTGAAGGGGTGAAGGAAAAAAAGGACGTACTTTTCTCAAAAACGTCGTTTAGTCGTCATCGAAGCGGCGAAGGATGAGAGTTGTGAGGGGAAACATCTGCATTAGGGCCGTGTAGACGGAGGGAAAATGAAGCTGTTGGCATTGTAAAGCTTTCTTCTACCTATCGTTGACAAAACTTGGACCAATGAGAAGCGCTTGGAGCCGTCTTTGATATGGGAGACGTGAGGCGTTTACATCTGTCAAGTTAAAAAACACAAAAACAACACGAGCAGAAACAGGTAATGGTCGTGGGTTTGTTTTCTTTTTATTCTGTTCACTGAACTATTATTATGAATCTTGTAGCACTGTAACACTGTAACACCGGATTAAAAGTTACCTTTTGACAGCGGCTTACATCAATCCACGTGTTTCCAGATGTGAACAGGTGTCAAATGGCCTGATCTTCAAGTCAGAATTAACAGCATTTACAGATTTTAACTGCGGTATTTGTTTCTTATTACTCGCCGTGTTTTTGTTATCATAGCTAATCTGTTATATTGTGGCACAGGACACGGTGAACTACCTTTATTTATTTCTATGTAACTGAGCACTACGCACAATTTAAATAGCCCACAGCAAAAATTGTGGTCTAGTAGACTTGATTTTAGAGGTGCTTACTTTTCCCTGCCCTGCGTGTGTTACGTGTCAAATGTGGCTTGTTGTGGTATTTTATTATCTGTGTCAGTCCTAAAACTCAAGTAGTGGTCACTCTGTAGTTGTTTCATACTTTAAACATAAGGATTTAACATATCCTATGTTTTATATCTTATAAATATGAGAAACATTCATCTCATTCGTAGGCCCATTTGAAGTAGTTAAACAGCATTCACTGACCACCTACGTCATTTAATTGTATCACTGTATTGCAATTTTATTTCAATGTAACATTGATAGAAAACATCGGTCCACTTCCTAAACTTAAAAAGAAAGAGTGCTTTACTGATAGTATCTTTGCACACTTACTAAAAACACAGATTTTCTTTCATACACAGGGTTTATTCTTCACGCATGGCTATTTTTACCCAAATAAGGATGTGGGTACTTCCTGAACTACTGGCATATGCCTTGTGACCTTTTTTTTCTAACAAATCTTTTAAGGTGAAAAGTCCATTCATTTTGAAGTGTGCAGAATGTGACATTTGCTTACAAAGATTTACACACATCCACACACAGGAAGTGTCTTTTGGCTGCAGCTCATTGTAAAAGTGACACAGGTTCTTTCCAAGTGGGTGCTGTTGCTGATCTCTTCAGGGTGCATCACTCATACCAAGATCTTCATGCATTTTTTTCCCTTCTTCTTCTTCTTGAGAAGCAAAGGCCACTCTCTGTGCACCGTATGTGTGAGGTACAATAATATTTCATTTGTCTTTTCCATTCTCTGACCAACGTCTATTGTAGGTATGCATGTTAGGAGCACTGAGTAAGCCATAAATCCTTCCAAGCTTGTCTTGAAAAGAAGGCACAGTGCTGCCAAGGTTACTGGCAGTTGATGACAATCACTGGATTACACGCAAAGGTTAAACGTTAAAATGACTGAATGTGATGTTTAAGCTGAGAATAAAAGCTTTTACAGTAACTCTGCTTAAAGTTACTTTCCTCCATTTTTTTTGGGGGGGGGGGGGGGGGGGGGGTGAAACGAGGCCCAGCAGAAAGGAAGTTTGAGACTCCTTTGCTGTTCCTCCCAATCCAGCTCTTAACTACACCGTCATCGCGATGGAATGAGAGATCTGTCTCTCTGTAGATGACAGGAAGCGATGTCAGTGGATCTTTTCCCCTGTGTAGTTTTAGGACAGAATGGAGACAAACAGGAGAGAGCTTAGAGAGGAAGTTTGCTGGAGTATAAAGTTAGGCTGCCCACGATTGAGGTTGTGATTACTGCACTCTCATATTAGGACCCAGTGCATGGTAAAATTATATCCAGTTGTCAGTTGTCCACCGAGAATAAGAACATTGTGTAGGAGTAGTTGTGTTTATCCTATTCTTCTCCTGGACCCACAGATTTAACACAGTTTACATTCAGTCTGAGTGATTCAGGAAGTGCGCTTTGCTGTTTGGTAGAATATAGCTTGTGGTTTTAGTGTGCCAGAGCTGTGTGCAGCGGGTTGTTGTGCACTGAGCTTGAACCCTAGATGCAAAGAATGTATAAAGATCATTTTAGTGTGATATTTTTAACCAATAGGAAACAGAAATATCTTAACTTAGCATAAGTTTCATGTTTGATTTGACACTTTGATAAGTATAGGAAACTTTAAAGAAGATCTTCCGTAGAATTGAAGGAAAGATGCACTTAAATGCGAGCCAAGCATATATAAATATTCATCTTTATTTTTTACCCATCTGGTTTCTCATCAGTGACATTTGACACGATTTGATGGAATCACCAAAGTGACTACATCCTGTAAAATATGTGGCTTGATGTGCCACATTTAAAAGCGGATATCCGTGGTTTTTAGCAGACATGTGAAAGTTCTGCTGCCACACATCCAAAGTTCAACGGTTAACTGCTATGAGACATGTGCAGTTGGATAGATTTTTTTTTTTCTGTAACCCCCTTTTTTAAAGCATAACTTCTGTGTAATTTACACAGTGTGCCAGCATGTGCAAGTGTGTGCAACTTAGATTTTTCTGCAGCTACAATTTTGAGATGCTGTGAAGGCTTAAAGTTGAAAAAAGGAGAGCTGTGCGCCTGTTATTAAACACCAAAGACTTGAAGTGAGCCTTGAACTAATGCTGAGTGATGTGGCTCCTGCAAAATCACCCTTGCTTTGTCTTTGAGACTTCAATCTGAGAGCTTTTCTTTTACAATTCTCACAGCAGAGTGTGCCACAGTTTGAACATTGACTTTTGGTGATTCCTAGTGTAGCTACAGTTTATCGTGTTACATAAACATCTCACGTGAAAGCAGTCAGTAGTAAATGCTTAATTAATTAAAGAGAAGGGAAACAGAAAACAGTCTGATTATTAGAATTATTCGTGCAAACAACACTGAATGAGTGACTGCCGTTATCTGCTGAGTTGGGTTAGAAACCTTTTAAATCTCATGTTTATTTAAAACAAATACACTCACCACCCATACTAACAAGTTACTGATTGTTAGTATCAAATTGGACTGCCTTTTGCCTTCTGAACTGCTTTAAGCATTTTGTAGCAACGATTCAACAAGGTTCTGGAAGCACTGCTCACAGATTCTGGCCCATATTGACACGATAGCATCACACAGTTGCTGGGGAATTGTTTGCTGCATGTCCAAGATGCAAATCACAACATCCAAGAGGGAATCCCCTTGACTGAGATCTGGTAACTGTGAGATGATCAGAGCTTTGTGACATGGCACGTTATCCTGTGGGAACTGGATTCTGCTGTGGTCATGAACGGTATTGACATGATCAACAAATACGCTTTCTGTAACTGACCCTACCACCTGAATGCTACGGCAGAAATCAAGACTCATTAGACCAAACAGCATTTTTCTCATTTTCTGTTGTCCAATTTTTACCTGGTGTGGTCTTCTGCTGCGGTTGTCCATCTGCTTCAAACCAATGTGTTGTCCATTCAGAGATGCTCTTTTGCATAACTGATTGTAGCGAGTGGTTATTTGAGTTACAGTTGCGTCTTGTCGGCTTCAAACAGTCTGTCTATTTCTGTCTGACCTCTGGCATCAAGAAGACATTTTTGCCCAGATACCGGGTCCATATTTTCTCTTTTCTTGGACCAGTCTCTGTAAACACTAGAAATGGATGTGTGGGAAAATCTTAGTAGATCAGCAGTTTCTGAAATGCTTAGACCAGCCAGTCAGGCACCAACAACCGTGTCACGCTCAAACCACTTAAATCACCTTTCTTCCCCATCCATTCTGATGCTTGACTAGAATTCTAGCGGGTCATCTTGACCATCTTGACTATGTGCCTAAATGCACTGATTTGCTGCCATGTGACTGGCTGATTTGAAAGTTCAAACCTTAGCATCCATGATGGTATGCTGTCTATTAATATACATACCTGAACATCTGTGAACATCTGTAACCTTAATATACAACATACCAATTTTGGATAAACATATACTATGACAAGCTGAAGCATGGCACTCTAGTAAAAGAGTCCAGGTAATGAACTGCACTTCAATTCTGTCACCCACTGAAAACGTTTAGCACATTATGAAATGAGACCTCAAACTGCTGATTTGCTGAAAATTGGTTTCCTCGGTAACAAAACACTTACATCATGTTGTTAAAAGAGGAGGTGATATGACAGAGCTAAACATGCCACTGCTCCAACATTTCCCAATGTGTTTCTAGAGTTCTAAATTAAAATTCACATTTCATCGTTTATTTCATATTTTGCAGCTTTTAATAGTTTAATCTAACAGGTTTAAGTTCATCCTTGCTATCAACGTTAGAGGTCCGAGGAGCAAGAGAGGCTGACTTTTATGTGATGCCTTCTTATTGCGTGACTCTCAGCAGTGCAGCTCTAAACAATGAGCAGACCTGAGTCTCGCCGGCCAGCCGGGTGGGGCCACTCAATAGCAGGAAGCATAGCCATCAACATTTACTCTGCGACAGGGGCAGTCCTGGAGTCGGCGGGCTTGGAGCCTGGTTAGCACAGCGCAACACATAATCTGAGCACGCATACACAAACACTCTGAACAGCCTGCTTCCCCTAAGACCCCTTTTCCCACCCAATGCAATTACAACACAGGCAGACAGGCTGGGCCCTTTGACTGTTTGTTTTACCTCATTGCTTCCTCCTCAGAGTCTGAGCTTTAGCCCCTGTTCAGCCGCTGTTCAGTAACTGTATGCAAATTTAAGCGGAATTCATAATATTAATTACCCAACTGACTTTTTTTTTTACCTAAACCTTTGGATTTTGAGACAGCTCCTAATAATTAAACATCACCAATTGTTTTTTTCATTATGTAATTACATTACCTGGTAATATTTTTGGTAATATTTTGGTTTCCCTGCTTTTTCAGAGATGGGAAGCTCTGCTGTGCTCACAGGGTTGATAGCTGGAGTTATTTTGTGGACGTCTGCCATCCATGGAGGTGAGTTGGCGGTCGGATGTAGAAAATAATTTTCACTACTGTGAGGACATTCCCTTTGTTTCATTCAATTAAAGGTGCATTACAGAGTATTTTTGGTTCTGACGCTAAATCAGATTAGACTAATGTGAAGGGTCTGATTGCACTGCAGAACCCACTGAGAATGCGCCTCATAGGTATTGTTTTGCATCTGCAGCCTGCACATAGACTGGATGGCTCAGTCTGCTGGTTGTCATAAACATAAGTAGTTGTTTCCAGAAAGCAAGTTGAGACAAGAAGGCTGTGCAATACCTGTCAGATGTGAAATGGCAGAATAAACGGGTGCCTGGTGAAGGTAGTCAAATGCCAACTGCAGGGCTGGTTGAGCTATATCACAGCCTGTCTTCCTCTTAGCTTCCAAAAATGTTTGCAGCACCGTAAACTATTTATGGTTTCTGCAGAGTTCTGCTTGTTTTGGGTTTTTTATACCACATTTATAGCAAAAGGTGTTTTGTGGCTTTTCATGCACACATGCTACACTTTAACATTTAAAGTTATATGTTACCCTATCCATCCACTGAGTCCTTTTTAGTATCATAGTTCAAAAATATGACGATTTAAAATATAAAAAGTATCTGTTTATTTAGACCTTTCTATAACAACTATTTACTTAATTATATTTGAGGAGGTAGAGTTTAGAATTTTTACATTTTCTTTCAAAACAAAGATGGAATACTTGAATTTCATGTGTTTTTGGCTTTGTTTTACTGGACGTAATTTGTGTTATTACATGACCCCCCATCTTCCAACTTGTTTCAGTGCTGATTTCATGTATTTTCCAGACACCATAGATGATGGGGATCTGCTGTGTGCCTGCAAAAATGACAAAGGCACATGTAAAAATGAAACATGCAGGGGAAAACATTGTTTTTATAACTGGATGAAAGACGGATATGAGGAGTTGGGCTGTTTCAGTGAGGTCACCAAAGTGCAGTGCCACTCCTCCTTGCCCAACTACTTTACGAAGTGCTGCAGAGAGGACTACTGCAACTCCAACTTCACAGTGCCTCCAAACATAAGTCAGTACCTAAAGCCTTTCCTTTTCAATACTGGAACATCACATTATCCAAGAAACAAAGAGCTAGTGTGTCCCTGTAAATAATGCTTTTGTCTTATTTCAGTTGGGCCTCTGGCTCATCTCCACAGTTCAGTTAACATCTAGCACTGTTTTGCACTTATATTACTGTAGCTTCCCTTTAGATAGCAGCTGGTTCCCCCTTGTGGTCAGTAAGAACATATCAATGTCATGCCACTTGAATTTTATCTCATGAGTTTAATCTTTTCAGTTTCTTTGTGTCTATATGTGTGTATGTTCCTGACTTCTTCTGTGTTTCCAGATGGGGACCCGACACCGACACCCCCAGAAGCTGGTTACCTAGCGCTGTGGATCTCCCTGTTCCTGCTGTTCTTATTTGTTATTGCCTGTGTCTTTGGCCTGATACTACTCCTGCGCTTCCGACGTGCAGCCCGCAGACTACAAGATGCTGAAGGCCATGATGTCAAAATACTCAAAGTCCCCAGTGGAGATGACCCCACATATGGCGTAAGAGACGTTTCATGGCTGACGTCAGACAGAATACAGGAAAACTTTCCTGTCTTTTAGTTTTTACGTGTGGATTTTAAATGCCTGCCTGTCTTCTTTTCTCTCACCAGAATATCTATGATGAGTTTTGTACATCAGGGAGTGGGACAGGGCTTCCATATCTTGTCCAGAGAACTATGGCCAGGCAAATCTCACTTGTTGAGTGTGTCGGTCAGTCTCATTTCTCTTCCTTTTTTTGAACACACAAGTAAAATTATATTCTGGAAATGTGGTCGAGCATGAAAATTGTATGGGATATAGAGATATTCATGACAGCTTGATGTCTTTACTTTGTGTGTGTGTGTGTGTGTGTGTGTGTGTGTGCGTGTGTGTGTGTGTGTGTGTGTGTGTGTGTGTGTGCGTGTTGAGAAGTTTTTCTTTCTTTTAATTTTTGTTATATTTGCACGTTCAAATAAACTCTGTTCTATTTTATTCTATTCTATTTATTTGCAATTAATGATGTCACTTTGTTCGTAGGCAAAGGCAGGTATGGAGAGGTTTGGAGGGGAACGTGGATGGGGGAAAGTGTCGCCGTCAAGATTTTCTCCTCTAGAGATGAGCACTCCTGGTTTAGAGAGACAGAGATCTACAATACTGTACAGCTGCGACACGACAACATACTCGGTATGATACCAGTCCTTCGCCTCCAAAGAAAAGAAATTGCACCTTTAAGAAAAAACATTCAAACAGCAACATTTTCTCTGTTTGCTTTTGCTTTTTAGGTTTCATAGCCTCCGACATGACATCCAAGAATTCCAGTACCCAGCTGTGGCTCGTCACCCACTATCATGAGCTCGGGTCTCTTTACGATTTCTTGCAGTACAGCAGCTTGGACCCAGAGAGCTGCTTGAGGATGTGTCTGTCTGTGACCTGTGGCCTGGTCCACCTCCACACTGAGATTGTTAGCTCCCAGGAAAAACCAGCTATTGCCCACCGAGACCTGAAAAGCCGAAATATTCTGGTAAAGCGCAACGGACAGTGCTGCATCGCTGATCTCGGTAAGGTTTGCAAGGATATTCACAAAATCTGCTAACAGTTTATAGCAATGTGATTAGAGAAAGAGCTCTTTAAAGATGCATTTTGTAGTGTGTATTGTACTGTAAATTAAAAGCTTTTTCTGTGTTCATTCGTTCCTCAGGTTTAGCAGTGATACACTCTCAGTCCCATGACTACCTCGATATGGGCAATAACCCTCGCGTGGGGACCAAGCGCTACATGGCCCCTGAGGTGCTGGATGAAACTATCCGTGTGGATGTTTTTGAGTCCTATAAGCAAACTGACATCTGGGCTCTCGGGCTGGTCTTTTGGGAAATTACCCGCAGGACTCTTGTCAATGGTAGGTTAACAGTGATCTGTTTTTAATGTTATGCCTTTCCATCCATTAGCAGAAAAATCTGGCCTTAGATTAAACCTCAGGAAGCAAATGTAGATATATATCCACAAATTTGTTATGAAGCTAATGCATCACACGAGCGAGCGTGTTAAAAACAAGTTCTTTGTCACACGTCTGTCTGCTTTTGTAGAGTATATAGAACAAGCAGCCAGTCCCATGTCTCTCAGCAGGCCAGTGTTTTTCTAGTCTGTGTCTGCCTCTGCTATCCTCTCTCATGATTAGCACTGCAGTAATTATAAACAGTCTTATCTGGTGTCAGCACTCACTTGTACATAGTCCAGATGCCCGTGCATGCAATTTTTATATGCAAGCACACAGCCATGCACCAATGACTGTGTGTGTGTGTATGCGTGTGTGTGCATGACTTCCAGATTTCCATCCCAATGTAGTCACCAGGGAGTTCATATCTCTCCCCGTTCTCTTGTTTAGCGAGACATGCTTTACAAAACTCCCACCGCAGCCTGTCTGAGTCTCTGAGTGTGCTCTTTCAGGCTTCATATGAAAACACATTTGTGTTCCGCAGATGTATGAAGAGATAACCCTCACAACAAGACACCTCACTGGGCTTTTAATTTGATAATTCTGACATCTTACTTTGCTTGATCACCCCACTGAATGACAAGAGGGGAACAAGTGATCCACTGTTTAACTTTGGGGGGTTTTTTAGGCATTGTGGAAGATTACCGTCCACCCTTCTTTGACCTGGTGCCCTCGGATCCCAGCTTTGAGGAGATGAAAAAGGTGGTGTGTGTGGACCAGCAGAGGCCCAGTCTGCACAACAGACTCCATTCTCACCCAGTAGGCTATTTGGCATAAACAGACACACACAAGTAGACATAAAAATGAACGCAAAAGTACAATTACATTTTGGAAATGTGGTGTTTTATATTTTTTCTGCCTTTTTAAGATATTGTCAGCCATCGTGAAGGTCATGAAGGAGTGCTGGTACCAGAACCCAACAGCCCGCCTTACAGCCTTGCGAATAAGGAAGACTCTCTCCAAACTGGACCACGACGACTTCAGCATTGAAAAACTGAAGCAGGATTTCTAGACTGAAACGAGGAAACTGGATTGAAAACACCAGAAGGGATTTTGCACCACATTCCAACAAATGAAGTGCATATCATTACCATATTTTGATCTAATCACTCACTCGGTGTCTGTATCATATTAAAACCATATGACTTTGTGTAGAAGCATCTAGAGCCTCTTGTACCAAATGTTATATTTTTTGCAAACGCAAACATTCATCCACCATGATACTTAATACCTCTATAAATGAGGGAGCTACATTTCAGTTAGTTCAGGTTTAGGCCAGTTATTTTTAATTATCACAAAACAGTTAACATAGTTTTGTACTCCTTGTCTAACTCTCTCATTGTTGTGACAGAATGGAAAATCATTCTCTTAGGTATAATGTGGATTTTCCCAAAATGACCAATGATCCTTAAAACCACAGATAAGACAGGAAATATGTAAGTATTTATACACTCAAATGAAAGTACATTACCTGTCCTGTAAGTATGTTTAACTTAACTAAACTAAGCATATATTATCTGCACATAAAAGCAGTGAGATATTTAGATGTAAATACATTTTTATGTAACAGAATTAAATTTGATGTCTTCTTTTGCAACCATATTGTAAATATGTTTCAGGAGAGATATTGTTTTCTACTATTCAGAAATGAGACTGTGTTAATGTTGCTTTAAAAAATTTTTTTTTAAAAAACAACTTTTTTCATACATTTTTGTAAGGCTAAAATGTACCATCACAACCACTATGATCAGTAAAGGAATTCACATACATGTAATAATGGATACCTTAAATAAAGAATTATATTTTGGAAATATTTCTGCTTTACGTTTTTTTAAGCACCTATTACTGCAGTTCTCACATTGACCAGCAGAGGTCATCAGACAAACAAGAATCCATACTCCTTACATGGGAGATTTGTGTAGTGTTTTGTTTGTTTATTTTATTTTATTTTATCTGCAGTGTATCTTAAAATTAAGATGAAAAAAATTCTTCATCAGATAATTAGAGAGTCTCTCTACAATTTGTAGGAGCTACATTTAAAAAGCTCTCATGTGACCTTCAGTGTATTGTTTGAATACATTTTCTCTGGGTCAAATGATTTAGTTGAGTAATAATTGCCTCAATATTCTCTCTGCTTTGGATTTCCTTTATGGAAATATTGAATGTGAGGACTTCTATTTCAAACTAATTTTTAGATCCTGTTACAAAAGGAGGAACATACATATATGAATACACACATACATAAAAAACTACACATAGAAAATATGTTGAAAGTTAAGCACTGGAGCAGAATGTCAAAAAGAATAAGAAATGTCCAATGGGAATTAAAACTGTGCAACAGTTTTAAAATGTTGCCTGGTCACTGGTGAAAATAAGACTTTCGGCTTCATCCCCTTTGCGTAATATTAGCATTCCAATGTTTTCTTTCTGCATCTGTCATGCTTGCTCTTTATCTGTTTATGTCTGTGTGTGTGTGTGTGTGTGTGTGTGTGTGTGTGTGTGTGTGTGTGTGTGTGTGTGTGTGTGTGTGTGTGTGTGTGTGTGTGTGTTGTCTGTCTTCCTAGTTGTTGAACAAATGCCAGTGAGATAATACTCCCTTGAAGTCCCAGTCTGTCTGGTCAGTCAGATGAGGAGCTGGTTATTTTTAACACTGCAGGGGGTTGTTGAAGTATCAGAGAGGCCAAGCTGTGTGTCAGTGAGTGCAGAAGCCCATCTCACATCTCCCTGTGTTTTCCTCCTCTGTGTATTCCTTTTCACTGTGGGATCATTCCCAGTGGCTCTGTAGAGACAGGAGAGATTTGTTCAGCAGACAATGCCCGCTGAAGAAATGTGCAGATAAATTGGACAGGGCCGATAATGGACAGATATAAAGCCACAGAGGAGGCTGTGCAGACACAGTTAGGCTCAAGGATAGATCAGTGAGAGTGCTAGTAAGAGGACAGGTGATAAAAGCAGGCACAGAGAAAGTCCCTAATGCACCTGGTTGCAGCCTGGCTCACCTCTTCCTGAGCTACATTCTCAGCTGGAGGCAGATGAATGTATTAGTATAGACAGGTTTGGTCCCTGAGGAGAGACAACAATCCTGAATAGAGCTGGACCAAAACACCTTGTGCTATCTTTGGATGCACGATTATTTTACACTTTCGGACTGGAAATTGCAAACGGATGTAACTCTCTCTCAAAATCTGATACAGTGGCTTAGATGTGATTTGAGATCAAGTAAAAAATATATATAAATAAAGCAATAAAATGGTCTCTTATGCAGATTTGAACCAGATTTACCTCATGCGCTTTGATCAGGGAACAGCAAACGAGTATACATTTGTCAGATGTTGTTCCCCATGGCTGTAATATCAGTGGGGGATTTGTCTGATAATGAATCAATCACTGAGTATGGGTGGATAAACATCTGAGTGCAGCAGAGTATTACTAATCTAATTCCAGTCAAATGCAGGGAGGCCTAGAATCATCTCCTCTCATGGGGCCTGCGATTTCAAGTTCTGCATCCAAATCACAATCCATGATAAGATAAAGGTTTTGTCACTCACACTGGTTTCCTGGTCCGTTTCCATTAGATCACCGTTCCTATGAAGAAGCTTGGTGACTTCACAGCATGAAATTTTGACAGAACATTGTGTTAACAGCTGTGACTTTATGTCAAAATTTTAAGTGTTTTTAAGCAATCAACATGAAAAAGGTGTTATTTTGTTTCATGTTTGTTTTACCTGATGAATTTAAGTGTTGAGCAATAATTCTAATGAAAAGCAGTTTGACCCAGTTAGATCCTTAAATAGATTTTTGTTCACCAAAAGTACAGCTATGAGTAATAAACGTAATCTGCACAGCATATTTGCTGAAGATTAATTCATCCTGCAGCTGAAACACATGCATAAAAATAAATAAATAAATTATAGAGCCCTAGATGCACTTTGTTTACACACATTAAAGCCAGTTGTGGCAACACATTTAGTCACATTTCACAGACATACACACCAACATTATTTTTCATTTTCAGAAATGATAAACATTGCCAGTTACACTCAGTTTGTTCACTTGTTGTTTTCTTTCATGTTACATAATACACAGAGCTCAATAAAAAAAGAAACTTGCTTGAAAATATATATTTGGAAAAAGTGAACTGAGACATAAAAATTCACAGAAAGAAAACAGATTGATTTCAGTGAAAGCAGCACCTGAGCGTGGTCATACATTTTTAGTAGCTAAACCATCAAATGCACAATGTTAGCTATGAACTGAGCTCACAAGGCTCTTTTTGGTATTATATATAATCATGAAAAACACACTGCAATTACTGGATAGTGAAGATTTGACTTAATATATCCCAGATCATTTTAACATCAATCATTAGAATATTATCCAGGCACCTAATTTCCAAAAGCACTTTTAATTTATCATAAATAACACACACAGTGATCACTCCTGCTCTTTAGATGATGTGAAACTGGAAGAAGGCAATTCGCCCACCGCTTTATTTACCACACAGCCCTGACCTCAGGGGCAGAAGGGGACGTGCAGCCCTCAGCCCTCCCCTTTAAACTCGCACGTACACACCCCTTTAAACACGTCACTCGGCTGGCTGGCAGGCTGGCTAGTATCTGGCGGTGGTGGTGTGCGGTTGGACTGTGGTTGTGTTTCAGGTCTGGTCGTGTTGATAACGACACACTTACGACGCATTTCATCGCGGGAGAGATGGGAGTTATGAAGAAATGGCTCTAAAACAAATTGCCCCAACGCTGCTGGCCCTGCTCGGGCTGGTGGCCGTCGGTAATGGTAAGTTTCATCCGAGCACCTCTCCGGCTTTTGTCTCGATGTGTTTTCCTGGACTGGGCATCGCCTGTTGTCGCTAATCGTCATGGCGCTCTCTATCGCGGATTTGGCTAGCCGTGTCTTGCTAGCGTCGACCTCAAAACCACGGCTGCTGTTTGGTCGAACCGGCTGCCGTGCCGTGTTTGATGATTTATCGATATTTTTGGCTTTTATCCGCTGACAAATTCAATTGAGCTGATGTTGAACACGAGTAGCGAAACCAACAACAACCACAACAACAACATGGTGGGGCTGTCTGTTCCGAAGCGCCAGCTAACGTCTGCTAGCTAAAGTTCAATAATGTTGATAAATCTGTGTTATTAAATGGATACAAAACTGATATAAATATGATTTTATTATTCTGTACGAACACCCCAAGCAAGGAATAGTAGTCTACATGGTGCTGTTGATGCTGAGGTTAATCTCTTGTGTGGCTGTTATGCTAACTTATTTACAAAATAGTGTCTTTTTGGCTTGTGACTGCTTATCGCTGTTTTGCTTGGGGACATCGTATAATGATAGCTGGCTGGTTGAATTTGCGTAATGTGGTCAGTTACAGTTTCGTCACATGTTGTGAGGACTGGTTTCCACGCTGGAAGGAGCAGAAAGGAGCCTCTGAATGAAGGCCTAACCTACTTTGTGCATGAAATGTGTTTTCTGAGGGTAAACACTGGCAGCTCTGCCATCGCTTTCCATTTGTAAAGAGTGAAAAGGGTGCTTAGTGGACCCCCACCCCCCCTTTCCTTCCTGCACAGCAGAAAGTGAATGCTGGCATAGGGCGACAGCAGCCGTACATTCAGCCATCCCAGACAGAAGTCAGAGTTGAAGTCTGGGTTCATTGTGATGGAAATGTGGCAAGTGGGGTCTTTTGAGGCGCCAGTTATGGTCCTTCTTCAGTCCGATTCCTCCCCATCTGCTGGAGCAGCTGATGCCCAGCTTCACACAACAGCACCACATCACAATATATCACTATATGTAACAGCACACACAGTATATCACCAAATATTCAGCCAAAGCACAGAGCGTTTGGCCCCTCAGCGCATCTACTGACCTTTAAGTTTGCTCCAAACGTCCCTTCACTTTCATTATGCTTCAGTAGGTTAGACACAAGCATGTCTTGTTTTATGAAAAACTCTGTTCTCTTCCTTTGAGTTTTGCACCTTTGTTTCAACTTGCCACTCACTGGATACACTTATTATTAAAATGATCCGTGTGCCAGGGGGAAAAAATGATCTTATTTGGAGTTGTGGTTGCTCGTTTTCCTTTTGTTTGCTTTGTTCATTTGTCTCTTTTAATTCTATTTTTTTTTTATACTTTTTCAACATGTTCAAAATAAAGATTCAATCAATCAATCAATCTTTGCTTCATTTGTTATCCATTAAAGTGTACTGTGCTAAACAATTGAGTCATCCTTCCGAGAATCATAAAAACTGTTCCTCCCCCACAAGTTTAGATAAGGGCGCAGTACACTAAGGTTGATCAGTTCAAGGCATGCTGGGAAAATTGTCACACCTGAGTGGCCAGTTTGTTTGCCTGGGTTACACCAACATTAACAGAGATGTGTGAAGGGGGAGAGTTGGGGGTTGGTCTGTGACCGGTGCAGACACACACAGTGATAATGGGTCTGTCCATCTGGCAGGGTTTGTCATGCAAGGGGGGCCACGAGTCTATCATGAGCTGCTTTCTCCCTATGTAATGGATTACACCATGCACAGGCTGAAACCAGACAAACCTGAAAGCTGCTTCGCTGGAGCAGATTCCAGGCCTGCGCGAGTATGTTTTTGTGAGAATATGCTTTACTCACAGGTTTGAATCTGTCACGTGTTGTTGACTTCACGAGGATTAGGAGTCACTGGTGTTATGGGCATTACATGTCTACGTGACGCAGTCAGACTGGGTGAATTGAACAAAGTAGCAATGTGATATGGGCACTGTCAACCACAGTGCCGCTAGGTAGGGCGCGTCCCTCCCCTTCTCTCTACATTCTCCATCTCACTTATATAAAAGCCTGCTGCTTTGTCAGAATTTAATCTGTACTTTGTTGTCTGTGGTCCCGTTTCTGCTTTCATTCACTTACTTCTAACAGGGTGGTGAAGAAAGCTTTAGTTTGGGTTGGGTTTTTTTTTTTTTTAATTTTTTATCTCTAGGTTAGAGGAAGGCCATTGGATAGATGAGCTCCTGCTATCTCTTGACCTTTGAACTCACCTTTGGAAGCTCTTCAACATACAATCACCAGGCCTGCCAGACTATTGTCGTTTCCTGATGTGCCTCTTTTCCACTCTTTAGTCATGGATGCATAACCCTGCTGTCTTTCTGGTAAAATGACCGCCTTCTGTCATTCAGACATGGCTTATTAATGTTTCTTCATTTATTTTACACATACAACGTTGATGGATAGAACCACATACATGTGAGATTTGGATATCATGCATCTAGTGAGGTATGATATCCAATAGGAGGCAAATAGAGCGTATAATGTTCTTCCCATCATTTATTTAACACATTGAATGTGTTAAATAAATAAATGAACATTAGTGGCCTATGTGTGAATAACAGAATGCATTAGATCAGAGTTTTCTGACTGCAACATAGTGACCGAACATGAGTGTATTCAGAAGGATTCTTTCCCCCCCTTCTCATTATGAGCAACTGAGATGCACAGCAGGCAACGGCATGATTCACAGTGGTTTACATCAACACATTGTAATTGCACGCATGCCTATACATTTATGCAAGTATATAGGTTTCAGAATTAGATAGTAGAGTGTTGTCGGTCTGCTGCTTTTATGGAAAAAGGCCGTAGTGCTCATTAAGATGTAAGGTAGACCTGTTCAGGTGCACTCAGATTAATGGATAATGTTGCGTGTCTGTGGCGTGTGGTTGTGGCTTGAAACTAAAACATGCCTTCCTTTCAGTTTGAACAGGGAACTCACTCTACAGGGGTAAACGGTGCAGGTGCTTGTGTAATGTCAAATTTGATGTGAAAGAGTTCAGGTGGTGGCTGTGTGAGCTAGTCAGTTTGGAACATGCGTATACCTGCCCATTAGATCAGAGCAGGGAGAATGTACAGAGAGGTTGAAACTTTATAGGTTCCAAGGTGTAAGCCCGTAAAGAGAAGACGGTGTGGACAGGGGAGGGGAGATGGACATTTGGATTTCAAGCAAGATTGAGTTTGAAAAGTAGAACGTGTTTTAAAGGGGCGGGGGTTCCTTCTCCCTCAGTGTGTAGAAGTTGTTTAAACCTGTTCTAGATAAGTTGTATTGTCTGCCAGATCCCTGCAGCTATGTCGTGATCAAATGAAGTTGCATCACATCCTCTGTATAAAATTTCTGGTTGCTTCCTGGCTCAGACACCACCTCCTTTGCAATTTGTGTTTACTAACAATTTCCATAATGTGGCACTGAGCCAGTCGGGGTCAGGTTAGGTCCGGGGTGGTCTAGTTTTCCTTCCATAATGACCAGTGTTGTTAATGACCTCCTTTGGCCCGGAGGCAGAGAGCCCTAATTGCTACAGCAGACGGCATAGCCCCGGACTGACCCGGCTCCTCCATTACTGATGCTAGACCGCAAGAAATTACTATCACTTTAGAGCCAGCCAACTTCTTGCCTGTCCTCTTCAATTTACTCTAAAGTACTTGTCTTTGTTTAAAGAGTTTTTGCATATTGTTCATGAACCTGCATTTGTTTCTGTGGCGTATCTTAAGCATACACAGACATAAGATCTGTGATTTCTCACCGTGCTTCCACAGACTTGATAGTTACATTAATTTATGTCTATAGAGCTAAACTCGACAGCTTCCTCCATTGCATGTCTCTTTGATTTGTTTTTCTTTTTTGTTTTTTCTGACTGCTGTTGGAATTTAGATCAGACCCACACTGCCTTGTAATTTTCTGCTAGAAGGTATGCGGTCTACTTGTCAAGTTTTCTCTAATACTTCCGTGACAATGATTTACTTTGATTAGTGTGATCCAGGGTAAAACTTTTGCTTTTGGAATCCAGTGAGAGTGCCTTATCTAACTAGCTCTTCAAATACCATTTAACCCTATTTTCTCTCCTGGGCTCAGATAGTGTTGGTAGCTTAAACAGAGCAAAAATTTCTTATGAGTAAGTGTGTGAATATGCAAAGTAGTTGCTTTTTTTGAGCTTTAAAGGTAACTGCTGGATTTATGCCAAATCCTTGTGGTGTTCTCGGATCAACGTTGCATTTTGTCTGGGCTGTTTTTATTTTGGTTTCACAATATTATTAGCTTAAGGATTATCTGCAAAATAACTTAATCTGTCTTTTTTCACAATGAAAAGAGTGACATAACTAAAATTTATATTTTTGCCATATGTGAAATTTCTATATATATGTTGTGCTATGTATATATTGTCATTCTGATCATTCTTCTCAGTTATTTATGCAATGAAAATACAAATGACAGCAGAATCAAGGAGTTTTGGAAATTAGCTTTAGTTTTCAGTGCGTCACTTCAGTTTTATTTATGTAACACCAGATCACAACAAGAGTTTACCTCAAGGTGCTTAATATTTTAAGGTGAAACCCTACAAAAATCACCAAGGGGGAAAAAAAAAAAGTTTGGACTATGAAACTGCCCTTTATGATCAGACACGTGGCAATGGTGGGACAGGACAAAACTCCCCTTTTAACAGGAAGAACTTGACATCAAGGCTAAACACAAGCAAACTAAAAATAAGTGTGTAAGTGTCTGCAGTGTATTTGGCGCCAGTTGTTGGTCTGTAAGAAAACAGTGTTTGTGTTTAACAAATAATTGTAACCGAAGAGGTGAAAAAAACGACACTTCTGCAAACATCCAGGATGGGTTTCAAGCAGCTTCAAATGTCATTGACTCATATTACCACCATTTTAGAAATCAGTTTGAGAATCTGAGCACAAGTGTCTGCAACAAATCCAAAGTGAACCTGTGCTCACACTCGTGTGCTTTTGAACCCAAGCAGAACAACAGACAAGACAGGAAGGGATGTAGCCTCAGGCTGGTGGTTGGTAGACATGGTAGAAGCAGCCTCGGCCCCAGAGACTTCACTTTAGAATCAGATCAGTAATCTGACCCTGAGATGCAGACAAAGGTAATGACTTTCCTCCTTCCCCTAGCATTGATTAGGACACAGTTGTGGTGTGTGCATGTGTATGTTAGCCTGTGTATGTGTGTTGCACTCACACTGTCTGGTGGCGTCTGCTTGTCTTGATCAGCTCTCAGTCTGGTATCTGTATGGATCTAATTTCAGCCAGTGCATTTTGGTAATGGTTCTCCCCATGCACGCACACGTGCTGATTGTCTGTCTGAGCCCCCAGAAACCCACAGTGTTTGTGTAACCTGCCGCCCTGCGCCAAGCACATTTACAGTATTTTCTTTATGTTATCGTACACAGAACTTCAGTCGTGTTTTGAGAGCGTTGTTTCCACCAAGTCGGTCTGAACGGCGCATGCATCTGCTGAACGCTGTCATCGTGGTTTATGGGTAAAGTTCTGTGGAATGGGGCTGTTCTGTGTTTTATTTCGTTAGGTTCATAGGACCGCCAAATTAAGGCAACGCTGTTTATGGCAACAAAGTTTTAATAATGTTTTCCTGACGGTGTTCTCCATTTCCTGTCTCAACACGAACGGAATGATTGGAACTCCGTGCTAACGGCTCAAAGGGATTGCGTTTAGGCTCTGCTCTCCCTGTTTTTGTCATGTGTTCCCTTTTCTGCTCCCTCCCATAAGTTAAAGTCTAGACTGGGTTTTAATGACAGTCGCAGCTGGTCACTTGGGCAGACCTCAATCGCAGCTGGGGGGCCCTGTTTGCCGCCTCCCCCTCTGTATTGTCCTTCCCAAATGGGGACCAACCCCCATCCTGTCTGGCCCAGAGCAGCTCCCCCAAACATCGGGGTTGTTACTGGTAACCCCACTCTGCTGTCCCCTGTATGCCACCCATCCCCCCACGCAAAAGTGCACACCCCCCACTCCAGTCTTTGTTCATGTAGGGCCAGTCCAATCCCCTCCTCATGTCGCCTTAATCTCCACACAAAGGACCAGTGTAAAGACCACCAATTATGTGGATACAAGAGCAGAGTTCACTCAAACTTCACACACACGGCCTTTTCCTCAGATCCAAGTGTATTTAGGCTCGGTAATATTCCTGCAAGTCTGGCTTTGTAACACTTTGGCTCTGAATCTATGTGCAGAGCGCTGTGTAAACAACACAGCATTTGGATAAATGTTTTTTGTTTGAATTAGTTAAGTAGCAGAACTCCACATTGCCTGATGTTCATCTCGGTTTTTTGGATGGTTTTTTGTTGTTGTTGTTGTTGTTTGTTTGTTTGTTTGTTTGTTTGTTTTTTGTTTTTTTTTAACCGCTACCTCGTGCCATCTTTTGCAAAGTTTTGTTTGGGGCTGTGATTTAGCAGTTAGATGAATATATTGGCGGGTGAGCGTTGGCTGAATTCTTGAGCAGTTTGTTCTTTTGGAGTGAATTTGAAGGCCAATTTTTTACTATTCTATTTTGGTGGTCTGCCTCCATGAGGATCTAACTTGGCAGATAAAGAACCTGTAAAGCAGGTTTCAAAGCTTGTGCTAATGAGTTGAGTCGGCCCATATTTTGCACATTCGTGTCCCTCTTTCAGTTTTTCAGAAAGCAGAGGTGACATTTGAGTGTGTTTTAATGTTTGCTGTCCAATTGGTATAAATTATATTTGAAAACTAAATCAATAACTGTACGTGTGCCCGTATGGTTTAGTGACGTGTGTTTTTCCCAGCAGCTTGTTCATTATTAACAGGATGTGAGAGAAATGTCCTCCGCCTAATTGCTTCATCTCGGGCTTTCTGCTCATGACTTTTATTTGGGTGTTTTTTCATCATGCACATATCGATAAATATTACACAGTCACCAGTAGAACCGTTTACGGCTGGTGGACAGATTTTTATATCGCCTAAGCCTGTTTGCTGATTGCATAAATGTTATACATTGTAGTCACAGGGCGTTCAACTTACAGGATGTTTTCATTTAGATAAAAGCATTAGTCAGTAATGAAACATCAGATCATTTTATCTAAACTTGTGAATCAATCACCATCAAGTTAATAATAAATATCCTCTCATGTTTTTGCTGTGCTGAACACACATAATGTTTTTGCTTCTCAGCGTGGAAGCGGGCTACACATGGTATAGTCATGAGGTAGCCCTAAATGAAAGGGAGGACTTCCCACAAACCAAACTCTTGGTAGGCCGCAAACCATCCATGGTAGAGTTGAGAAGCAAATGTGTGTGTTTTCAGCCATGTTTGGTTTCCTTCCTGAGCTTCTGTCTGTGTCTGTGTGCCATCTGTCTTACCACACACAGACTCTCCAGTGATGAATGTGCCTTTTCCTTTCAGATCACCGTGTTCTTGTCAGATCACTCCTGTTAGCTCATTATCGTGTATTGGTGCAATATGTTTGTCATGAAAAAAACTTTTATAGCCTTCAATTTGAGTTTTGTGAGGCGATTCGGTTTACAATCCTAAGTGTGGTGAGGAGGCGCTTTGTCTTAAAATGTGCTGCGTGTGTATTTCCTTTTAAATGCTGCTCTTGCTTTTGAGAACGTATTGATGAAAATGGCTCTTGTCTGGATTCACTTGGTAAAAATTTGATATGCTTTACTGAAAAGCCATAAACGGCAGACGTGAAGGAGAGATGGTCCTGGTGGAAAGAGGTGTTTCAGGTTGTCTGAATGTTGATGGAAGTAATGTGTCATCCTGCATTTAAACCTACAGCCATGACTCCTGTCATCGGTTTTATTTTGTTAAACTATTTGCCATGCACTAGCCTGATGTGGCACAGGGCTTGTTTTTCTCTTTTTATCAGGCCCAGCCTGCTTTACCTCTGTGTAATCTGCAGGAAATTCCATCTGCATGCGAACTTGAGTGAAATTTGGACACACTCAGCATTGAGTTCCTGTCACTTTCCCACTCACCTCCTCAAGAACAAGAGACACACACACACACACACACACACACACACACACACACACACACACACACACACACACACACACACACACACACACACCAGATGTGAAATATTACTGAAACTCTGCTTCAAGTGTTCCACATTTCCAGTTACTACTCGGTGAACAAGCATAGACACATCAGCGTACACGCTACATGCAAAAAATGCTCCCACGCAGAAATAAACCTTCAAGAGTTCAGGGGAAACCACTGCTATGACACCACGGTTTGTGGTTTAGGCCACTTGGATGTTACATGCAGATGTTGCAATAAGTATATCACTCATTGAATTTTTTCTTTTTTTTATTACTTTATTACTTATTATTTTTTATTACTACTCTGGTAGTTGCTTAATTTGCTGGAATCTGCTGACACCTTTTGGCCGACCTCTTCGTTGGTTCAAAAAGAGAAGATCACTGAGCTCATCTGGTCAAAGAAGCCCTTTAGTATAAGACACAGAGGATTAGTGGAATTTTGCCACTCTCAACGTCTTTCTTTCCTCTAGGCTAGGCATTGTCAGCTGTCCGACCAATGTTGAGCCTCTTTTTGAAGAAGAATAGGGATTGAAATTCCTCTTCTCTTTGTGTCTCCTCCTGTGTTGTTTTAGGGTATAGTGGTCTTGTCTTTGTTAATTCCACAGTGATTAGTCTCAAGTGGTCCAGCCTTTGTCTGGCCTCACCCACGGTAGTGTTGACAGTACGTTTTTCATTTTGGGTTTTCCTGTGTAAAAGGAACAACCAAAAATAAAAACGGCTCCACATTCCTACAACCAACTATGCCATGCCCTGCTGTGCGCTGTGGTAGGAGTAAACCTTAGAAGAAACCCAATGTGCTGGCCTTGCTCTAAATGAGAAGCATGTGTGGTATGACTCGAAATCACATTTCACTCCAAATCTAATCAGTTTTCAGTTTCTTGCTCTCTGGATTGCTCAACCAGTACTGGTTCTGTTTTAGATGTGGCAGGCACTGACCTCATTTGTTTGCGCGTATATGGACCACCGTAGTTTTATTGTGAAAGCGGCAGGAGTTCCAGTGTGTCACCTTTTAATAGGTTCCTGCGCAGAAGTGTGCTGTGTTTAATAAAACTCTGGTCTCATTAGCTGAAACAGTGGCGGCTCTCGGTGTCGATGAGAAAAAGCCGGGAGAGGAATGGAGCAGAATGCTGCATTGGGGATTTGGCAGGAGCCCTCTCCCCTTGTTGAGTTTCACTTTGTCTGTCCCGACGGGCAGGACTGTCTCCACCCTGCGTGTCTGGGTTCATCTGCAGTGAAGGATCTGATTTCAGGGCTGTCTGGCTGCTTCTGCTGAACACTAAGGATCTGTGTCTGCATGTCATAATATGCCCACAATTTAAAGGGACCCTCATTACATTTTGTATTGAAACAGTGGTGTATGCTTGCCCCCTGCTGGGCACAATGAAGAAGTGAACTAGAGGACTCTGTAACCTCGTGGTGATAAACTTCTTTTCTTTTTCTCACTCTCTCAGCTTTACATTGCAACTGCACAAACTGTGAGAAGACAGGCTATGAGTGCGAGACAGACGGTGCCTGCATGGCTTCAACTTATTATGTCAATGGGAAGGAGGAACACGTACGTGTCTGCATCAACCAGGACAGCCTGGTCCCTCCTGGGCAACCGTTCTACTGTTTGAGTGCTGAAGGTTTCTTCAATACTCACTGCTGCTATGTAGATTACTGCAACAGTATTGACCTGAAAGTCCCAGGTGAGACCTCATTAAATACTTTAGAGCAATTGTGACTGTTTATTTATTTTTTTATTTTTTTAACCCATTTCTTTTGTTTTGTTTTGTCGTCTTAGTCCCAACCAAAGGGGGGGAATGGTCAACCCAAGTGAGCAACTGGGGGCCAGTGGAGCTGGTGGCAGTGATTGCAGGGCCCGTGTTCCTGCTCTGTGTGTTGCTGATGGTCGGGGTGTTCCTGTTCCAGTATCACCAGAGGGCCTACAGCCACAGACAACGGCTGGAGGTAGAAGATCCCTCCTGTGACCATCTATACTTGGCCAAGGACAAGACGCTCCAGGACCTAATCTATGACATGTCCACCTCTGGATCAGGCTCTGGTCAGTATGCAAAAGCAGGAGCTTCCATACATCCTTAGATATATCAGTATGCCCAAATGAGTAACATTCACCATAACGGTGTGAGGATACTTATCAGGGAACTCTTGTTGATTTGTTGCCTGTCTGTTGCCCCCTCTGCAGGTTTGCCCCTGTTTGTGCAGCGGACTGTGGCCAGGACTATTGTGCTGCAGGAAATAATAGGAAAAGGTCGCTTTGGGGAGGTGTGGCGCGGGAAGTGGAGGGGAGGCGACGTAGCAGTGAAAATCTTCTCATCCAGAGAGGAGCGCTCCTGGTTCAGAGAGGCTGAAATCTACCAGACAATCATGTTACGGCATGAAAATATCCTAGGATTTATTGCAGCAGACAACAAAGGTGAGGAAAACTGTTGGCTATATGAAGATACAATACAAGAAGGCTGCTTTAAACAACCCTCAACAGTAAAAGTTTAGGCCTTTTCAAAATAAAATGTTTTACAAGCTCGCTGCTGTTTAAGTAGAGTAGATTATTTGATCGACGTTATTCATTTGTTCCCTTTCAGACAACGGCACTTGGACTCAACTCTGGCTGGTGTCAGACTATCATGAGCATGGCTCACTTTTTGACTACCTGAATCGCTACTCTGTCACCATTGAGGGGATGATCAAATTGGCGCTATCAGCTGCCAGCGGCTTGGCACACCTACACATGGAGATCCTAGGCACTCAGGGTGGGACTTTCATGTCTGCAGAGTGGATATGTTATATGTAAAGGGCGAGCATGTTCTTGATGCAAGTGTAATGCTGTTGTGTTGGTTCTCGTGCAGGTAAACCTGGCATTGCTCACCGTGACCTCAAGTCCAAAAATATTCTGGTTAAGAAGAACGGCACATGTGCTATAGCTGACCTAGGTCTGGCTGTCCGCCATGAGTCTATCACAGACACGATCGATATTGCACCGAATCAGCGCGTGGGCACTAAGAGGTAAATGTTTCCATACTTATCAGCACTCAAGTAGATAAAGCGCACAGGGGATTTTACAGGTCTTCCCTGAGGCCTTAAAGAATACATCTGACAACTTTCTTTCTTTTTTTTTCTTCTAATACTTTGAATATCAGAAAGTGAAAACTTTGCAAAGCTGGATTTTAGTTTTCTGACTTTTTCATAATTCCAGTCACTCTTGGATGTAATACCCTGTTATTCTCTGCACCACAGAAATGGGAGACCTTGGTAGAACTTTGAGTGAGATAGATGTACTGTGATGTAGAGTGTAAAAGATGGCAGTAGCTATAATGACCACACAGTGGTTTGTCAAATCCTGTTTTAAAGCCTTAAGATGTGATTTTTCTCAATGGCTGTCTTGGTGATCTTAAACTGCATGCTCAATTATTGAGGAGGAGGAGAGCTGACTGTGAAACTGCATGCTCATTGGCCAACAACTTGGCATAATGCAAAAATTCAACATGACCAGAAACGAGTCACCGAGGGCAGACGGTGATCAAGAAAGTGTTTACTGGGGTGAAGCGTGAGGGCTGTTTTTTCTCATATTCTGAGGACCAGAAATCTTTTTTGCAGCCATAGGTATCGCCCCCTAGTGGGCATTACAAGGAATGAAAGTTTGAGACTTGTTGGGAGGCTGTTATCTTACTTCAGTTTCTATTAGTGGTGCTAAAGTTGTTGTTCATGCTGTGTGTCCACCCTCAGGTATATGGCTCCAGAAGTCCTGGACGAATCCATAAACATGAAACACTTTGACTCCTTCAAGTGTGCTGACATTTACGCACTGGGCCTGGTGTATTGGGAGATTGCGCGTCGCTGCAACACAGGAGGTAAGAGCACAATATAAATAAATATGATACAGTTGGTCAAATAAACAGAAACATGAAATCTGAGACTGAAAATGCTTCTCTGTCATGTACTACAGGTATCCATGAGGAGTACCAGCTACCCTACTATGACCTTGTGCCCTCTGACCCGTCCATAGAAGAGATGAGGAAGGTGGTGTGTGACCAGAAACTGAGGCCCAATGTGCCCAATTGGTGGCAGAGCTATGAGGTATTTCACACCATGTATATGAACAGCTGCACTAGTGGTTTCTAAAAATATGTCCAATGGCAGTATATGGAACCAGTTGGGCTGTATTAGTTTGGCAGTACAAGATGTTCTGGTCTACAAGTATGAAGGTAGACTGCCAACTTCTGAGTCAGAGTTGTGGGGGAGGATTAAAATAGTTTTATCTACTCAGTCGTCCATTGTTAAAATTTGGGGTTCATGATGTCCCTGAGCTGGCTACCAGCAAATAAAGTAAAACTTGGATAAATCAGTTCATTTCTGGATTTAATTTCACTTAAAAAACAAAACAGAAAAACAGCTTTTTACATAAAGTGTACTATTCTTAGCAGTGGTGCCCTCAATATACAAAATAAATGAGCCAGTCCAACAGTCTGTTATTGCCTTAGTGCAAGACGCAGTAATCAACATTTAATGTCCCTGATGTAGGTGCACAGGTCTGTCTTACCTTAAACTCTGACATTTTTCTCACACACAGAGGCTGGTTTGAAAAGCACAGATCGCGACTCATTCAAATGTCTGTGGCTATAAGTCATGTTGTAACACTTTTGTCCTCTTGCTGCGCAGTCACTGCGCGTGATGGGGAAGATCATGAGGGAGTGCTGGTATGCCAACGGAGCAGCCAGACTGACAGCTCTGCGCATCAAGAAGACTTTGTCTCAGCTCAGCGTGGAGGAGGATGTGAAGATGTGAGCGTACAGGCGGCAGAAAGACACTCTGGAGACGCACAACCAGACAACACTCCCATAGGAAAGAAACACTAAAGACAGACTGCAAATGAAAACCCTGCCAGTTTTAAAGCCACACTCCAAGTTGTGACAAGGCCTACCTCACCTTTTTAGCCAAAACTACTGAGAATCAACCCTTCTCCTCCTCCTGACTTTTCTCTCCCTTCCCCTGCCTCCCTTTAGCTCCTCACGTCTCTTCCTCCTTCCCTCTGACTCCCTTCTCCATGGGCCACAACACTACAGCACTACCACTGTTAATATCATCACACTCAACCTTTCTTTTTTCATCTCCCATGGCAGGAAGTAGAACTCTTGTACAGTGAAAAGAATCTTCTGTTTTTGATCATCTGTTTTCTTGTTTTTCCTTTTAACCTCTCTGAAATTGTCCAACATGGACTAAAGTCGTCCAGGAGAGTCGGGCATGTCGTGGGCTTCAAGTTTAGGAACGATTACACATAACTTTCCATTGTGTTGGCCATACAACATCATATTCTGTCGCTGTAAGGAGGGGAAAGAGGCTGAAGCACTGTTTTTTATAGGTGTGTGTGTGTGTGTGTGTGTGTGTGTGTGTGTGTGCGCGCGTGTGTGTAAGTAAAAGGTGTCTGGACTACTAGCATGTTCCCAAGACACTACAATGTCTACTGGTGTAGGCTGTAGTTCATTAGAGAAAATCAGTTATTGGACATGTGGTAATTAAGCATGAACAGCTGGATTGTGCTTTTTTTTTCCCCCTCATTTTATTCCCTCACTTGAATCTTCAAACACAAATTAGTTGCACTCAACTGTAGCTTCCTCATCACATGTGAGACCGGGCAGGTGTCACATAGCAGATGCGGTCCAGTCCTGGCGTTTAGTTTGAAATGTGGCAGGGATAATGTTGAATTTATTCTAATTTTTTTTTCTTCTTGGGATGGTTTTATTTATTTGTTCATAGTTTTTACTACATAATGATGAACACTGTGAGATGAGATGTGACAAACCACAAAATTAAATGTCGTAGTTCAGTCAAAGTCTTCAGAGTCGTGGGTTATTGCATTCATTTATTTTTTAAATTTAATTTCTTCTTTTTCTTTTCTTTTCTTTTTTTTTTAAAGTAAAGATGCTGTTTGAAAAATGAATGCAGCCATAACCCTCTGGCGGTGACAGGTGAAGACGTAGTACACACGGGCCAAATAAGAGGCGTATGAAAAGGCAATGAAAACAATCTTTTCTTTTTAAAATATATATATTTTCTGTGTAAAAGATCATGATGGGTGTTTTTTCTTCTGGCTTTAACATTAGACACTACTGATGATGGGTACATATGATTTGTATATACAACATGCATTTTGTTTTATTTTTTTCCTTCTATGCCACAAGCTCCAGTGTGACATTGATCAGTGATTTTAATCTGATGGTACTTTCACGCATCTGTTTGATCCGTCTATGGTTTCTGACTGTCCGAGGAAAGGATTGCGATATCTGCTGGAATTTGTATTTCACTTGCTCCTCTCATGGTAATTTGGTGGTACTACTGATCCCAGGCCATTTTGCTGCAACTTCCTTTTTTTAATTTAATTTAATTTTTTAAATCTATATAAACACAACTATTGCAGGTGCTTGTTGAGTTCTTTCAAGAGCTGAGTAATGCAGATCTGTTTCTACATACGTCTTCTGGGGTGACATCTTTCTCAATGACACTGGAATACTTAGCAGCTTCTTGTAAACCTTACTATTCTGATACTGCCACTGGCTGTTTATTCAGAAATCCAGACGATTGCTGACAGTTCGTGCACAGGGAACATGTGGTTAGATGTAAAATGTAGTTGGGAGTTTTACTGTCAAAGACTGACATGCTGTAAAGAGAAACTGCATGTTTTCATTCTACATCTGACTTTGAGTCCGTCTCCAGACGAGACTATGAAAGTATTACACTGACATTTGTCACCATCGGGCTCTGCACTGTTATGTCCACAAGGGCGATTAGTTAACGTTAGTTACGCCATCACTTGATCCAGAATCCATGTGTCATGTTGGTATCCATTTTTTGCATGCTGTCTCAAACACTGGGTCCTCTGCATTGAGGTAGATAAACTTAAGAGATGATGTTTTTTGTTTTGTTTTTGTTTGTTTTTTTCCCCCCACCATTTCCTGTGTGCTTTTTGTTGTTGTTTTTTATTTTGTTTTTGTTGTTTTTGTTTTTGTTTTCTGTTTGTGTTGTTGGTTGTGTACCCCAGAAATGTTGCTGCTACTGTTAACATGGGTAGAAGTTCAGCGGGCAGAGGGAAGTGAATAAAAGAAGGGAGGGGAAGTGGGCGACTGCTGTCAGTTGAACCAAAATTGTCAAAACACTCCTGTCCATGTTTGGTTTGTTGCCATGGGTATATGACCATCAGACATCCTGTTCATAGGTAATAAAAAATAATATTGTGCAGATCTTTTCAGAATTAGTTCAAAGGTGTACATAGATGATATACAATAAAATCCTCTTTTTCTTATCCGTGACTCTGGCCAGTGCTCATTTCAGATGTTTGGTTTTCTCTTGTTTTGTTTTTTTTGTTTGTTTTTTTTTCTTCATAAAGAAGATAATATTTTAAATTATGGCTTGTGACTAAAGACAAAATACACTGATGGGGGATTATAAATTACAATATAACTATATTTACATACAAATACTTAGGTGCACTACAATGACTGGTAACATCTCAGGTTCTTATAGGAAACAATTACAGTGGAAGTACATTTAAGTAGTGCTTAAGTAATAAGTACTGCATGGAGTAAATAATTGTAAGTAGTATTTTAATTACCTGGTAGTTTTACAGAAAAGCAATATTTGCCCATCTTACATTATAAATTTGTTATATTGTTGGGGGGCATATTATGGAGTGACTTGCATTTTCCCCCCACAGCCATAAAAAGCTGATTGTCGTCACCCTGCCAGACGGGCAGGTGACGTGGACACCCGTGAAAGCTAAAACTCCAGAACGAAGCGACATAGCAGTTTCACGTCTATGGCTGTATCCCAATTCAGGGTCTGCAGCCTTAAAGTACGCAGCCTCAACGATCCTCAAGGGCCGCGTACTCAAAGACCGCTAAGGCCGGAAGTGCGAGGCTTGTGAAATGGGACGGTCTAGCCTCCGTTGCGCTGCCCATGTTGCCTAGCAACCATGATACTAACAGCTGGAAACGTGTCATACAGCTGTGTTTGACAGAAATGAAGGAGAAAATCTTTTGTTCATTTGTTTGTTTCTACATGAGCTTTGATCATTCTCTGATTAAGCTCAGCTATTGATCGGTGTATATTTTAAAGTAAAGGCTTTAAAACCAAGTTAGCACAAACGTCACTAATGTCACATAACTTTGCCGACATGTGGCCAACAGTAATGTTTAATGTTCTTCGTTATTAAACATTTGCACATAAGTGACATAATATTCAGTACTTAAAGTTTACTCTTCGGCCGCCCCTCATCCGCCGTTTTTTTTTTTTTTGTTTTTTTGTTTTTTTCGGCAAATTTATCCACACGCACCGCCGCGCTATGCATTCTGGGATATGTTGGGCCACGAAGTCTACACTGCCACATCCTTAAAATTCAGGGAAATGAAGGACGCATTTCAGGGCCGCATTTCGAGCAGCCTTTGAATTGGGACAGCCTTCGGCGCGCCGCTGTGACGTAATCGGCCTTGAAATGCGTACTTTAAGGCTGCAGACCCTGAGCTGGGATACAGCCAGTATCATCAGTTTCTCTACTGAAAATCTGGTTTGAACATCGGTGACTTTGACCTCAAGGTCAGAGGTCAAGTTCTCTGAAAATCTTGTGAATGCGATAGCTTGAGTAGGAAGTCACCTACGATTTTGAAATTGACACCACAGGTGGACCTATTAAAAATCTCAACAGTTCAAGTTCAAATCTCATTGACCTCGATCTCAAGATCAAGGGTCAGAGGTCAACTTTTTTTGAAAAGCTTGTGACTGTGATAACTTGTGAACAATGCGACGTAGGATTTATTACCATAGATCTATCTAGCAGGAGGCTGAGGGGTGCCGCTGGCCCCTCCCAGTGTTTTTATCTCAGTCATTATGTTGATGTGCATGTTGGATTTTCTATTATTTATTTATTTTTTACTCTTAGGTTCTTACAAAGAAATAATTATACTTGACTTGCTACCCCCTTTATTGTAGTGTACCTAGCTGTTAAGTATGTGCATGTAAATATAATTTAATACCACTACGCCCTCAGTCATACAGCATTACCAAAAACTACATTTGCTAGTTCATTAAGACTTTGTGACATACATCCATACATGGCAGGTGTTTTACCAAATTCTGACCCTTCAATCCCTAATGTTGCTGAAATGATGGCTTATCAGACTCGGCAATGATTTTCCAGTTTTGCTGATTCTAGCTTCGGTTTCCTTTCCTTAGCTGACGGGAGCGACACCAGTGTGGTCTGCTGCTGCTGTAGCCCATCTGCTGTGCTTTCAGAGATGCTCTTCTGCATATACTGGTTCCAGGAACCCGGTTATTTAATTCACTCTTTCAATCCTACCAGCTAAAAGCACACAGCTCACAGACCTTATCCGCTGACAAGGACAATGGCACAACTTGTTTACTTTCTGTTGGCCTGTATGCGAATATAATTGAGATTTTTAAGCAATAAAACACGTTTATTTTAGAGGTTTTTGTTTGGAACTTCAAATCTAAAATCTACAAATGACCAATTTAAGAATTATAACCATGATGGGAGTGCTCTTACTCTGCTTTTTGGCATCATCCTATGGTTTGCACAAGTGCCATGTGAAAGCTTTGTTTTCCCAGAATAATTTAGTGGATTTTCTTGGTTCATGTATAGAATAGCAAAGCATCCCTTTACTGACCAGTAGGACCACCACGAGTAAAAACGGTTCATATAACCATCGGTTGACCCAAGTATCAAGCTTCGTGGTCATGTGCTGACAATAGAAAATGAGCACATATTTAAAATGCATTTTATTTTTCCTTTACAAGAAACAAAAGACAAAGAAATAAGATGAAGGGGAAAGGAAGTGGAAAACCAGTATATAAAGAGATGCAACCTCTGGCGTCCTGAAAAAAATATGTACAATTCAAAATAATATCCATATAAAACATGCCACATACAATAAAAATGATCATTATATTTATTCATATTCCCTAAAAGTATCTCTGCTGTACAGATGCAACATCTTTTTTTTTTTTGTATTTTAAAGTACGTGAGGTTAAAAAGAAAAAAAAAAATCAAATTATGAGCAACCTTTATTAAATTATAAGATATGCAGAGAACTTAAATTAAGTTTCAGAGAAGTTAAAAATTATTCAGGCGGAAATCCAGTGAGCGGCATAATGTCTCGTGTTCTTCCCTTGGAATAGAAACATACCAAAAAATATAGATATATATGTATATATATCACTGCTTCGGATACTTGATCAATATCTACCAGTTCAGAGAAAGTTTCTGTTATACTACGAGAGTGCAATTCATTACCAGGTTAAGTATGGGATTAACTTTGATTATTACATCATAACATACATCAGGCCAAGTAACCATTTCACAATGTTAACCAACACATTCACTTCTATAGGGAAGATATTAAAGGGAAAAAAAAGAAAAAGCAAAACACTAACAATATTCTAGGGAATTCAAGATTTGTCCATTCAAGACTATATGAATCCAATTTTGACCGATTAAAGGGGGAGGTTTTGGTAAATCAACAAGCAGTAGCATAAATAAAAAGAAAAAAATAAACATGAACAATATTACATAAATACAAATGCTATGCACCATTGTACTGCTTTATGCAAGAAGTGATTTTTCCATGTCTAATTAACAACTCTCTGCGTGAATCCAAACAGCCTCGTTATCACGTCGGCTTCTCGTCGAGAACCCCGGACATTTTCCTCACATCTATTTTTAACAAACTCACCTGAAAGCTTATAGCAAAAAACACTAATAGAAAAAACAAGTAAATGCAAAACACTCTGGTTCATATACATAAAGATATTAGTTTGCCATTTTACATATATTTATATTTATGTACAGCTTTATCTTTGTTAAAATGATATCCAGTGGTTGATTTTTTTTTCCAATTTTATTTTTCTACACTTTTGACTTTGATTACAAAGGGTCTGGATAAAGAGCTGTTGTCCCCCCCTCCCTCAATGCATATAGTATATTTACAGTTTTTACAACTTTGCATTTTAAAATCATGTGAGGTCTTAGGTTAAGGGAAGGAGGAACCAAAGTAGTATGGGAAGGTGGAGTTTTAGTAAAGCTCCCTTTAAAGACTTTTTTTTCCTCATTATTCTTATACAGAAATGAAAACAAATGCCCTTTTTTCCAATAAGTCTTTCCCTGCCATCAGTTCAGCCTCGAGGAGACAGTACCAGCACTAGAAAAAGCACACTACAGGGGAAGTAGAAACACTGCAGGCTGTACTCAGGCGGAGGAAGACTTACTACAGTAAAAGTTTAACAACAGTCCATTAAATAATACAGAGAGAGGAAGAGGCATGATTAAAGTTTAAGGTTGACTTGTTGGGGAGTAAAAAACAAACAAAAAAAGAAGAGAAAAAAAAAAAAAAAAAAAAGCACTGAATGGGGACAGTAGTCATGCATCTGCTGGCTCCTTTTTTTTTCCTCCCCCAAACAAGTGGAACTTTCAGGTGTGAAACAACCAGCTAATGGGTACTTGGTTAATTTTGGACCTGCGTGATCCTTGAGCCATTCACTCAAACTCTTACTGTCTTAAGCAACTCAGAAAAAATAAATGTGGATGTTATTGTGCTTTCACACAGCTAATAGCAGGATTTTGTTTTTAGATGCATAAATAAGAACACAAAAGCAAAAAGCTACATCAATATCCAGGATGATTTGGTGGCATACAGAACACCCACTAAGCTTCTGATTGTGACTTTAATGCAATATCTTATCAAAACTGTCATATAGTTCATCTGTATAAATAATTCATGAATAATAATTATGTTGGCTCATTATTGTAAATCATCATCAGCATAGAGTAGATAGAGCAAACCTGCTGCTTAAGATTCCCTGCTTGTCCGAGAAGGCTAAGCCCATAAAAACAACCCTCCCACCCCCAAAAATCACCATCGCGCCCCCTCCCCAACCCCCCGGAGTATTTCCACAGTAGCAGTTAACAGTTTTTATACAAAGCAGTCACTTCTCGCTAAATCAGTGAGGTAGACTGGGTCCAACTAACCCACCATGGGACTCCACACAGTCAGAACATCTGGTGCGACTGAAGCCACAGATCAATAGTATCTTACATTTTTTATATTAACTTACTTTTTTCTCCTCTTTTCTTTTTCCTCTCTCCATCGATCACATGTAGTTCTCACACAGAGCCACATCAAGATTGTCTAGCTAGCCAATATCCATGTTGTCGTTATGAGTCATTGATGGGAAAGTGCCTTGTCTGGGAGGTAAGGGGGGGAGGTGTGGTCAGACGGGACAGGAAATAGGTCCGACTTAAAACATTAAAAAAAAAAAATTTTTAAAAAGTGTCCTTAGTTCATTCTCAACATTTTTAATGGCTTTTTTTTTGTCGAAGCTCCAGATGAGCTCTGTACTACGAGCAGTGATATCAGAGGGTCAGAATGTTTTGGTAGATGGTGAGGATCATTTTCCAGCCACTGTAAGCTTATTGAGACCAGAATAGTTGGGAGGGTTTGAAGTGGGGGATGGGGAAGAGGAGGGATTTGGCTGAGGAAAGGGTGATTCAACTACTCCAAACACGAAAGTTAGTCCCACCATCAAGCTTCTGCTGATGAATGGTGGTCGGCTGCTTTTATTGATTAATGCTCTTCAAACCTTTGGCTACAGGTAACACTTTAGTCTTTTAATAGCGGAGGCCAGCCTTCCTCCATATCTTTATGAACAGCTTATGCACTGGCGATGTAGGATTTTCATAGGCTTTGGCGCAGGAGTGTTCTGGTACCAGCGAGAGGGAATTTTCCATCTTTCTGGTTAGTTCATCCATTTTCGGCAATTCCAGGCTCCGCAGTGGCAAGGGATCTTGTGCTGATCGTCCTCAAAATCAAACTGGTAGTCGTACGTCAGCTGGAATTAAGAGAGAGAGACAGTTAAAGGCTGCAGATATAGTAGTAGTACAATGAAGGCTGTTTATCACACTGCACCTCCTCTCCTTTAGGAATCCTTCGGCTGGAGATGATGATAATCTTGTCTTCTTTGTCAAACGTTACAACCTCAGCAACACAGTTGGGCGCACAGGAATGGTTGACATAGCTGGTGAGAAGGGAAATGGGGGAAAATCAAATCAATTTGGGGGAAGAAAATAAACATAAAATAAGGGTTTAAAACAAGGCAGGCATGCACAAACAAACACTTACCGGGCTGGGCCACCTGTTAAAGTTGCATCGATCACTTGCTCGTTGTTGATACGGAACATGTAGATCCCTCGGTTCTACAGCAAAAGAGCAAGAAAAAGAAAAAAGGTCAGACGTGTCCTACAGCTGTAGAAAGTTGAGCGGCACAGCAAACAAAGTTTCTGCACCACCCATTCTCCATCAACTGTTTGAGTACCTGCGCTTCATAGATCTTCTCCCGGCGATTGGCCACCTCGTTGCGTATGACAGTACCAATGTACTCAATAACCATCGTATGCTTCTCCAAATCCTTCGCAGCGTACAGCCCCAGGCCCTGAATGCGGGAACGTGCCAAGTACACGTTGTTCTTCCACTCAGTCTTCAAGCGCCGATACTGGGAGGATTTGGAGTGGACAAACTGCTTGCTGTACGGTGTGTTGAGCTCTCCAGTGAAGGTACTCTGGTAGGCCTTGGACACACTGGTGCTGTTAAGAGTGTGAGGCCTAAAAAGAAAGAAAAATGAAAGTCTGAATGTTTTGAATTTTACAGGTTTGAAGTTGTTTTGAAGCAAGTTACTTGCATTTGTAACCCACATAAAAATAAAAAGAACTGCACCTATAACTAAATCGGAATTTTAAATTCCAACCGGAGCGTGTCCGTGCCCAACTACTCATAACCAACATAAATTATTTTAGCTTATGTACTTGCTACACATTACATAGATGTTAAAAGAGTTTCATTTTTTAATGTATATTACCTCACCAGTCAACATATTCTGTCTGGAATTTAACTCCGCAAAAATGTTAACATTTAGTCAACAAGCCTCTTCGACGTGATTCACATGGCTGTACAGATTAACAGATATGTCAGAACGTGTTGAGTGTGCAGCTTCTCGCTAAAAATAATGCTTTACCTCTTGCAGTGTGTGGGGACCTTGGGCTCTGAGCGAGCACAGCCAGTGGGATTAATCATGAGTGGGAGCTCCATCAGAGGGTGCCGGCCGTATCTAAATTGGTAATTCTGGCAGTTCTCCACTCCGGGCAACTAAAACACAACAAGTCAGTCAATGATCATCATAATGGACTTATAATGGCTATAAAGCTTATCATTTCTGGTCACATTGAGTTCAGTTAATACAAGATAGAGCAGATATTTTGTGAAGTCTGTAATGCTGTTTTATTACAGTCTGAAACAGTTATCCAACCACAGATCAGTGAACATGGGAGATAAAGACAAAATAAAAAAGGGACAGAAAGTGCTCGGGATTCTTACCGACTCAGTGATTCTCATGACAGCGTGAATTGTAAGGCCATACATCTCCTCCCCTTTGATGTGTTCAGTGAACAGTTTCAACATGGATGATTCCTCACGAAGTTTAGCCACCTGCTGAACAACCCGGTCCCAGATCCCTAAAGACAAAAACAGCAAATTCAACTCTGTTCTTTAAGGTTAAGAAACATAACAAAGGGAGAATAGAGCACAAAAATCAGAAAGCACTTTTGTTTTACCTTCTGGAGTAGGGTCACGGTACTGTAAATCCTCCATCCCATGCTCCAGAACACGCACTTCAAACAGCGGGCGGCCATCATCTTCACTGATGCGGCAGCGGTAGCGGCATCGCTTGTTGGGTACGCGTGTGCTCCAGTAGATGCGTGTGGCCTCGTAGCCAACGGGGAAGATTGCAGTAGCTGAGTGGAAGTTGGCCATCTGGGAGGGCAGCAACTGGCCAATAGCGTGAAAGATGAGACTTCCGACGCGGAACAGGTGGATACGGTCTCCGCGCTGCAAGATGCTGGCTATCTGTTTCACCTCGTCACGCTCGATGTAGACGCGGCGTAGGACCGCAAATGTGCTGAGTTCATCGTCACTGGGCCCCTTCAGTTTATGCTGGGTGCACAACATGGTCTTATCCTTAAAGAACATGCAGCGTGCCCGGATGGCACAGGCAAAGTGGTAGACATTCGGGCAGCGCAGTCTGTTGCAGCTGTTTGTGGCACCAGTTTTCTGGCAGTACGCACAAAGAGTCCGCAATCCGCGACGCAGGGCTACCTCCACGTTGATTAGGGCACCCCCCTGTGTCTCGTACACCTCTGTGGACCACAGAGCGCAATTTAAGTGCACCCATAGGTCCACATCAATATTAAGCAAACGAGCGGGCCCATCTGTGGCACCATCGCCTTCCTCGTGGCAGAAGCAGCACTTGCGTTTATCCCGAGGCAGCCTTTCTGGTCGAAGAGTAATGCGCAGCCGTTCCATCAGTTCAGACACCTCACGGCTGTTTTCTTTCTTAGAGCCACCTTTCCGAATCGAGATAACAATCTGAAGACGCTTCCAGCGAATCCCCTTCCATTTCTTCAGTTTTGGATGCACCACCTCCTCATCAGGTGAGAGAGGCCTGCGTTGCTTGACAGCTTTAGGGGAAGACTCCATGGGGGTGGGAGAATCTTTAGGAGGTTGAGCTGGATCAGTGACCAAATCCTCTACCTCCTCCTCCTTGACAACAGCACTCAGATGATCTTCAGGAGCAGCAGCAGGATCAGAAACTGCCGAGGTAGCTGCTGCGTCTGCGCAAGACTCTGGAGCAGCAACTTCAGGCTCTGTGACTTCAGTTGATTGAGCAGCATCAAGAGGAGGATTAACATGCTGTTCAGGCTCAGCTGTTGTTTGGACATTGGCCGGACTGGAGGGAGACAGTGATGAGGAAGTTGATTTTTTGGAAGGTTCAGCTTCACTAGTTGTAACTGGCAGAGATGGAGGAGGATGAGGAGGAGACGGTGATGGGGGTGGAGACTCCTCCACTGGTATAATAGGAAGGTGGCGCACATCCAAATCATTTACATTGGTTGTATAGCAGTGCTGAACCGGTTTTTCTTCAGTCTCTGCAAATTCCTGAGAGCAAAATGCACGCAGGAGATGTAACGCTTTCAACACATGTAATAAAAAAGATTAAATGAGGCAATAGGAGACCTTTAGGGACCAACCTGTTTAATAAGTGCCAGAATGTCAACTTGTTTCTTCAGTGTACAGCCAGGTAGAGACACATCAAATTGCCTTAGCCACTCATCCTGACTAGGTGAAGCACCATCCTTTGTACACAGAACCCCTGTAAAACATAACATGGATAGATGGTATAGTCACTCTGCCACAATTTGTTTTAAAAACAAAAAACCCCAAAAACATTTAAACACCAAATTTGCTCAACTAACGTGCTTAAACTACAATCATGAGATGGGATTAATGAAAGACGAAATATTTACATTAGCAAATAATATGACAGGTCACTTTGAGGCAGAATTTTGAATGTCTTGACAGACTCGCACCCTTTTGCTTTTAGCTAAATAGGAACTCACTCCACAAAAAAAAAAGAAAAAGACAAAGAAAATAATAAAAAAAAAAAGACATCAGCAGAAATCTAAAAAAGCTAAACCGTCAATTTATTTATTTTAGTGTGTACCTGATTGGCCAGGTCCTTTCGCAGGCCCATCTCCTCCTGACATTTCAGGGTTTTGGGGAGGGATAGTGACCTCATAAGTACCTGGCATTCTAATGTTGAGAAGCTGGGCCATGGCCATCATCACGTGATTTAGTTTCTGGAAAATATTAGTAGAAGTTTAGATTGCCTCAATAGATTCAGACATAAAAGCTTTTAAAGACGATATAAGATTATGATGGCTTAGTACCTTGGCTGCAGCAGATGACAACGTGAACGTTACAGACACCTCGTTGCTTTTGCTCTTATCCCAGTGGTTGGATGTTGAATCTACCTTGCCGTCAGGAGCTTCGAATTGTTTATTTTCTGTGAATGCTGTAAGCAAATGTGTAAATTCAACATTTGTCTGCATTTCAAGACGCAAACAGATTTAATATTTAAAATAAAAAAATTTGACAATCGTATAAATTCCAAGCAGGTTTCCCCATGACCTATGTATCCATGCAACCATATAAAACAAACTAACTTAGAATTTAATCCCCCATACAGAGCAGCACATTGCTACCTCAGCAGACCGTAGGATGTGACATGCTGAGTAGAATACCTGGGATGGCAGTGCGAGGTATGAGGGGTATGATAGGTGATATTGCCCTGTCCGTCTCCTCCTCTTTAGGCTCCCGCAGGTGAGGAAAACGTGGAGTTTCATCTCCTACATTACTCTCAGGGGATGATGCTGGAATTATGCTTTCTGGAGCATCCTCATCGTCACTTTCCATCCTGTTAAAAGATATTTCACACATTTATAGCCTCTTTATGAAAATATCTATGCTATGGACTGATAACTATGCACAGTTGTCCTTGTGTACCTGATATCCTCATTCTGGTTATGTGGTGGTGTGGGGAGAGCTGCTAGAATATCTACACTCTTTACCTCCTCTTTCACAGAATCTGAAGGAGGAAACAAAATGCAGCATAATAATACATTGCATTTAGAATGCAATTACTGCATAACTGTGGATTAATAATTAACAATAAATGTACCCATCGGCTCTTCAGCAGGCTCTCTGTTTTTCTGTCTCTCAGCCAGATCCTCCCCAGCTGTTACTCCATTGAGCAGTTTGTGCTGTACTGATGGTGGAGGAGTAGGTGGCAAGGAAGATGGGGGTGTTGGGGGGTTGCTGAGGTTGCTCTGTGAATGCACAAACAATATGTTCTTGAAGACTTTGCTCTGAAATTACCTTTATGCCTTATTCAAAATGTTGGTGGTGCACTGGCAGCTTAGTTTGACCTTAGTGAGTAACTGAGAGTAGTAGTCTGGGATATTGTCTAACACTGCATTTCCAAATGAGCCTTTTAGCTGGGCTTTTCCATTGGCTGGACTGCTTCCAAAAGGTGCAAAAAGATCCACACTGGCAGTGATTGACGGCTCCATCAAGGGCAGCAGAGAGAGGCCCTACAGAGTAAAAATCCATTAGCCAAGAAAAGGAAAAAGAATCAATCTTCAGATCATCAGTGGCAAAATATCATTAGGGGGGGAAATGTATTTTGACATTATTGTACCTGTTTGAGTTGTTTTAACAAGGCTTCAGCACTTTTTCCAACTTCTTCCTTCTTGTTTTTCTTCCGTGCATTAGGCCCTCGATCTCCAGCTGCCTTATTAGTGCGCTTTGGCTTTTGCACAGGAGGCCTTTTTGTTATCGATTGCAGATCCTGTAAAAGGTCAAGAAAATAAAACAGATTTTTCCCCAAATATAACATCAGGGTAAAGAGTCTTGATGCATGCTCAATCATCCAGGTAAGTAAATCCCAAAAGGTTGAGTGACGAAACATTTCTCCCATTGAAAACGCTACGTCCAGATAAACAGAATCAACCTTTTGGGATCAGGGTAAAGAGAATGAATACACTTTAGGAAAACATACCTCCATGTTTCGTGGAGTCCCTTGAAGCTTCTGCTCAAGCATTGCCAGTTTGCTGTTGATGTGACCATTGATCTCACTGTGGATGCCTTCACAAGGCCTCTGAGCGCCAAGCTGAATATTCTTAGTTCTTAGGAGTTTCTGCAGCAACTGCTGTCCAGTCTCAGATCTAGGGCTTTGAGTCACAGCAGCACTTCCAGCATTAATAAAGGTAGTGTTGTTCCCAGCGTTAACCATCTCCCCAGTTGCTTCATGCTTTATAGTCCCAGTAGGAGCTTCAGCCGCACTGTCACACTGGACCTCCCTTGGTTCCTGTTTAATATTCTGTATTGTCATTTTGCATAGCTCCTCTTGTTTGTCTTCTGCACCCTGCTGCAACTGACGCTGAGCATTTGTACCTCTCTGTGGCCCATTGGAAGTCACTGAAGCAGCCAGACCACTGCCTGGTGACTGAGTGTCTGCTTTAGGTCCTGGACAATCAAGTGGACTCTTAGCCCCGGGTGACCTGAGTGGAGAAGCCTTGACTTGACTGTAGGGACTGCCCCTCCCAGCCCTGCTGTCAGCTATAGAAGGTGAGGAGACATGAGATGAATGGGGTGAGACTGGGTGGACTGGACTCATGCCAAAGGGAGTTCTTGGAGAATATGCATGCGATGGAGAGCCCTGCACACGGCCTGCCATTAGTGCTTGCTGTTGGTTCTGGGTGGGAGTGGGTGGACGAATCCCCATAGCTTGATTAAAAGTGTGCCGTTGAGAATCCCCAGGGGAGTTGGCTAATGGCTGACGTGGAGATGCTGGCCTCACCATTGGGCCCTGGTCCATTGGGGAATGTGGCACCTGTCCTCTCATATGTTGCTGCATCATCTCTCCCACTTGGAGCTGCTGCCCAGAGACCATCATTCCTTGCTGTATCTGAGGAGCAACACCAGGTTGTTGGCCTGGCATACCTGGCTGGTGTTGATTTCCCACTGCTCCTGGATTCCCCATGACTCCATGTGACATTTGATGGCCTTCCATCCCCATCATTTGCTGTCCCATCTGTGGGAGCTGAGGCCTCAACTGATGTTGTTGGCCCTGACCTATTGGCATCCGCAGCATTTGTCCTTGTTGTCTTTGTGCAATCATGGCTTGGATGTGCTGTATTTGTTGGTTGGGGGGGAGATTGCGGAGCTGAGGATTCTGAGCAATAATGGCCTGGATGTTGATAGGGGCGCGGATCTGTCCAGGAGGAACACCAGGTCTCTGTCCCATCATTCCTTGCTGCTGAGCTCTCATCATACTCATTAAAACCTGCTGTTTCTGCTGTTGGGCCATGATGGCCTGCTGTTGTGAACTAAGACCCATCATAGCAGGTTGTTGCTGCCCTGGATGGTTGTGTCCTGTGATCTGTTGCGGCATGGTGGGGTCCTGTGGCTGCTGTGTGGCATTTTGAAGAGTTTGCTGTTGATGATGTAAGAAATCAGATGTTTTTCCTTCCTCTTTAATTGTCATCAAACTGGGCTTGTCAGTGGTGAGGGAACTTTGCCTCTGGACAGTGACTGGAAGTTGTTGCTGCAGTTGCTGCATACCAGTTTGCTGGTTCCCGACCAAACCCGACTGTTTCTCATGTACAGACTGGGGATTTGATTGTTGCTGCTGGCCTACATAAACCTGATTCTGGTGCTGCTGTCGTCCCAGGTCAGTTTGATGATCATTTGCAGAGCCTAGTTGGATCTGGTTGGGAGTAGAGGGTCCGCTCTGCTGTGGTGGGGTTCTTGAATCAGGGCTGAGGATACCACCTTCTTTGGGTCCTGAGTTTTGGCTCTCTGTAGATCCCTGGGGCTGGGGTGTGTTACTTCCTGCTGAAGGAGAGGAACCCATTTGTGGGGTAGAGGGTTGGGAAAGACCTTGCTCTTGGCCAGACTGGTTGATCAACTGTGCTGGTTGTCTTTGTGTCATTTGCTGCTGCTGAAGGTGGGCTAAATTCTTTGTAATATTTTGCTGAGATGCAAGCATGCGTTGGGCCAGAATGTTCTGTTGTTGAGGAGTCAACTGGGCATGGGGCCCCCTCAGGCCAGGGTGACCTTGAGCACCAACCATACCCTGCTGTCCCATCATCAGCTGAGGCCTCTGCTGCTGTGACAATGCAACTTGTTGGTTACCAATTATTCCTGCCTGAGTTGATACCATGCCTTGAGAATGGTTAATAGGCTGGCTGCCCACAAGATTCTGTGATGGAGCCACAGTCTGGCCTCCAACTATTCCTTGTGCAACCTGGACCATGTTCTGCTGATTAGCCTGATTAGCTAGCATACCCTGCTGAGTGTTCGCCTGTTGTTGTGCCATAAGTTGGTGCCCCATCATACCAGCCTGCGACTGATTGATTAAACTAGACTGTTGATTTGGGAGTGACACTGGTTGTTGGCCCATCAGCTGCTGTTGCTGGAACTTTGCCATCTGCATCCTATGCTGAAGTTGTCTTTCTTGAAGAAGCCTAGGGTCTGCACCTTGCACCCCAGGCCCCTGAGGGAAAAATCCTCCTGAAGGCCCAGGAGGACCTGGGACCCTGGCACCACTGGCTCCAAGAGCCCCAGAAAGCTGTGGCTGGGCTCCTCCAATAAAGGGCTGACCTTGGGGCATTCTGACAGGCATCCCACCTTGGGGTACCATGCCAGGATGTTGCCCCATTACTGGTGCCCCCTGCTGGCCCATCATCATCTGACCAGGCATTTTGGGAAACATGTGAGAGGGCCCCCCCTGTGCAGAATGACCTTGGGTTATAATACCAGAGCCTTGCTGCTGCTGTTGTTGCTGCTGCTGCTGCTGCTGTTGTTGATGCTGCTGCTGCTGCTGTTGTTGATGCTGCTGCTGCTGTTGTTGATGCTGCTGCTGCTTGCTTCTGTACTCTGCAATTAGATTTGTGTGCTCCTTCTGTTGCTTGCGCACCTAAAACAGAATATTTATGAGGACATCTGTATATCATGTATATCAAATGTGCCAGAAGCCTTTTTTGTGCAATGCAAAAATTGTTTTCAGAACATTGAACATCTACACACCTGGTCAAGCTGCTTCTGAATTTTACTCTGCTCTTCTGTGACCAACTTAAGTTTCTCTGCATCTGCCTCAGCAAACTCTCTGCCAGCCTTCTTAGCAGTGCGTTGCTTCGCACACAGTGCTTTGCGTGATTTGCGATGAACTCCTATCTGTTCTTCCAAAAATTTCAGTTGCATTTGGAGTAACTGCTGGGTATGAAGAAGCCATTCTTCGTATTGGTGCTGTTCAGCATCATCTATAGAAAAGAAATCACAAACCACCCTTAGCTATCCACAAATGTATGGAGACTGCAATAAAAAAAATTAATCTTAAAAAAAAAAGAAAAGAAAAAAAAAAAAGACTCAATTCAGCTCAAAAGGCAGTATTGGTCAAACATACTGATTATTCCTTGCACAAACTGAGGAGGGTTAGGCCTTGACTGGGGTGGATCACTTGTCTCTCCCTCCTAAACAGAAAAACGTGGCATTTAAATGACTCAGCTATCATCAGTTTTACAAATTAAATCATCGATCACTTTTTAAAAATAAACCAACATACCTTTGCAGGTCCAGATGCAAGTTGATTTGGATCTGTGGCTGGGGCAGAAGCCAGCCTCTGAGCAAGCAGAGAAACTTGTTGCCTGAAGAGAAAGCAAAACAGTGCTGAGTGACATCCACTTAAAAATATTTAACATGGGCCTCAGCAAACAGGTGTGCTAATGGTACAGTTGATCGTCTAATCGCAGTCTTTAACACTGAAGTTACCATTGCAGGCATGTCTCTGACACATAGCTACTGCAAATAAGTGGTTGCTGAGCAGTTAACCTTGTGAACAGTGGTGTTAGGGATGCTACTTTTACGTTGAACAGCTTACAAGAGCTGGAACCAACAACAAAAACTAGATCTGAAGATAATCACAATCAACACATGCTCTGCTTTCTAGCAGCAGTTTAACAATGGCAAAAACATATCCATGTTATTTATTAAAAAAAACAAACAAACAAAAAAAAACATTATTAGAAATACCTGTTAATGCCAGTGGGAACAACCATTGGATCCTGTGCCAACACTCTCTTAATACCCTGAAGGGCAACCATCTTCGCCTTGGCAATGGGATCCATAATGTTATCTGTAGCAAATTTGTCCAAATCTGCAATAATAGGTGAAATTAGTGGAAGTATGGAAAAACAAAAGAAAAAAGAAGAAGTTGTGGCTGTGACAAGACATGAAGCTTACCTTTATCTGGGAAGAAGCTGTTGGTCAGAGTTGACTGTTTTACTGCTGGCTGCTGCTGTTGTGATTGATGGCCAAGTCCTGGCTGGATCACTGGCTGCATCCCTGGCTGCACCCCAGGCTGCATCCCTGGCTGCACCCCTGGCTGCACCCCAGGCTGCATCCCAGGCTGCATCCCAGGCTGCATCCCAGGCTGCATCCCAGGCTGCATCCCTGGCTGCACCCCAGGCTGCATCCCAGGCTGCATCCCTGGCTGCATCCCTGGCTGCATCCCAGGCTGCATCGTCCTCATCATGGTTTGCTGCTGGGCCATCATGTGAGTTGGCGGTACTATACCAGGTCCCATAAGCCTTTGCTGCTGCAAAATGTGTGACGCACGCGGTACCATCCCTGGCTGATTCATCATACCTTGGGGTGGTGGACGATGGTGGTGTGGTAACATTATTTGCCCAGATGAATGTTGATTCGGATGTGGATTTGGAATGCCTGAAAACTGTTGTGGTATGCCTCCTTGTTGAAGAGAACTGAGCTGTTGCTGTTTCTGTTGTTCTTTCTTTTCATGCTCCAGGAGATCTTGTATTAGAAGAGGCAGTTCACCATCTAATGAGCTCTCTACCTTTGCCAGATCTACAGCAGGAGAGTGCTGCTCCCCTACATCAGGTAGTCCTAAGGGATCATCACCCATATCGCCATGTGGAGGAGCTGGAGGAAAAGGCAATGGATTACCTTGGCCTGGCAAGGGATATGGAAGTCCCCCTAATCGAACAGAACTGAGTGAGGCAGACTGGCTCTCACTTTGTGGAGTCTTTGTTGTTGGTGCGGTCACACCAAGAGGCATGGATACCGCTTCTCCCATTTCAGCTTTCACCACAGTCTGTCCCGTTTGCAGCTGAGGCGTCAAACCTCTGTTCTCTACTTTAACTTTAGAGGCATCAGCGGTTTGTGAAGAGCGTGTTAGTTGAGCAGCAGACTCTAGTGCAGTAGAAGGGACTTTTGTCAGAGCCTTCCGCTCTGGCTCCACCCTGGCTTTGTCTTCCACTTTAACATGTGCAGAACCAGACGATGCTGAAGGACCCTCACTTTCAGCTTCTACCAGCCGCAGCTGGTCTGAGAAGACATCTTTAGGGTCTCCTTGGTTCAGTTCAGGATCAGTGTAAGCCAGCAGGTCAAACTCATCACTGTTGAGTAAGTCATCAAGATGTGGATCATTGGTTTCGAGGTTGTCCAGGTTGCCCAAGTCATCATCTCCTTTGTCAGGGTCCAGGTCAAGAGCCAAATCATCCTCATCTTCTACTCCTCCATCTCCTGGAGCATCGCCTAGCCCATCAAGATCAGGTTCTGGCAGTTCTTCTGCATTTTCTACAGCTGCAGGCTGGGGCTCTGTGACTATACCTGGTTGTGAAAGTCGATGCTGCTCAGTACTGCGAGTGTTTTGGGCTGAAGTAGCATTTTGAGGTTGCATGTGGGACTGCTGAGGCAGTAAAACTGACAGTCCACCCTGTTGTAACCCCTCTGTCTGAATCCCACCAACTTGAGCTATAGGAAGTTGCTGAACATAAGGTGTTGACATCTCTTGCTCTGGGACAAAGAGACGTGGCCTGGGCTGGGGTCCACGGGGTATAAATTGGTGTCGCAGGGGTGGCCTTTGTGAATTATGTCTCAACTCAATGAACTGTGGTGGTGGACCTTGACTCATTGGCTGCATGGATTCACCTCCGTGCCCTGGCATCATGGCATGAGTATTACCCATGCCTTCCATACCTTGGATATTGACAGCAGGGTTAAGATTGTGCCTTATGCCCACAGCTTCCATACCAGGCTGAGGGAACCTCCTTGGAGCCTGGCCCTGCCACTGAGGAGGGAATGGTGGACGGGTAAACATACCCTGCGGTCTGGAAGATCCTGGTAGCCTGAAGAAAGACAAAAATATTTTTTTTTCCCCCCCAAAAACAACGAAAGGGAGTTGGACTAATTTAAGACGCCAATTGTATCTTCAGGGCCAAAAGATTTATGCCTGTATTTGGTTTATTCAATCCAAGTACCTCATTATTTAAATGCTTACCTAACTGGATCAACAACGGCAGGGTTTCCTGTATGTGGTGGGCGAATGAGCTTATCATCTGTGGGCATCTTCCCCGACACAGAAGCCTGAGCACTTGAAGCGGCAGCAGCAATACGTTCCTAAAGGAAGTAAAAATTGTACCATTGTCCCTTGACTCTTTAGTTATTAATAAATCAAAAATAACTTTTTTCATAATGTCTGCATGAAAATCAGAAACTTAAAAAAACAAAAACCCTACATCTTCCAGATTATTATTATTATTATTATTATTATTATTATTATTATTATTATTATTATAATAATAATAATAATAATAATAATAATAATAATAATAATAATAATAATAATAATAATAATAATGGATTGGATTTATATAGCGCTTTTCAAGGCACCCAAAGCGCTTTACAATGCCACTAATCATCTGTGGGCATCTTCCCCACATGCATGTAACAATGCCTGCAAGATTTCACATTAATAATGTAATGTTATTCAATCACAAGATCCCTACCTGTGGATAAGGTGGTGGTGCTCTGTGAGTTTTATCCTGCTGAAAGGCTCCCATCCCTCCCCCAGACCATCCAGGGGATGCACTGCCAGCAGCAGCAGCTGCCTCCTTCTCTTGTCTGTGCATTTGTTGTCTGATCACAAATTCCCTCAGTCTTTGGCGCTATAAAACACGAGAAACTTTGATTAGCAAAGAAAAAACAAAAGCATGCAGAAGTGCACTCAATGCCTGCTCAAAGGCAAATATTTTGATACCGGTCTGTGCTTTTCCAGATCAGCAGGGCTGAGTCCTGCTACTGAAGGGTCCTGTACTGCTGAAATATCAGGAATTTCTTGAGTTACTGGCAAAGATGGCTGACTTGACATGTCTGAAGTGTGGACAGCTGGTATTTCTTGAGATCCAGAGGAAGGTGGCACTCGCGAGGTAAGGCTGTCTGCTGACAAAGCCGGCTGAGTTTGTGGCTGTGGTTGCTGCACCATCTGAGTCTGCTGTTGAGTTATTTGAAAGCCTCCCGTGCTCGGGCTGCGGCTGAAAGTAGGGGGAGCTGATGGCTTTCCAGAGAGGGGATCCCCTATAGATGTATTAGTAGAATGGGCTGGAGATGGCTGGTTAGGATGAGGGGATGTTTTGAAACTTCCAGTTCCCTCTGGGCCAATAGAGGAAGTGCGAGGTGGCTTATGGACTGCTGCAAACGGGTCTCTAGATTGTGGCCTTGAAGGTGGCCGAGAACAAGGGTCTGGAGATTGGAAACGAGGAGTAGCAGGAGACTGGACAGAGTAACCATCATTGGACATGCCACCAGGAGTGTGGGGAGACTGGCAGCTGCCCTGGGACTGTGGGCTGGAGGGTACTCTAGGACATTGCTCCTGTTGAGCTACAGCGTGTCTCTGGGGTCCAAGAGAACAATTATCACCTGACTGCGGTCTGGTAGTTAGTGGAGGATGAATATGGGGATCAGAGTGAGAGGGAGACTGCCTGAAGCCTTCAGCAACATGGCTAGGTGAAGCTCCAGGATGTAGTGCCCCACTCTCTCCTTGGTGCATTCGTGGCGTTAAAGGTGCCTTGAACAAACCATCTCCAGACTCAAGCATTCCAGCAGGGGAGCCGGTGGACAGATCATGTCTGCCAACTGCAGAGGAACGTGGAGAGGGTGCACTCATATCAGTCCTGTACTGCCCTGTGCTTGCAGGAGATGAAGCCAATGCAGATGGTGACGGTGATGAACCATATTCTGGCCTTCCCATTCCTTGCTGGGTTCTGAAGGGATCTCCATAGTGGGTATTGTGGGATGGTGAAAAAATGGTCGACTCCCCGAGCCCAGGACCTCTTGAATGAGGACTTTCTGGAGGCCCTAGGGACTCCTGAGAGCCTTGCTGGGATTGTGGAAGAAGACCCTGTTGCTGCTGCAGCTGTGATCTGAAGTAGGGGTCAACCTGCTGAGCCCGTCTGGGGGTTCCAGGAGTTCCTGGTTGCATGTCAAAAGGGCCAAGACTGGCTGGCCGTCCCTGAGGAGGGCCCTGCGGGCCGGAAGCAGAATAACCTGAGGAAGGGGCCTGTACGGGGCTGGCCCCGGCATTAGAGAAAGGTGTGGTTGGGTGTGAGTAAGAATGGGGTGACTGAGGCGGAAGCTTAGCCAAAGGATCTGTCCGGATTTCAGCTGATAATGGAGTTTTGACAGGTCCATCTGAGAAAAAGACAGAAGACGATCCTGAATCGGGAGGCAAGGGAAATGGGCTGTCTGCAGAGCTGGGTTGAGAGGAGATTGATGTTGAGCCTGAAGGTGGTGGGATCTGGAGGTGTAAACTTGGCCGTTCTCCCTTTGCACGTGGTTGCTCTGTTTTTACTGGCCTGCACACTTGACTTTCTGCCTGCTGTGAAAAGGTAAAAAGAGCACCAAAGGAATATTAACCACACACACCGTAAACCTAATGAAGTCATTTGCTAAACTTAATAAAAAAAGAAATCTACTTTTAACTCACCTTCTGTGCCTTGTTTATCCTCTGAGCTGCTCGGTTATCTTTGGCCTTTTGCTACAAAGAGAGAGAGCGAGAGAGAGAGAGAGAGAGAGTCGGCTTCTGCACGTATGTACAGGCACACAAGTCCAAGCACGAACTCTTATAAAAACAAGGCTAAAAAACACACAATGGATAAATAAATAAATAAAAAATTAAAAAAGGAGAACCTAGTATATGACCAACTGCAAATTTAGAAATGTGTTAAAAAGAGAATTACAGCAAACAAATGATAATATGAAAGAATAATGTATTAAACAAAACAAAAACAGAGAACCTACCAGATATGGAACCTTGTCAGCAGCTGGGACCTTCCTCCAGATTTTCATGATCTGCTTGCAGCGACTAGCCCAATCTGTGATGAGAGAAATATTTAACACTTACGTTACAACTGTGACATAAACTTAAAAATCATGACCTTGATAAAATACATTGTACAATATGTTTCTTCTTCACTAACCTGGGTAGTCCTGTTTGAGAGTTGGGAAGTTTGTATTGGCATAAAGAACAGGGGAAATAGTTGAGAGCTCTCCAAGCTCCTCATCCTTCTCCCAGCGCTGCAGACTACGCTGGTTATAGGACAGACCATCACCCTCTGCCTCTGTGGGGGTTGGTGGGGAGGAAGGAGTTGCTGGGGTAGAGGGAGTTGCCCAAGGGCTCTCCTCACCGCCATCTGGACTGAACAGCCCTCCTCTGTCCCTGTACACCATATAATAAGTTAGAGGGTTTGTTTTTTGGTCAAATAAAAAGGCCACATGCGGGGGAAAAAATATAAATAATTGGGAATTAAGCTTCTGCTTTTATATGAGTTGTAACTACATGACTGAGATGCTGTGAAATAAAATGCACTAATGAGCCTACCGCATGTCGAAGAACGGTGACTGAGAAATTCCAGGAAAGGCATCCATCATTCCAGCTGAGGGCAGGGACCCTGCAATTCCGGTAATTGAATTAAAATACAACAGTTTTTCAATCATGCTTTTAATAATTCAGGAATCATACAACAGGTAATAATAGCTGCGGTTTTAATTATATGAACATCTGTAGGAAACCCTTGTTCTCACCTGAGGGGAGAGCTCTCTGTGGCAAAGCACTACGACTGAGTTCTCCCTTATTGCCCTCCAAGATGGGCTTCATACCTCCCAAGGAGGAACCATCCGACACTCCCAGAACCTTCCTGAAGAACTGCTCAGAATCCTGACTCTCCACCCCCTGTGGAAGACCTATCACACAAGCACAACAGCATGGTAGGAAGGAATAAATTATATTACAAGTCATTCTTAAATGCTATATAGCACAGTGCCCTCCGCAGGAACTTACCTTCATTTTTTTCTGCATCAGAATCATGAGGATCAGTTGACACCTGGTTTGTCTGTGATGAGGATGGTGTAGGAATCCCTAAAAGGTGTAAAACTTTAAAACAACCTGGAACTGCATGTTAAAAAGGTCTATTAACTTCACCTGCCACATAGATACTTACCTGCACCGTCTCCCTGAGCCTGGGGGGCTTCACCCCCCTCTTGCTTGAGAGGACAATTTATGTCCACCACACGATCCCCGGCATCAGCTAGTGAAAGAAACAAAAATTTACATATCCTGCACTGACTTTTTTTCTTAACCAGCATCCCAAATTCAAGTTAATGTTCTTACTGTCTGGGGTAGTACTCTTGGTTGGTGCTGGTAAAGTAGGTCTGATGGGGCATGAACCTGGCCTCTGCCCTGGAGGTATCATCACTGCCTTCTTACTCAAGTCTATCAGTGTCTTTCCAAAGAATGCCTCCTGCCGGGAATTACAAATGTTTACAATATATACATCAAATCAGTGGATATCTTTATTTTCACTTTTAAAACATGGCACATAGAGAGACAAGAAACCTGGAGATAAGCTGGAAACATATCCTCGAGTTTGCTCCTCTTCCGACCCCGACGTTTCTTGGCCTGTTCCTCTCCCTCCACTGGTTTAGGATCCATAATGTTGTCTGTGTCAGGGTGGGGCCCTAAAAATGTAATAATAAAATTCAGTTTTCTTTGGTTTAGGTTATTTGCATAAAATACATTGAATCACAACTCTACAAGTTAAGCAGAGATGAGGACGTTCCAAGGGAGCTGAACATTAAAAATGTCTAAGTGTGTGAAGGTGGGGGCATGTAGTGTTTGCATCATGTCGGATTTTAAAGCATTTTGTCACAAATTAAGTCCTGATCACGATGTTCTATTGAATCACCTTGATTATTTTTTTGCTTGATTCCTCTACTTTACCACCTTGTTCACTTCAGCATTGTGGCTTTAATTAAATAAACAAGGGCTTGGTTTGATGTCAGTGGTTGATATAAGTCTAAATGCAGCCTTAGATCACAAAGAAGGTGAACAAGCTACTATGTTCCCTAGCAAGCTTTCTGACCTGACATACCATTGAACAGTTATATCAATTAAGTCACTACCACTGACCTAAAAACGATGTGACACAACAGTGGAGAAAAAAAAAAATATATATATATATATATTAATTAATTAATTGTTGTCACAAACCTTCTTCAATAGTTCGCTCAATTGGCTGTCCATCCAACATGGTCTCTCCAGCCAACTGGGCAAAAAATTCTTTCTTCATCCGTGTGTGACACTTCCTTTGTCGCACCATAAAACCTCCAATTCCTAACATAATTAAAGGAAACATATGTTTTAATTATTTTGGATATGATGATACATCTATGTAGATACTGTAAATGCCTTTATACAGTCACATTCATGATTGCATACCAGGCCTGTAAGGTTTTCGCTTTCTTTTCTTGCTGTCATCTGTCTCCTCTGCTCCCCCTTTAAGACCCTCACAGTCACCGTCAGCACCTCCCTCTGCACCTGCATCCCGCTCAGTACCACCGTCTCTCTCAGGGCTCCCATGTTGGTCTATCTTTGATTCACAGTCCATGGGATCCCCACAGCCTGGTTATATAGAGGAACATTTATTTATTTATTGTAAAAGGCACAAAGTAATCCTGAAAACTCTTTAGAGACAAATGAACGAGTGGAAATTGTCCAAACCTTTTCCCTCATCCCCTTCTCCTTCAACCTCTCTTAGATCCATTCCATCAGGACCTCCTTCAGAGCACATAGTGCCAAGACGGGAGCGACGTTGCCGTCTCTTGTGCAGGGGAGACATAGAGATGCTACGAAGCAGGGACATGCCTGACTCTGTAAGCCAAACACCCTCCAAACGGTAGAACTGGGGCTCTAAAAAGTGACAATCACAAATTTAAGTAAAAATAAAGGGCACAAACTCAGAAAATGTACTTGGAATAATTAACTAACATAAGGAGCTACATCTTCTTACCTGGCTCTTTTATCTTTATTGAAGCCATAATGGCTGACTCTACTACTGTGACCAAAGGGCAAAAAGTAGGGAGAAAAAGAAAATTGTGTCACCAATAAAACAACCAGTCAAAAAACTCACCCCACAATATCTTAATTGTATTTCTGAAGACCTAGACACTGTCAATCTGAGACTTACCCACAGGTTTTGGAACATATGGGGTGCAAGATGTGCAAGCAAAGCCCTCATCAGAAGCCTGTTCCACCTCATCCTCTGTGTACAGACTCTCACAGACGGCATGGACCCATCTGCATAGGCACACATAAAAACCTAGCTATTTGCACTTTTCAACAAATCAAAGATGATATGGAATAATTTATGACATCAAAAATACATAAGTAATGCTTTACTCGCTCTCATTTTCTGGTTATTTTGTGCGTAGTTCCAATAATCAGCACCCACCGATCGCAGTACTGACACTGCAGCAAGAGCTCCTCCTCCATGAAATTCTCCCGGCATACCGGGCAGGTGACGAGGCTGGCGCAAGGCCCGCAGTGTGTGTAGTTGTTCTGCCACTCGCAGTGGAAACCTGGTGAGTTGGATCCACACTGCACACAGCACACACACCTGGACAGAGATAGAGATGTAGTTTAGTGCTTTATAACATTTTTCCAGCTAATATGCAAGATTAAAAAAATAAAACTACTGATACCAATGTGATTGGTGTAACAAATTTTCTGTTGCTACAGAAGCAAGAGCCGGAGGGATGGGCCTCTGAATTGCAAATGAAGGCTGAGCCACCAGTGTTTTACATAATATGCAAATTTGGATATATTCATTTCCATTTGACCCAATTCAAAGCTACATGGATGAACAAAGCTTTGTGCACTTAAGTTTCTTGTTTTTTTTATCATGTCTCTCTCTTTTTACCATTTGCACTTCCAACCACCCTTGGGTACAGTGTGCAGGGGAGGGTCCAAGCAGTAGGTGTGATAGCTGACATCACAGTCGTCACACAGCAGCAGACGAGACGGGTCTGAAGCCTTTCCACACACTTCACACACAATACATTCCAAACAACGCCAGCCCTTACGAAGCATCGTCTTGGTGATCTGCAGAAGACATCAAATTTAATCTGGATTTTCAAAACAAAACAATGAAAACATAATCCATCATAAGTTTAGCATTGTTCTTACTTTGCTGTTAACACAATAAGGATGGTAGCACTGGGCACACTGAGCGCAAGCCAGCAACTGCCCCTCTACACCCTTTCCAAAACTGCCACAGACGACACACATGTCCTAAAAATACAAGAGAGAAAACAAAAGAGAAAAATTAAGAACAATAAGTCAATTTGCAGTCATACAGAAATGTCAACACAGCAAATCCACACAGGGTAAGTGAAAACGTCAAAGCAGCTTTACCTGTAGCAGAACAAATTTATCGGTGTTTGAAAAAAGAACAACTGTGTTCTGCATGGTGTCATCTTCTTCTTCGTCTTCCTCCTTACTCAGTCCAGTGTCTGAGGTCATGCTTAGCTGTAACAGTGTAGTAATTTTGCAGAAGTATTTTATTTCAAGCTAATTTATGAAAATTATGAGAACTACATATTACTAAAATATTTTAAAAAGTTAAATAACATTAAAAACAACAACAAAAAACAAAAACACATGCTTAAAAGTGCAGCTCACCAAAAAGGCGTCGATGCAGGAGGCCATAGCTTTAAGGCGTGACCTCCCACCACGCCCTCTCCCTCCACCACCACCACCACTACCACCTCGAGGTCTACGCTTTCCAGGGAAACTACTGCTTCGTCCCTGCAATTCACAGAAACAGCCTTCTCAATGTCAAGTCACGTTATAACAATGACACATTAAAAACAAAGACTTAAATTAGTGCCAGCTATCAAAAAATATATATCAACTAGTACATGGTGACCTCACCTGTTTGACCCTTGAGCGGCCTGGGGACCCTCTGCGTTTGGCCTTTTCTCTGTCACTTCTGAGAGGTTCAAAGGGAAGAGAGTCATCGGTCTCAGTGAGCAAGATGTCAGTGTGCGAGCGGCTGGAAGGTACAAGGCCAAGCTCCATGGAAAGCTGAGGGTCAGGTTCTCCTGGAGAGCCTAGAAAGCCACTGCTGCTCTCATCACCATGGCTCATATTTGACATTTCATCCAGCAACAACTCCGGCTTAACCTCTTGTAGTTTTCTCTTGATGTCCTCACTGTGTCCTTTCATTTGGTCATCATCCTCATCCTCCTCTTCCTCCTCCTCCTCAGAGTGAGGTAATAACCTCCCCTCTATGTCAGCTGCAGAGAGGGACTCTTGTGTGTCTATTGATAAAGAACGATTAGAAAGCAACTGGAAGTCATGGCATGGACTTCGTTCCTGCTTTTCATCCATAGACAAAGGCTCCGTTTTAACCACAGAGACTGTGGAAGCTGGTAACTTCTGGGGATCGTTACAGAACGGTCCTATACAGATGTCACCAGATGCACTCTTCAATAACTCTTGTGATAGTTCTTGTTTAACTGAGGGAGGAGCATCTTGCTTCTCCTCATCCACCTCCATGCTTTCAGGGCCTTGCTGTGACACTGGTGTTGGTTCTACTTCACAGCTGTTGTTAGACTGTGTCTCTGCTGTGGGATCCTGGGAAGCTGCCACTTGACTCTGTGCCTCTTTGGCTCCGTCTTCAGCAGCGGGAGGACAAGAGCCCCTCTGCTCTGTTGTTGCACAGCCTATTTGAAATGAAGGAATGTGTGATTATCACCACTGTCATTTTTACATCCATTATTAGATACAATAATCTTTTGGGGGGGGGGGGGAAAAAAAAATCTAGTTCTGCTTGGTGTTTATTTTCATATATAGTACATCCATCGTGCGACCTTGGTTTACCTGTAGACTCAAGCAGAGGAGCTGGTCCCTCAGAACCAAAAGCTTCTGTTGGTAAGGGTGGCTCTCCCTTCATTGTTCTCTCCACAGTGTTTGTTGCCTGAACCGCTGCAAACTCCATCACTAAGATGAAAAATAATTAAACTAAATAAAAACATTGCTGACACACACACACACACACGCAAAATGCTCTAACAGCCATATGCAAATCACAGGCATTTCTTTTAAGTTTGATCCAATGTAGTGTACAGTAATGACTTACCAAAGTCCATAGGTGTCTCTTTATCAGCCTCATCTTTAGCCTGTCCCATTTCTAATGTGTGTTTCTGTCCTGGTGTCACTTCTGATAAGTCTGTATCCATTTGGACTGGCATTCCCACCAATTTAATGTCTCCTTCAGTTTCCTTAAGGGACGTTGTGGTCTGAGTGTCTGCTGTGTATGGTTCAGCAACTGGCTGCCGCTGACCCTCCTTACAAAGCAGGCAAATGATCTCAGCTTTTGGGGGTTCCCCCGCTGAACTACACTCACTGTGAACCCATCTGAGACAAAAGATTATTAAGATTTTTATTTGTTTTTAATGATCGTAACACTGACATGGTCACACATCATGGCAAGCTCTGTTATATTTTAAACTAACCTGCGGCACATGCTGCAACACTGCAAAGCAACAGACGGGTTGGCAGCTTTGCTGCACACACAACATATAGAACTGCGGTGATGCTGGCATCCCTCACACACGGCGTAGTTATCAAACCACTGGGCCGAGCCTGGCAGCACTAGTCCACGGACTCCGCACACCACACATACACGACACCTCTAATAGAATAAAGATTACAGAGCACAATTACCCAAAAAAAGCAGACAGGGAAAAAACAAAAAACAACAACAAAAAAAACCTTTACCAATGTCTTTTTAAACAGAAATAATTTGGATAAAATAAGGTAAGATTATGTTTTATTAAATAAGTGAATGTCCAGTTTCAATATACGGAAATCTTTTTGGATAGAGGGTTAAATAAAGAAAAAGGATTTACTCTGCATTTCCATGGGTCAGAGGGAAGAGAATCCATGGCTGGCTGGAGACAGAAGGTGTGGTATCCCTTATCACAAGCATCACATACCAACATTTTGGAGTCTTCACCTGGTTGTCTAAGAAAAAGTAATAATAAGTGGAAAAGGGAGATTTAATCAATTCAAATAAAATAATCAGTTAAAATAAAAACAAAGTAAAACAGGACACACATCTGAGAAAAAGGAACGATGCTAGACTGTTAGACTCACCTGCAAGTCTGGCACACTTTACACTCTGGACACTGCCATCCTGCCCTCTGGATAGGTGTGGCTCCAATCTCCAGACAGGCTGCATGGTAGTGGAGACCACAACCCGTGCAGAAGAGCAAATCAGTGAGCTCGCCTGCTGAGTCACATACTGCACACCAAGACTCTTCACCAGCTGCATAAAACAAACAAACAAAACAAAAAACAAAAAAAACATATGAATAGGTTTCATAAAAATATTCTCAGTTCACCTTAAATTATCATGAGACTCAACAAGGTATGAAGCTAGCACTTAACTCTCATGTTTTGTTTAAATTTTAGTAAGTTTTCAGTTTTTAAGAAAGACAAGTTAAAAGTAGACAAAAAAGAAATTAAGTTACACAGATAGCTGACATTTTAAACAATAAAGACGTCTTTAAGTCTTGTCAAACTGCTAGTCCACAGATGATGAGCCAGATATACATGGAGCATAACAAATATCCAAGCCAAACAATATGCTGCTTTTCTACTTTTTTGCTGTTTGATTGGCAGCAGGACATCATATGTGTGTGTAAAGTCCTAGTCTGAAACAGAAGCCTTTGTCAGAATTGTGATGACTTTCTTACACAGTGTCACTTACCCAGCTCCTCTGCCTTATCTATGTGCTCTGGACAGAGGAGGACCAGCTGTTTCATAGACTGAAAGGATCCACTGGCTGCTGAGCAGGGAAAGTGGTAGAACCGCAAACAGCCCTCAGCATGGCATCGAATGGTTGCACCCAGCCTTTTGCAGTATTCGCAAATCTGGAGCAAGCCAAGGGTATCAAGTTTGGTTTGTCTTTATATTTTCATCGAGTACATCTAATCCAGGTTAATCAAACTACACTTACCCGCTGTGTCCCTGAGATAACAGCTTTATCCACATTCTCCAACTCTTCATCCTCTGTCTGCTTTACTCCCTCTGACCACACTGCACACCAGTGGTGAACCCAACATCCCCCTGTTTATAATAAAGCCCAACATTAGTAAAATATCTAACCAAACCTCTGTTCTACATCAGCGTGCTCTAGTAGAAAGAACCTAACATGTTTCAAACAATTCTAACAGAAATTTAAAAAAATAAAATCATATATATATATATATACACACACACACACACACATATATATATACACACACACATATATATATACACACACACACACACACATAGATATATATATATATATATATATATATATATATATAGTTGTCAGCCACCTCCTGTACATGGATGACATCAAGCTGTATGCCAAGAGTGAACGAGACATCGATTCACTGATCCACACTACCAGGCTATACAGCAATGACATTGGAATGTCGTTCGGACTGGAGAAGTGTAGTCGGATGGTAACAAAGAGAGGGAAGGTAGTCAGAACTGAGGGGATTGAACTACCAGAAGGCAACATTGCAGACATAGAGGACAGTTACAAGTACCTGGGGATCCCACAGGCGAATGGGAACCATGAAGAGGCCACTAGAAAAGCTGCAACCACCAAGTACCTGCAGAGGGTCAGGCAAGTCCTGAGGAGTCAGCTGAATGGTAAGAACAAGCTCCGGGCCATCAACACGTACGCCCTGCCCGTGATCAGGTACCCTGCTGGGGTAATAGGCTGGCCAAAGGAGGAGATAGAAGCCACTGACATAAAGACAAGAAAGCTCCTTACCATGCATGGAGGGTTTCACCCCAAATCCAGCACCCTGAGGCTGTACGCTAAGCGGAAGGAAGGGGGCCGGGGACTGGTGAGTGTCAGCACCACAGTCCAGGATGAGACAACGAACATCCAAGAATACATTAGGAAGATGGCCCCAACTGACCGAGTGCTCAGTGAATACCTCAGGCAGCAGAAACCCAAGAAAGAGGAGGGAGACGAGGAACCATCATGGAAGGACAGAGCCCTGCACGGTATGTACCACCGGCAGATAGAGGAGGTGGCTGATATCCAGAAATCCTACCAGTGGCTGGACAAAGCTGGACTGAAAGACAGCACAGAGGCACTAATCATGGCAGCACAAGAACAAGCTCTGAGCACAAGATCCATAGAGGCTGGGGTCTATCACACCAGGCAAGACCCCAGGTGCAGGCTGTGTAAAGATGCCCCAGAGACAATCCAGCACATAACAGCAGGGTGCAAGATGCTAGCAGGCAAGGCATACATGGAACGCCATAACCAAGTGGCCGGCATAGTGTACAGGAACATCTGTGCCGAGTATAACCTGGAAGTCCCGAGGTCAAAATGGGAGATGCCCCCAAGGGTGGTGGAGAATGACCGAGCTAAGATCCTGTGGGACTTCCAGATACAGACGGACAAAATGGTGGTGGCTAACCAACCGGACATAGTGGTGGTAGACAAACAGAAGAAGACGGCCGTAGTGATCGATGTAGCAGTTCCAAATGACAGCAATATCAGGAAGAAGGAACACGAGAAGCTGGAGAAATACCAAGGGCTCAGAGAAGAGCTCGAGAGGATGTGGAGGGTGAAGGTAACGGTGGTCCCCGTGGTAATCGGAGCACTAGGTGCGGTGACTCCCAAGCTAGGCGAGTGGCTCCAGCAGATCCCGGGAACAACATCGGAGATCTCTGTCCAGAAGAGCGCAGTCCTGGGAACAGCTAAGATACTGCGCAGGACCCTCAAGCTCCCAGGCCTCTGGTAGAGGACCCGAGCTTGAAGGATAAACCGCCCGCAGGGGCGTGCTGGGTGTTTATATATATATATATATATATATATATATATATATATATATATATATATATATATTTTTTTTTTTTTTTTTTTTAATTTATTTATTTATTTATTTGTTTAGACTTTAACCTGAGTCATCAAGGAGTGCTGTCAGACAAGGCGAATCAGGAAATCCAATGGAAGACAGGTCATCATTTCCAGGCTGTGGCAGTGGGGAAGCTGATGGCTTGAGGGTTGGCCGCTCAGAAAATGGTCCAAAGTGCCTCAGTTCCCGCTGTCCATGCAGACTCCGCTCCACACAGTTACAAAGCGCACAGGCTCGAACGCTCTCTCTGTACACAGGTGAGAAATTGTTGAAAGCACCTTCTTTGGATAAAGCAAGAAGCACAGCAGGTTTTATTATATAATAAAGGGCTTACACAGATGTGCTAGAAGAGGCTGCATTAGCACTCGACGACTCCACAGCAGGAATGGCCTTAGACGCCCCGGCAGAAGAGACAAGCTGCTTTGCAGTGGCATTGTCATCAGCTAGACAAAAGGAAAAAATGTTTAAAGGCAAATTTTTTTTAAAATAAATCTTAAGAATAATTGCATGAAACACACAAATAGCTCCCTTATTCACAATGGTAGCCACAGCTTAAAGGGAAAAAACACACCATTATCTTCATAAAGGTGCAGAAGAGAGTCCAGAAAGCAAAGAAAACATTACCTGTTGGTTCAGAGTCATTCTCTTCGCAGTTTGATTTCTGCTCGTCCATCCCCCGTACTGATTTTGACCTCCCTGACAGAGATCTGCAATTTAAAAATGTAAACTAGCACCAGTTTGCAAATCATTGTCATAGTAATTATTATGGTAATTCCACAATACTGTAGATAAAAAATACATTTAAAAAAAATGGGCATACTATTTTAAAATGCTAATGTCATCATCATCACATAATGTAGAGAAAAGAAAAAGAAAATGAAACACAAAAAACCCGAAAGATTTTCCTTATTTTCTCCTATATAAAACTGAGCAGTTAAGTGATCTCCAGTTTCTCACTTGCTGAGACAGAAAACTCCAATGTTCATAATCCAACATATTAAACATAAAAAGCCATCTTAACCACAAAATGCACACTCTACGCATCCAAACCCACTTTTACATAAAAGCCAACAACACAACTAATAAATGCTGCCTGCTGTTTCTTTTCCCCCCTCTTTTTTAAAGATAATTTCCTTGTATTTATCCTGTACAATCGAGCTTTTTTCGCAAACTCGTAAAAACAGCGTTAAGGTTATAAGAGCACGATCAATCCGACAACGTTTTAACAACTCAAGTTATTTACCCAGCAATTCATAATCCAAATCGGTCAAGCAGTTTTGGTGGAAAAGCGCGAAATGTTAAAACTAAAATGGTGTTTTGCTAAATAAAACAACCATAAATCGGGATACACAAAGAACATACAACTTCCGTGTGTGGAGCTTCCTGTTGCAGCGGGACTCCTTTCGTGCAGAACCTCGTCGCAAGCATCATAGTTCCGCTGCGAGGTTCACGCCATTAACAAAAATACTGTAAAACAAACAACGAGGGCCTCACCATATTTTACCCACATAGCTAATCAAACGACCCATTCTCATGCGTGTAACGTTTAAAGCTCTTAACAGGCATTTTAAACGAGGTCGGACAACTTCAATTCGCGTAGTAGCCCATATGTTTTTGCTATATTACAGCTTCGCTAGGATTTATAAGTATGATCGCGAAACCGAAAAAGACCCGCACAATCGACATCAGTGCGATGCTGGCAAATAACGTGACGATGGCTTCAAAGTACAAATCAAACACAGAAGAGCGTTTTTTCAGGAGTTACAAAATGTAAATTGTGCCATCATACTTGAGGAAAAAGCCTTCCTGTGTGTTAACGCTGTCATACCCATTTGGTAATGATTTCTTTTCATTTTCACTGGGGCAGGTGGAAGCGGATCCCAGCCCGAGGACGACTGGGCTTTTCTGGTGGTTCATGCACAGAAGCATCAGTTATTACAAGCCGAATTTAACGCTTTTAATACAGCACAAAGTATCAAAAGTATTTCAATCCTTGTCAAAATTACCCAGGGTTGTTTTGCACGTCTTTCCCATTAGTGGGAACACAAAACAAAAAACTCTCAAACAATTTCAACTCAACGCGATTAAAAGTACTATCATATTGCCTGGTGGTGCGCATCATTAGCAGATTGCACAGACGTTGCTAGCTGGAGAATGCAACTGAGCTACTGCACGAAATGAAACGTTAACGTTGCATGTCCGTATTAAACACACTCGATGGAACCAGAAACGGGCTTTCTTCTTGACAACAAACTAGATCTTCCAAATCTAACTCGACTCATATCTCAGTTCATGTGGATACCATATATGTTTTATCTCAATAATACAGTTACTAACACGTAAAGCAAAGTAATAACACGACGAGTGCTTTAACGTCTTAACATCCTGGCTAGCGAAGTTGACGTTAAAAGTGTTAACGTTACAAATTAACTTAAAGGGTAGAGGTGTTTGCTTTTAGTTTATACTCTTTACAAATAGCGACAACGATTTGTTGCAGTAACTGTAAATAATAACAGAAAAGCTACTGATATTTTACAATTGAACAACTGCAGCGCTAAGCACTATTTCTCAATGTAAACATCGACTTCAAAGGGTTGGTTCTGTCCAGAAAATTGCCATGTCCATGTCACTGGCGGCAGGCTGAAACGGAAAAGCTAAAAACTACCAACAGTGACGTAGCTGCAAAGTCTTGGAAAGAGAAAAAAACTTCATAAAATACACAAAATCCCACAAACATGGACATATTTTTAAAAATGTTAACCTGCTACACTGCGTATAATGGCGCGGAAACAGTCGATGTGCAACATATATCAACCTAAAGTTAGCTCCCAGGTAACATTGCTAGTTTTCCAGCAATTACACAGCCCCCATCCACTCGAAGCTAACAGCTAAACACTACCGACTGTAGAGCTAACACCCGGTCTAAGGTCAGGGTTGGCGTGTCTTTAGGTAACAGGTTTAAAGGAGCCATAATCAAAGCAGCTCACCTCACAAAAACAATATCGTCTCCTCATGTATCAGCAAAATCCACAGAGCCACGCAGCGTCCCAAAATGCTGATGGTCGCTTCATTTTATGTACCGGACTAACTCTACGGCTAGCCGGCTGGAGTCAGAGTGGGGGGAAGTGCACGTCGGCGGAAGGCAGGCTGAGCGATGCTGCTAGCTAGATGGATAATGCCATTAGCTAACAGGCAACTTGAGCTTTTGTGTCGAGTACGCTATCGGGGAACTGTTAGTCACAGACACAAGTCTAGTAAAGATTCCCCGGCTTCATACAGCGAATCGAAACTAACTACTTTTCCTTGCTTCAGGGTTTTAGCTGGAATGGCTAACATCAGCTAGCTTTTGCGCTGCTCTGGAATCTCGTTCGCGAGGTCGTGATAAGCTATTGCAAGTTTGCACCACAACAGTGTATGCGAAAATGACAGCGCTGAACTTTGTTGACAAGTCACCAAAAGTATATATTTTTGGCGTCTGGTGTCAGTCGACCGCAGACTTTTCATCTACCTAAATTTGCGAGTCAACTTTGCATGGGTACCCTTGTGTGGGTCACTAGCATCTCTTCTTCACTTCGCGTCCTCAAACGGCTGTTCTGCCAAGTGGCTAACTGCTGCTAGCCGTGCCAGCTAATAACAACTACGTCAAAAAATAATAATTCATGCAAACCAAGGGGCAGAAATTATATTTACTACTAGTTTCTACTACACTTTTTAAACCTCGAGTAAACCTTGTGCGAGGCTAATAGTTTTTACCACATACGATTTCAATCTGGTGAGCGCTGACCAGTGAAATATGGTGGATATTAGATCATTTTGATTTTCGGATCCAGGGAGGCCATTTTTCATTAGACTGTTATGATTGTAAGAATACAGCTGCTGTGCACATGTCTGCTGATGAATGGTTTGCTTGTTTAAATGATGGGCCACGATGTGTGTGGGTTCGATTATGTTACATTTGTCGTGGTGCAAATTTATTTTTGTAATTGATTTAACAAATGTGCTCATTGTGTTTAACGATTAATTTTTTCCGCCTGTCTTTCTGATGACCATTGCCGATGGGTCGTAATCGATTATCTAATAAATAAATAAATACATTTTAGCGGGTCGTGTAATGTTGCGCGTTTTGAAATCGTGTAATCGTGCAATTTGTTACACCATTGTTTTGTTTTGCAATATGCCTGCAAGATAAACGTCTTTCAAGGAAGAATGAATCCAAAGAAGAAGAAGAAGAAGTAAAAACAAACAAAACAGGACGAATAACAATAATCTTTTGTGTTAAAATGCCCAGTCTTTAAGCAGACATTTTAAATCTCTTATCTGATCATTCACATTGAGTGTATGACCTTTCTATTAAAATATTTATCATTGTAATGCAACTTCAAATTTGATTTGCAGATAGGATTAAAGTGCAGTGGTAATGTCAGGGAAGGTGACCAAACCCCAGTTCCTGTCAGTGGGCAAAGAGGTTTTCTTTCTTTATTTTTGCCTTATCACTGTGAGAAAACTATAGTGGTATAGATAACACAGGACAATATAGGTTCAAGAAAGCTGTCCTGAGAACTGCTGTGACACTGACAACAAGTTACAAGACAATCTAATAAACTTTGCATGACAATAAAGAGTTGTTTACAGGAAGCTTTTATTTATAAAGTTGTGAAAAAGTTGTCATTCTGGGGGATTTTTTAACTGTAAAGATTGTATATGTGTAGCTCTAATTAAATCAAGACATTGACCTATTTGTGTCACACCTTCTTGAGCCCATGCTGAAACACCAGGGGCCTGAGGCTGTATAAACACAAAGTAAAGGTCGAGAGTCATTGAGATGATCCGGCGAACCTACAGGAAATTAGGTTGGGTAGCAGTGGGTCCGATTACTAGAAGGTCATAGGTTTAATCATCTACTGTTTAACTCTTATTCTGCCTTAGAGCAGAACGCCCAACTGTTACAGGTACAGTAGGAACCTTGCTTGTACCTCTACATTTTCAAGTAGCCGAGGACAAAAATTCCTGCAGGGCATTTGCAGTAAAAACTCTACCACATCACACGTGTGTGCTTTGGTGACCCCTTGTGAATAAGGAAGCAGCTGAAAGTAACTTTTTTTTTAAAAAAAAAGGAATAAAATAAGTCCGGCTGAATATCACAATTGTGAAATTAATGTGAGTGATCTGAGTTCTTAATGGTCCTTACCTACAAATAAAGACAATCATACATATTGCATTATGCACCTGCTGCAGGGGGTGGATCCACAGCTGACCCTGCACTGGTACATTTATGCATTAATTTCATATGTGGAGAGGCATATATACACCTCGGGCTTTAGATTAGGCCGCTGAAATTATTTTAAGCTGAGTGAACAAATAGAAATAAGGAATGGTCTTCTGAGTGTGACCTTTTACTCCAATAAGAGTTGGGGGGGGTGGGGGGTTGTTTCTTTGTAAAAATATTACAATTTATTGTTGTTTTTCAGGAGTCACCTTAACACACCTAATTATTGTGGTATGCTATAATAAAGCCATTTTTACCATGGTTGACAGGAGCTATTTGCATTGACGAAAATAAAAATACTTAAATCTATTTGATAATTTTAAAAAATGGAAGGAATGTTGGCAAAAATGTCCTTTGCTGGATTTTGTAGCCATGAAAAGTCCTCACTGACACTTGTTTCTGTTACAAATGGTAATATTTATTCAACTTCTCTTTGACTCTTTCAGTGCACGACTGTGGGGAGTGCATGTTTCCATTTTGAAAATAGGTTATTACTGGTCCCCCTGACAGGATTAGTTAACTCCCCATTCAGCTTTAGTAAGATTGGATTAGATTTTGGGTCGGCTGAGACTGGCTGGAAGATAGTTGCTGATTGGCTGATAGATGCACAGGGAGGGTGGTATTAGGGCACCAGGACTCTCCTATTGGACGGTAGGTGAAGCGGATGCTCTCCCCCATCTGCCTCCTGTATCTCAAGGATAATCCCCTGGAATACCTTCACAGATGTTTACAACAGAACTGGAAGACAAGAATATATTCTGATGTAACAATAATGATGGTTAAAATAAACAGCTCAAGTTACTTTTATTGCATAGAGTTTCACCTGTTTTGTGGCTTGACTTATTAATATTGAGCTGGTTTTGATTTCAGATTCCTGTTACTCTGGTATGGAGCTCTCTCCTTGTCATATTGTCTGCTGGAAAAACAGCATAAAGTCCTCCTATTTGATAGGTTACGACGAACATTTTAACTCATAATACTCTATCATAAATGTTCTGAATCAAATTGAGGCCTGCTAAATTAAAGAGAGGATCAGGAGTGTTTGCTATTTATTAATTTAGATGGTACCAAATACAACTCAGTGGGGTGATATCAGTTCCTCCACAAGGGGGGTGTATAACCTCAGACTAGTGCTGAACAGAACCCTACACTTTATTATGAACCTTTAAAACATTTGTTTACTTGAAACCAGTAAAAAATTAGATGTTTAGTAGTAATGTTTATTGTCTTTGTAAGAAGTCACATTGTACTTTATAGGCCAGACTCGATTTTTGGGTGGGATGCGCAAGCGGGATGTAACAGAATAGAAAGTGGCATTGTAATGTGCAACAGTTAGCAGATAAGGGTGGCGCAAAATAATGCAATTCCAATACGATTAAAAAACAAACAAAACCTGATAATAAAAAACAAAACCCTAAAGTGGGCTTCCAAAAAAGCAGAGATCTGTGACTGAGATAAAGTCAGAGTGTTTGCAGACTGTGGCGGAATATTAAGTACTCTGGGCTTTTCATTAACCTGGGTTTCCACACAGGGTTACACAACATACATTAACTCGACTGTAAGTGCTGGAATCTATCATTTCCTTGTCATATCCCTTCCCCCCCCTCCCCCCTCCACACTGAGCAACTCATTTATTGTTTAGTAAGTAAAAATATCAATTAACCTAACATGCAAAACCAATCTACACCACAGCTGAAAAGAAAGGTAGCCTGCCGTTTCATAAAAGTACAATTTTAATTTGATTTATGACATGAAAACAAGCAAGGGCATACAGCACATGTAGTAGATATTATAATAAAATGGAAAATATATATATATATATATATATATATATATATATATATTATGATTCAGAAAGTACAAAAATAAAGATTCTATTCGTCAGGGATTTCATTCTTGTCTCATTAGAATATATATATTTCATTTTTTTATTATTATTTTTTTAACATATATAACTGAGAAAATACATACAAAAAACAAAACAAAAATATGATAGTCTTTGGTATTACCATTTTTATATTAACTTGCTCAAAGTCTCATTATGTTCAGTTTCTTAAACATTTGTTAGCATGTATAACATTATGGCAGATTATTTTACAAAAATAGGGGAGAAAGCTAGCAAGCATTTCCAGTGTTTTTCAATCCTTTAAGGAATAAATGGGAAGTGTTAACATATTGTATAAACGTAGCAGTAGGCTATGGCACTTATTAAGTGTGGATAGATTTTGGTTCTTAAGGATGAAATGACTCTGAGTCTAAAAGAATGCACCCAAAACTGTAGAGTAGTCTAGCATACCAGTGCACCTCTGATGTCTCCGTCTGCAAGGAGTGCTTCTCTCTACTTTCTATCCTCAGGGCATCACTCACGTTGACTTCTTTGTTCACATACACACCTGCTTTGTCCTTTGCAGGCAAAGTGCTAACATGCATTGGAGTCTTAGTACAACTTTTTTGAATGTCAGTATCCTGCTGCTCTTCTGCTGTTTCTCCCCAAAGTAGCTGCTTGAATGAGAAGAAAAGTCGCAGGGGTCCAAAAGCCCAGTGCGCGAGCCTGTGGTCCTCCACCAGCGCATAGCTGGATGCCAGCACGCCATCAACAAACAAAGTTCCAGCGTCTGTCAAGGGTGCATACACTCCCACGCTTTCTGTTAGTGAAACTGAGATGATTTGGGATGCATGCACTTGCTGCTCTGCTTTATGTATGAGAACACAGTCTCCTTGTCTGACCCTGCTTGCAAACTGAGGCTGGTACTCACTGTTTTCTTGTCTGCAGTGCGGGTCTAAAAAGACCAAGTGATTTGGAGTAAGGGCCAATCTATGTCCATGTTCTGTCTCCAGAGACAGAAAAGCAGACCAGCTTTGTTGATCCCGATGGAGAAACAAGAGGACTTGGCTATACACGACTTGGCCTGTCCCAGATAGGGCCATGACTCTGTCCCCAGGAGTGAGTGACGACAGGCTCTTCTGCATCCCTCCAGCCACAGTTACCCGGGCCCAGCCTGGGAAACAGCCACCTTTTTCCACAGCAAGAGAATGATCTGCAGAAGGATCAGCAGACAAAGCCAAGATGAGTAAACACAAATTGTGTTCCCCCTTTTTTTTTTTTTTTTATAAACTTAAATATCCTGATACATTTCACACTGAAGTAAAGTAATTTAACAATACAAGCATGGCTTTTAATGGCAGCTACCTTCTTAAACTTACCAGCTTTTACTGAGCAGTGGACACGATGTTTGGACTCATAGTGGACCCAGTCGAAGCCTGCTTCCACAGCCAGCTGGGCCAGGAGACCGTACTTTTCAGGTCTTCTATCAGACGTTGTTATATCCACAGCCCGGCCTTCATAGTGCAGAGAGCCAGGAGGATGGTTGCCATCTTCATCCCAGGCCTCTGTCACACGCAAGCGTATCCCTGGCCACTGGTTCATCACTGCAATAGCCAGCCTGTTCAAGCACTCCTTACATCGCTACGGGGCAGAATAAGAAAGAGGGCAGATATTCATTTTGGAGCACTTCAGTAAACTTGTAAATATATTCACAAATTTATCAGCATGAGCACCCATCTCAGCCTACCTACAACAAAAAATTGCAACACAGAAGAAAAACCTTGACTTGACTCAGTGTTGTTTTTCCTCTGAAACCCAAACTAACAGATGATGATTTGTTAGTTTTCAGAAGTAGAAACTGTAGAATCTAAAGAGTTCCTAATTTTCCAAAACCAAGTCACTCAGTCTCATCAGCAAACAAGAGATGTTCAAGAGACAGACACTTGTGAATATTACCACTCTCTAACAATAGGCAGAAAAAGAAAAATGGTTTTTTTACACCTAAGTGCGTAGACTGATTTCAGTGCGCCTCGGCAGAAAACGATTCCAGTATTTCAGCTCTGTCTCCAGCTCCCAGGTTCTGATTGTTTGTCAGTTGGCATCATCACACAGTTCCTCCTCTACTCTGCTAAAGGCCATTTCAACCTTGCTCAAACAATCAGAGTACAAGAACAAACCCTACTGTAGCCAGTTTGGCACATTCCTTGGCCTTTTCAACAGGGTGACAGAATAATCAAGGCCATTCTCTGCCTTTCCAGATTGTTCCAGACTTGAGTTTCTCAGTTTCACCCCTGAGACATGTGATCAAATATGTGCACAGTGACTCCTAACACCCCCGTGGGCCATAATGTTACAGACTGTGTCAGCATTGTCGCAAAATAGCAGGCTGAAAAATAATGACGTCAGCATCCGAGGTGATACGCTCATGCAGCTACTGAACGGCGCTGGCTTGTGACTTGTGCTGTGGCAGGTTTTAAAACCTATAATTATGGCAGTAAAGCTCATTTCGAATACACAACGGATCAACAGCGAAGGAGGAAGTGACAGAAAACCATGGGAGCTAAAGTTGGAAAAGAAGAAAGCGGCGTAGCAAAGGCCTGAGGTTGGGACTAAAAAGAGAGGGCAGAGGGGAAGAATGTATGGGCACGGACTTGGGAATGTGACAGCAAGAGTGAGAAAAAGAGAGAGGGACAGAAAACAAACTGGGTACATTTATCTCGCAATGCCATTGAAGAGAGGCATTTCATTGTCACAACTACAATAGTCGCTTTTCCGACGGTGCCATTACTTCAGTAGGAGGGAATTTTGTATAGGCGACCCCTCTGAGTCTCCAAATGACGCACAAAGAACGTCTTTCACATCTGGGCAAAAAAGGGGGCACATGCACACATACACACACATTCAAACTGGTATCAGGAGGGCACACGTATACAACCACAGATTTCCCTCACATACAATCACTACGGGAGGAGAAGGGACACAGATTAATATCCTAAACAATCACACAAGACCATAGTATCCAAAACCGTGGACTGAGTGTGAATGGAGCTTGTGTTCACATTCAGAAGTGTGGCATTCCAAATGGGTAGTTTGAAAGTTCTTTAATGCGGCCCAGATCTTAAATCCTTGAGGACGTTGACTGCCTTCTCAAGACACTGTAAATTTGGCTACCTATCCTTAGTAATCAATCAGGAATTTAAGTGCCCTGCCTGGATTTTTCTTCTGCTGGGCACACTGAGAACCTGTCATGGGAAGTGTTTTATTTCAAATAACAAAGACTTTGGTTAAAGATTAAAAGGAAATGTTCCTGTAGAGAAACTCAGCCACTTAAGGGTAGTGTTGAATTACATCCTTATCTTCTTATCTTTAAAAAAAAAGTGAGGTAAGGTTTGGTTAAAGCTTACACAGGCCGTGCTGAGCATTTTTATCTATTAACAGACTGGCAAGTGCAGGTAGATAATGACTGGGATTATATGATTCGTTTTGAAGGTGCAAACAGCAGTTTGTCCATTTAGGGAAATGTAGCTGATCAACCATCCAACAACGAAACTATCTTGAAAAGGGAAGTCAGTCTGAGCATCACCTCACTGAGTCAATCTGGTGCTGCATCTTTGGGCATTTACTGGACTTACTACACAACAGTCATAAGCGATCATGGGAAGCAATGGAAACGACTGTTATCACTGTATCACAGTCATATAAAACAAATCTAAGATTCTAACCCAGCTCGACACCAGTCTCACCTTAGTCGTGAAGCGGTCAGCGCCTGTGTTCTCTTCGTCCTTGAAGACAATGTCTGGGTTGTAATTGGACACAAGTTCGTTGAAACGCTCAGAGTTGCGTGCGATCTTGCCCTCTGCTCTCCCACTGGCCCCCAGGTTGTTCTCTGATAAGTTGGGGAAAAACTGCTTGAGGCGCATGGCTGTGAGCTTTCTGGGCCTCGGACGGGTGCCGTACCGCGGGCCCGGTCCGCATCCCTGGACCAGCCATATAAAAGTCCACACAGCAACCAGGGTGAGCTGTGCCAGGTGGGCCCACCAGAACTGCTTCATTGAGGAGGGTTGGGTCTCCCAGAAGTCAGTGGCTCGCAATGCGTGCGGCGATAGCCCAGGTGTGATAGCTCCAGGTGTGTGACAGCAAGTGAATGAGAGTCAGATCTTGGTCCATTCCAAATCATTGATCATTAGAGGTGATATTTATTTATTTTTATTTAGTTATTTTTTAGCCCAGAGACTGATAAAGTTCCGGGGCACGTATGTTACTTCATATCCCGGTGTTTCACCTTAATTTAAAAAAAGAAAAAGAAAAAAGTTTTAAAATACCAAGCAAGTGCTTCACTGTTTTGGTGACGGCGCGATCTGATTGGCTGAAGTCTGGCATGCGTTGGGTCACTGAAAATGTGGAAATACAAAGGCTCTTTGAAGATTTCAGTGCGTATCAGCGGGAACTACGTCTCCTGTGATCCGAGAGTCATCTTCAGATATCCTCCGGAGGTGCCTGTCTTGACGCAGGTGTTTTGGTGGATTTCTGCTCACTTACCGCTTCTCTCTCTCCCTCTCTGTCTCTCCCCCACGCCGTCTCCTGGACTGGACACACAAACTGACGCACACCTAAAGCCCGATAGCCGCCTGACTCTGGGATTTTTCTGGACGCTCCAATGAATCTCTCATCCCTGCTGTCCATCCAGTAATGCCTCTACCGACACTTTTTTTTTTCTTCCTTCTCTCCTTCGTCCACTGTCTTTTGTCGCGTTTCAGCGCTCCTGGCCACCTTGCGCCAGCCATTGGTTCTTATTAGAGTCCGGACAAGATTGCCCTCCCTTCCTCTGCGCGCTCCCACCGCGACAGCACACGCCTCCATCCATCCATCCATCCATATAAAGAACACATCATTTGGCCACTTATGTTAACACCGTGAACCCCACCCCCTTATCAAAATACTGTAAAGTTTAGGCATAAAAAACTGAAAAGTTGTAACAAAGATAATACACAAATCTATTTCAGTATTTTGTTTGTTTGTTTTGGTTGAGACAAATTGTTCATTATAAATACGCTTTAAAAACACAAAATTTAGGATTCATTGGGAGCTTTTACAGTAGCTTCAATTTCCAAAGTTTCTTGTCAGTTGAGTTGCTTTGAGCTAACATGTCTTTGCCTCTGTTTGCTCATCCCTCCCACTGCACACTCATGCTTCTGTTATAAATAGACAAGAGTTGAAGGTGAGGACCTAAAGATGGAGCACAAGTGTCCAGCCTTGACACCCACAGACTATGACTTACAGTGCTGCCTTCCTGTGTTTGGGGAACTAGCCTGACCCTCCTGAACCAAGCGCACCCAAGACCTCTTTGGTGGAAACACCCGCTGGCCCTATCATCAATTTATTATTTTTATCCACCCTAGAACAATAGCGGCGAGAATTATAAAAATGTGTCTGATAATGCCCAAAGTGGGAGCAGAAAAGAAAGTAATCACCGTATCTCAAGGGTGGGACATCTGTAATCGCAGAGGGAAGCTTAAATTAATGGCAGATTAAAGGTCAAAGTGCATGTCACTGCCCTATCTCTGGCTTCCTGGACCTAATACATCAGGCCTGTTTCTGCACTGTGGCTGTTTCAGGGAAACAGAGCGGCGGTGGCCTGTCTTTACTGAATGTTTCAAATAGTATATGTCTTGATGTTTGTTGTAACTGAAGATAATAATTTTTTAAAAAGAAGAAGAAGAAGAAAAAGACTTATTTATAAAGTGACTTATTGTACCCTAAACATTTCATTTTGCAGTGTGGAGCTCAGGTCACTGAGCTCCACACTGACCATGGAAATGCACTCTCACTGGGGGAAGTTTCTAGATGATCCCAGGATGTTGTAGGGAGGGGTGGTAAGGCGAAGCTGCATGTTCCTGTCCTTATGATAAACATGGAGAAAGGTTCGAGTCTGGCTTAGGCAACACAGATGAGAGATATCGGCCTTTGTAACAAATGCAGGGAATAACTCAATCAAAAAAAGTAACAAACACTTTCATATCTACAATTACTCACATCAGTGTTTCTCTTCAAAGCTATACAAGAGAAAAAAGATTTCCATCTGACATGAAAGGGAAAGGAAGGAAGCAAACATCTGTGGGCTGGAGATGGAAGAGAAAAAAAAGGTCATTATTATTAGTTTTTATTTTGGTGCCCCCATCCTCCAGCCTCCCCCTGCCTCCTTCTGGCTCTTAGCATTTTACTCCCCCATTTCAGGATGGGAGTACATGACTGGGTGAATGGTTCAGTTTCCTGCAAAGCCACAGCACAGAAAACGAGATCTTTCCTGCTTGGGTTAGGCTACCCTGCTTTGTTTCTTCCAAACAGACGGCTGTGCTTGCACCTGAGCTGGTGGTCACACTGACTGCCTTTGCACTTACAGGTGCGCTGTGAATTTGGGTCATACTCGACGAATAGCCGATATCTCAGAATGCAGCAAGGGTTTGAAATTAGGATTCAGTAAAACAGAAGTAGCATTTTTTAAACAATCCATCTTTGACTTTTCAAGTGTTAGTCTTGTCTCATAGAGCTGATTAGACATTCTGCAGGATCCACTTCCTCAGATGGAGACCATTAGAAGGGTTTCCGAGGGGGGTGAGGGCAAGGAAAGTCAAGGAACTGACACCTAACCGTCTCCCCCCTCTCTCACTGCCCACCACTGTCTGTCACTGTGTTATCAGTGCAGGAAGCGCAGGGTGGTGCATTCTAGTGCAGCTGCACACACTGTATTGTAACTCTGGTTTTGTATTTAATACATCAGTTTGTGTCATGTTTTCATGTTTAATTCAGGTGTGCCACATATACGGATGTGAGACGTCTACCTTAGCATGTTATGGCTAAGATTAAGCAGGGATGCAGGTCATAAAAAATGCAAAATAAAAATAAACAGAGTACCAGTGAAGTTGAGGCGATGCTGCACGAAAGTGGACAATAGACTGCAAAGGGTGGAACTTCCTGGCTGCTGACAAGCAGGTCAAAGGTCAAACATGATGCTATACCTTCTGCTAATTCCATCCCCAAAATTCATTTACATTGTGCAGTAGTGTGCGGGAGACTCGAGTCACCCCTCATTCCTCCCAAGGAACCAGATTTTCTTGTCTCGATTTCAGTCCAGTCCTCTTACCTAAGAATGGTTCTGTTTTCTTTGTTTGTTTGTTTGTTTGTTAATCCTCTTAATATTGGTTTAAGCAAGCATAAAAAAGCACTTAACACAAGGGATGAAACAGAATTGTGTTTATTCAGCTAACAACTTAGCACAGAGCCATTAGTCTTTCAGCACGTTGTTACCAGAAGCATGTCACAGAAACACGTAATCTGTTCCCATTTCTTTATCTGAATTTACAAAAATGCCAATGATAACAGAGTTTGACAGACACAGAATAGTATTTTCACCATCAAGGTGATTCACAAAGACCTATTAACCAAAAACTTATCGCTGTATATCTCTGTATGGTGTGCAGTTTCCTAAAAAAAAAAAAAAATAGGAAACTGGAGGTAGTGGGAAGCCTGAAGTAGATGAAGCAGATGAACAGCATCTGAAAGCCACAAAAAAAACAGGAAAAAGAAAATCCAGCAAGGCCTAACACGGGACCTGAGAGACACATCCACCGTTCACTGAACCCTCATCAGAAGCTGTCTCAGTGGACGGATGGCTGTGAGGGTGTCATTGTTAAGGAAGGGAAATAGGGAGAAAAATCGGAGGTATGCCAAATTAAACAAGAAGCAGAGAACTATTTCTGAAGAATACTTCAAGAAATAATAAAAAAGCTTGAGTTTGGACTGTGTCGAAAAATAAAAGTAGTCGCATCATAGACTTCATGTCCACTAGATTTGTAAAAATCGAGGTTTTTGCACTACATTTGCATTTGTTTTGCACATGTTTCAATAAATCTCTGCACCTATTTTCCCATTTCCCACCGCCAAAATATAAAGAATTGAGGGGTGTCTCAAGACTTTTCCACACTAATGTGCAGATTAAATAAATCAAATTCAAATTTTATTTGTCACACACACACAACCATACACAGTATGACATGGGGGTGAAATGCTTGTAGCTGTACAATGCCCGACCATTAAATGACAGAAGAAAAGTTTTACAATATTTACAATTTACTACAAAAATTTACAAATTAACTTAGGAAATACTGTTAAATACTGTTCACTTGGATTTCTCAGTGTCAATTGTGATGATAAGGTTTTTGAACCACTCACACAAAAACAAAGCTCAACACTGCATCCTTCACCCGATGAAACAAAAGGCCTGTGGCAGTCGACTGTGTGAAGCAAGTGTGCCGTGAGTGTGCACACAGGATGGCGGGCAGCTATAGCAAGTGGACAGTGTGGCCCATTATCAGCTGATTAGCGAGCAGGTCTCGCCTTTTCCGGAGTGATTCTGTATTTGCAAGTGTAGAAAAGAGGGAATAACAACCCTTAATGCACTTTGGCACAAACTTCAAATGACCGACTGTCAGGAAAGCTACTCTGTGTCTTTTCCCCCCCACTTCATTCTTATGTTTTGACAATAAAGATAGCCTATCTCATCCCATAACAAGCTGGCTGTTTCCCGCCTTTTCCCTGGCAGTCCCGACATGCATTACTACAGTGTGTTACCGAAAGGGACCGCTGAGACACTTTGATTGCATCGCTATCAAGCTTTACTTTCTGCTACGGTGGAATTGTGATATCTTAGTGTTACACCAACCACTTTCAAGGCTGACAGTGATAGTTAGGGTTGTTTTACAATGCAAATGTGTGCACACAGTGCTCCAGAAAGACAAATCATTCAATCCAGTTGGGCTGTAGCTGGTAAGCTCTTAAGGCTAAAGAAAAGAAAAGGAAAAAAAAAAAGATTCAAGCACAAACTGCACCATTTCTCCAAGGTGCAAAACTGGTTGTTGTCAAGAAGGACTTTCAGGAGCACAGAGGGCAAAAACCCTCATTAATAAAAAAAACAAAACATGTTTAGCATCAATCACCAGAAGTCCGAAGTGCAATTTTCTAGTCACATTCAAAGAAAATGGAGAATAATGGGTGTAAATTCAAAATCACCAACTTTTAGCCCCATGATTAAATGCATCAGTCTGGGTTTGTTCAAATATAAAATCACATTTAACAAAATCTAAATTTTCACCCCGTTTCTGAAATCACACCAACAGTTCTTTCGTATGCACCTTTTAACTGCCTACAGCATAGGTGTCAAACTCTGGACCGCGGGCCAAATTTGGCCCGCAGCCTAATTACATTTGGCCCGTGAAGCCATACCAAATGACTATTAGAGCTGGCCTACTGGTATTATACAGCTAATATATATATTGTTTAGTATTAAGCTTTGCTTGTTCCATATTCAGTTTCTCAGCAAAACTTGTTTGAGTCCATAAGAAAAGATTCATTTTTATATCTGGAGCAATAAATATATTTCAATAAATATTACTGTTAGCCCGCGACTTTGTTCCAGATTTGAATTTTGGCCCACTGTGTATTTGAGTTTGACACCCCTGGCCTACAGTGTCACTTGCCTCAGAGTAACCGGCCTGCAGATGTCCGAGTAATGTTACGGCGACATCTGAGTTCATTTCCTGTTAGCAAAGGAAATGAAGTTCAAAAACAAAACCTAAACAAAATAATCTTAATTAAAACATCCAAAGAAGCAAAACAAGAGATGCAAGAAAAAAAAAAAAATCAACAGGGAGAAATTAATCAGCTGGGGTTTTCTTGAACAGACTTTAGATAAAAAAGAAAGAAAAATAGGAAATGAACAATAGGCGAGGGAAAAGGAATGAAACAAAGGAGGTGGGTGGTGGGGATGTGAAGGAGTGATCGTAAGTGAACGCCGCTTCTCCTGATTTGGAAGGTTATCTGGCATTTGCATCAAAGTGGGGAAAGCATGGGCAACGGCTGCAGTGGCGTCGCGGGTGGACGCCGCTGACAGACAGGCCCAAATACAGCTTTCTTCTGCGGCTGATTAAAGTAGTGCACTAAAGGGTGGAGGGACACGGAGGACAGACGTCTCTTACCAGTAACACACCCACTACAGGCCACATGTTAGGAGATGTAACTGCATCAAAGAAATGAATAAATAATAATAACCTTGTTGTGCGTTCAAAGACAAAACAAAACGCATACAAAGAGGTCAAAAACACATTTTTATTGATTATTGTTCAAAAACATTCACGTAATAGTTTAAAAAAGTAGTATGTAGGAAAATCTGAAACAACAGCATTTCAAGTTTTCTTTTCGAAATCTTTCAGAACAACTAAACATTTTCTTTAACTGTTTGAAAAGAGAGTAGTAATAAATCAAAATGCAAAGTATGGATTCCCAAACAACCATAAATAATAAAAACACACAATGCCAGAAAAATCCATAAGAACTTTTTCAGAACAAGTGAAATGAGTAAACCTCAGAGTTGTCCACATATAATGCATACAATAACTAACCAGACAGAATTAGGGGTTATATTGCCATTGGACTTAAGAGATAGTGTCCCCTGCTGGTCAAACCAACAGCAAATAACCTGCTGATACAGCAGCAAAAGTAACCTGTGACACAGGATCACCAACACATATCAGATGATGAGATAATGCTGACAGTAGATAATCTAACCTCTAAAAAAAGCCTGACAGCCACATAGCTGTTCCAAAATATTCTGACATTATCTGATGCATTCACTCCAGTTTCCGACACAGAGGAATGAGATGAAAGCAAAATAAACATCACAGAAAATTAACTGAAAACATAACTTTTGCTAAAGTTAAAAAGTGTGCTTTTACATACACAATATTGCACTTTCCCCACACAAATGCTTAATGATTCACAGTTTGATTGGTTTTTTTAAGGCAGCGAGTTCCCACTAGTGAGTGTCACATGGCATTCAAATACATTTTATAAGACAAAGTGTAAAGCTTTCAGTTTTTTGTTTTTTTTGTAAAGTCAAGCCGTCGTACAAAATGCTCTTAATCCTACTGGTAACCTCAGTGTGTAAAAGACAAAGAAAAGAGCTCCAACACTGAGACCATCACGTCAACCTCACATTCCCTGTGTGTAACCCGCAGATCCGCAGACAACTGAACTGCTCTCTGTCCCATCAGCTCCCCACTAACGACTTCCTTTTATTAACCAACATAACACTGGTGCAGACTGGAACATCCAAACACATGGAAGTAGAAGATCTTCCAGTCTTAAAATAGTGGTGGTACTTAAAGAGGAAGGCGTGGGGAAGCCGCAAAGAAAGAGAGAGCACTCAGTCGACCTGAAGGAGGAAGAGGAAATTATGTCACAGCTACAATGCAATATTTTAAAATAACTCTGCTGACTTTCACATATGTCAGACAAACAGCTGCTAAAGGATCCTCTTTTTACAAAGCATGACTTTGCAGGGGCTCTGTTATCGTTGCTAATATGGCTTTAATCCCTTTTCCCCTCGATCCAGTCACACCTGTGACTCGGTAACCACTTGTACCAGTATTTGCCTTTGCAGTCAAAAAGCAGTATAAACTTGGACCCTGATATATTGGTCACTGAACACAGCATCAAGCGGTGCTCCCACTGGACACAGTGCAAACAGACTCACATTCTTCAGTCTCTTCACACGTGGTGACCTGATCCATGTACCAGCTGGCAAAGAGACTGAACTGTGAATGCCTTTAATCCGCCGGGTACACCTCTGAAATGGCTCAGTTTTTAAAGGTTAGGAAAGGCAGTCATGAGAAGGAAAAAAAACCCAAAAAAGTCACTGGATTTTAGACAATCCACTGGCCAGGAGGAGCCTGAAGGGGACGGTGGAGCGTGACACAGTTAAAGGTAGTCTGTGGAGACCTGTACAGAGAGAGAAACAAGGACTATAATATCACACAATCAAAAGGTGGAGCATTACATTTGCAAAGCTAGGAAAAATTGTGATTTAGGTGAATTGAAAGTCTATTAACCACAGAACAAAAGTATGCTGGGAGGCAATGGGAAAGTGCAGCAGAGCTGCCACAGCGCAGAGATGCTATCTGGAGTGTGAGGAAGGGGATTGTGTGTATGCATGTGTGAGTTTGGCGTGCCCATGCTCCGAGTGGTTGTTTGTGTTGGGTGGAGGTTTGGAGGGTGTGTGTGTGTGTGTGTGTGTGTGTGTGCTGTGAGGGGTCTAGGGCGGTGTGCCTGAAGGTCCCCAAGGAGACCTGACTCTCCTCCTGTCCCTTTACAATTTCCTGAAAGAATTGTATTCTTTCTATCTGAGGAAGAGAGACCAGCCCATAGGGAAATGGGGCCAAAGGTGGGGAAAGTTATGAAAGAGATATCCAAGTGCAATGAATTTAAGCACAGCTCAGTCTCACTGACAGAAAAAAAAGTATATGCTTACAAACGTTGTTCACTTTGCTTCATAAATTCAAAATGAAAGTAGACTGACCAAAGGCACGGATGAGCTCTCTTTGTACTGCCCAGGTGACCGTCTTTATCAGGGAGGCAGAGGTGAGGCCAGCAAACAGCATGTTGTATAGAAATACAACGTAGAAGTTCCCAAGCCAGTTATATCGACCAAAGTCTCCCAGTAGGTCGAAACGGGTGATCCCTAACACAAAATAACAGAAGCAAAACTTGTGAAAAATGTGCCAAAGCCCCAATTCACCTGCAGGCACAATATTCATGGCATACAAACGCCCTCCTGTGGACATCATTAAAACTACACAAATGCTTTCCATTTTATAGATGCAGTCAAAGCAGAGTCAGGGTAAACTTTTTATTTCATGTAACGTCAAAGACAATTGTTCAAAATGTTGTTGTTTTCCATTACAGTCTAACTAACTTATTAGTATTTCATGCACACAGTGCATTGTTAAGATTGTGTAATATACATAAACATAAACATTGACTATATGCTCAGTCACACATAACACACACAGAATTACAGAGGAGCAAAACTGTGGACAAGGCTAGAAACTTTGAAATGTTAATGCCCCACTTCTCATTTGTGCTTCATGCTTACCAAGAGTGCGTGAAAACACCGGCAGTGCAGAGCTCAGGATAAGCAGTGAAACACAGTTGGCGATTATCTGAAAAAAATTAGAGGTTACCATCTTTAGTGAAAACAACAGTTTCTGGATGAAATATGTGAGCCTGCTGACCACTGGGTACCTGTGTGAGGTTGGTGTCTTGTGCACGAGGCAGGAGGCCAGTGAAGAGAGGGGAACTATAGAAGCCCACCACTGAGGACACCATCAGATAACTGAAAATAATTTTAAGGATAACAGTGGAAGGCAGAGTGGTAAAGAGCACCCAAGAAGTAGGCTACAAAAAAAATAAAAGGTGCTTCCAATGTGTGAGTGTGACAGCATGAGTCAACATCACCCACGCCCTGGTGAAATATCAAGGGCATCCTGGTGAGTGGCTGCGCCAAATGTAGACAACTAATTAACTCTATGTGCACCCAATTGTAAGATGGGAGGATGAAAGGATACAGAATGAGAACTACTTGAACAGCAGCACCCAGTGAGCCAAACATTGAAAAGGAGGCCATCCCAAGGTGAGGGTCCTACAACACACAAAAATAACAATCCTCAATATATCATCACGACTAGCTGTAGCACATAAACCTTTAAAAGGGGCGCATTTATTAATTCTGTTTTGGCAGAAACTCCACCTCCATTCCTCTGGGCATGGCTGTTTCATCCAGCAGCAACTCCAGCACGTTGAAACAGACCATCAGCACACACATCACCTACAGACACAAGAGACAATTACAAAATAATACTTTAAAAAACAAAAAATAATTGTGGTCTTGATAAATTAAACTTAAAGTAGAATTGATGCTTATATTGATAGTCATGCAAGTACCGTCAGTGCGAGAAGCACAAGCATTGCAAGCGGGTAGCCCAGGTTCCGCTGCCATGGGGACGCTTTCCTCCGCATCTCTGTGGGGAAAACAAGAAAGACAGAAAAGCGACAACAACAAATGACTACACTCTGTAATCACTGTGCGAGAAGTCCAGCAGAGAGACAGCCTGTTCACCCAGTCTTACCCAGGGCGACGCGCTTACTCTGGACGGCTTGGTACTCTTTTTTCAGAGCCTCCATGTTCAGCTTGACCCAGCAGGATGTACTGCCACCTACAATCACACGCATGATGGTGGGAAGGAGAAAATGTCAACCAGTTAATTTAAGGATGAATATAAAAAACAAATAAATGTATTTATATAGCACCTTTCTACACTTAATGACCACCCCAGACTACACATTTTAACCACACATTGATAAAGTACTTTTTCCTATAGTCTTCAAACACCTCACATCCACGGCCAATTTTGAATAACCAATTAACCTAACAGAGAGAAGTAACCAGAGGAAACGTTCTTGTGAACACTATCACCTACTTACAGTTGATTTTCCTGGAGAGAGAGTCTTCCTCAAATGTGGTGCAGCTCAGAGTATCTTCAACATCTTCCAGCAGCTAGAGAGGACAGGACCAATCAGTCAATTCGATTTTTAATGAGTTCACAGGCACAAGTTGAAATGGTCATGTTCAGGTGTTCTGACACCACTGCAGTGAAATATAGCACAGACATTTAGGCCATTCACAGCAGTTTTTCACTGCTATTTGGGAAAGTTCAACATGTTCAAGTAAAGCCACGACCAAACAGTAGTACATACTGTTCTTTAAAGAGACTAGTATAAACCAATTATGTACATTTATTACATTAAGTCATGGTGCTCTGCATTTTAATAGACGTTGGAAAACTATTAATTAAACCTCAGAGGCATTAAAAGGTTTTGGTTTCAGAAGCTTCCCATTTTTAAAAACCAACCAACTCATTTGAATTGTTTACTAGCTATATGTAGCTTGCTCATTTACTTTGTGTACTCCCCTGACTAGTGTGCATCAACAGCACACTCAAAATTGATAATTCAGTATGCTTTCTTTAGTTGCACCTCATGTAATAAACACTACAAATTAACAACATGATTGGAACCAGCAGGAAGTGTGGATTTTGAAGATGGAACAAGTTGTGTTAGAAGAAAAGTTGTACTGACTCAGTGGGTTGCTAGCATAGCTTTAGACAACTAGACTTGTTTAAATTCAAGACACTGAGCCTGTGACTCACCCGTGGTTTGACTAGCAGGCTGCCCGTTACACTGAACATTCGTGACAACCCTAAGGGAGTGCACACTGAGGAGAGAAGCACAGAGATGATGATATGCAAAAGCCATAGAACCAGGTTTATAGCTACTCCACCAACTGTGAATGAGATATACTAACATAAAAGCAGCAGCACTCCAAAGAGAGAGATCCCCGAGTACAGATAGGGAAGGTAATACTCCCACAGGTCTGAAATCCAGAGAGAGAGAGATAGAGCATCACAAGTGGCTATATGAAACATATAAAAACTACCTGTCATTGAGGAATCTGTGGTTGACTCACCGTAGAGGCTCTTCCGGGCTATGTTGTCATGTAGGAGGGCTGATGCCACCCACACAATGCCCAGCACAAGCAGGGCCAGCAGCAACAGCAGCACAACTGCTTCATAAACTCGTGCCATTACACCCTACACAACCAAAGTAGATGATGTGTGAGCAGATGGGTGCGAAAACAGGCACTGTGGACTTGCATCTATAAATCATTTTGAGTCTCCAATGTGAGCTTGTGCTAAAAATGCTACCTTTCTGGATCCTGCAAATCCCTCGGACTCAGTGAAGAAATATGCAAAAGGCATGAGGAAGACCAGGGACAAGTTGGAGAAAAGGAAAACTAGGTTCCACAAACCTGTTAAGACAGATTTTTCATTTGTTATTTTTGGGGCAAACGCTGATTAGCATTAGTTTTAGCAGTACCCAGATCGGCCACCATGAGGCTCAGCCTTCCCAACACTGACAAGACTGTATACATACATTGCAATGTGCGATAATTACAGAACAAAATAAGCTAAAATCATTACAGCAAAGGTTACTTTCACATTAATCAGCACCACAGTTCTTCACAATGAGACACTGGCATTCCACTGAGATTGGAAAACTTGACTGAATTGAACAGTGAGGCCACAGCTTCTCTGTCAGTAATAATTATCAGTTTGGACACAGGCCTGTTTAATATTGATCTAGAGGGCATCACTACTGTTCATTCTGTTCCAGTTTTAAAACAGATCTCTATTTGATGTTATGTTTGGTGTCATCCCTGCTTAAAAAAAAAAAAAAAAAAAACCAGACAGATGTACCATGAATAAGAGATCCATTGAGCCACTGCATGTAGTAGCTCTGTGGGAAGGTGAGCAGCACCTCATTGGACAGAATGGAAATGGGGAGAAGGAGCACAGCACAGACTGCAACAGACAGGGTGAATGTGCACAGCCACAGCCTGGAAAAAGAAGAAACACCATTTGTGAGTGTTGTGCATTTATTTATGTTTAGCCTCAAACACCACAGCGTAGATGAAAGGCTACAGTGGCCATGAATAAGGTAATATAGTGCCGGCGTGTAAGGACAAAGGGCAGAGTGACATGGAAGTCACACCATTACACACACACACACACACACACACACAAGGCAGGGCAATAAATCCAAAGCCAAATGGTATTGGGTCACTACACACATCACACTGACTTGGTATCTGCTCAATCATATGGAGTGGGAGTGAGAACAGACTGATACCAGCTAGTTAATCAGTTGTGTTTTTCACTTACGCAATTTTGTTGACAGTGGCATCTTCGACATCATCTACAAGGGAACAGAGCAACACTCATTACATAACTGACAGACCTCAGTTTGTTTTCACATGTAACTACCTGACTTTTACATTGTAGGAAAGCCTAAGCACAGAACACATTCAGTGTGCGTGTGTTTGGGCGTGTGTAGAAGTGCAGCAAAAAGCAACGGCTTCAGAAAGGGGAGTAAGCGGGGGACGAGTATGTTTGGAACATTCTGTTCAAGCAAAACCCAGACTCTAATAAAACTGAACTACCTATAGGCAGGATACAGAAAGAGCGGGGAATTAAGAATACCAAACAAACACTTCTATAAATGTCTCCATTTCCTCTTTAAGCTTTAAAAAATGAATAAATGTTTAAGATCTTGCTACAAAGTTCATGTCTAAATTCACTATTTGAATTTCTGTAGCTCAGTACTACAGTATTTTCCTTACTGTATCAATATTGGCACAGAGGAGAAATATAGATATAGAAGATAAGCCTAAGGAGCAAAAACCAGTTCTTGAATCTTTATAGACAAAAACAACTTTGTGCAGTGCTGTTGCACAATTGTCATTTAGGCTGCAGGGCACAACTGTTCCATTGTTGTTGATGCACAAACTTTTTCAGCAGTGAGCTAATATATAGCAGGTTTTCCTCGCTCCCTATTTTAGAAAAAAAAAAAAAAAAAAAAGCATCTGGCCATCTCCCAGACTCCCACCCAATCACAGTGGAGCACAGAGACCTGACTAGTTGGACATCTCACATCTGCTTCCAATTGTGGGAAGTTATTGGATTTATTATGTAACTGTTGAAAGTTCTGCAGTCACACTTCAGCACTTTCAACATTTGTGTTAAACATTAAGAACTTATTTTTTTACAATAAAATTATTTATAATGTTGCTTATGTACTTTGACACAATGGATTTTAAATCAAACAATCCAGCTGTGAATTAATTGTAGATTTTCAGCTGTTATAAAAGAAAACATTTACTGCCCAGCTCAGCACCAACAAAAGGCCTGAAAGATGACGGGAAGACAAATAAAGTCCATGAATACAGAATTACTTTGATGGTTACCAAAAAAACCTTCATAACATCTAAACAATTCAAGAGCAAAGAGGTAAGAGTGTTACTGTCAGTGTCTACAATACAGATTTACCTTCATGAAAATACAGAGGGTTCACAAAAAGGTGAAAACTTTTAGGACACCACAAAGATGGTGGAGGCAGTGTTACGACATGGGCATGTACACCAACAGTTATTACTTAACTGTAACTACATGAAGGTTGCTTATTAGCTATAGTGCTATTTTTATAATGTCTGTGTTCACCAAAACACATCTTACTACACTTTTCCAGACAGCGAAAAGTCAGAAAACAAAAAGCAAACATCTTTTGTCATGTGTATGGTTCACATGCTTTCAGCCTAACGAGGTGAATACATTTAGTTACTCTAGCCCTAAGCTCACAGCTGCCTTCCTGCTAGGGTGCATATGTGGTACATTCATGTATGCAAACAATATTGATTTTACTGCTTGCCTGAGCATTATTCAGGCTTCTGAAGACTCTTCAAATAAAGCTCAAAAGAAAAATCCTGCTGCAGCCTGCACACAAACTAGAAAACAAAGACTGCTCAAAATAGAATGGGTAATTTCTGAACAACACCTGTGCTTGGTTGAAAAGTATTGCCTACTTCCACCCACTCACCAATGTAGACAGTGTGCTTGTCAACATCATCACTGATTCTGCTGCAGGCAATTCTTTAGAAGCTTTTGATAGAAAACGTTCTCACAGTGCAGTATTCGTGTGTTGCAGAAAACTCACCTGTGACAAACTCTGCAGTCTTCCTGAATTGGTTAAGGATGAGGTAGGACAGCATGTAAAGGCAAGTAAACAGGAGAACACAGATCTGCAGAAGAAACAGAGAAAATTCTAGTGTTATTTTTGCATTTAAAGGTCTGAGGACAGGCATTAAAAGGGACCAGTGTTTTACATAAATAAGATTAGCTATGTAAACCACCTGTCATGCTATGTTAATCAATGAGTCAATGAGCAATAGATTTACTTTAAACTGCTGACATGTCTGGTTTAGTGTAAGTTGGGAGAAAGCAGAGAAAAGACATTTGGGGATTACAGAATGTGTTCCTCACACAGCTTTCCACTCTGGCTATGCGAGTTTGCCTATGCCAAGAGAGACACAGATTACGTCTGAAGATTACCCATTTGGTCCAAAAAAAAAAAAAAAAGGTCACTGTGATAAACTGAGAAGGATTATGAGAGAGTAAAAGAGAGAAGGGTTAATGCCAGTGGGTGAGTGATCCCCCTCCACACTGCTTACCATTACGTTAAAGCAACAAATTTAGGTTAAACCAGTCTTCCACCAGCAATCTGTTGTCTGGGAAAGCCCTCAACATGCCAACTCTAATTAAATCTCTTTACATTAATACAACAATGGATCAAACCGCTGCCTGCCACAGATAAGACAATAAGCAAGCACCAATGGTAGCTCCTGCTCAGAAACGCACCCAAGTATAAAACATACCTGAGCAACTTGGACAAGCTCAGCAATGTAAGCTAAGCTGCTGAACGTGCAGAAGATGTGACCGTTTAATGCTGAATCCTGATTTATCTGACAGCTAAACTGTGTGGCATTAATTTCACGTCAATACATTTTTATCAGTGCAACAAAGTGTTGCTGTGAGTCATGAATGAACTGATGTTGCCAAACCACAAGTATCAATGAAAACATTCCTGTTCCAGAGCCTCTGGGGAGCCCTGTATGCACAGCACAATGAAGACGTTTGTCCCTAAGGTAACAACAGCAACAAACACAGAGGGAGAGGCTCTCTGCAGAAATACAACGTCGTATAAAACCTGTTGCTAAATCGAGTTTACACAAAAGTTTGTTATTTTAGTTTAATCTTGCACTTGCTGTGTGAGATAAAAAAACAAACAAACAGTTGAGAGTCTGTGCGAGAGGAAATGATCAGTGGCAGCACAAAAGCTGCACCATGGAAAAAACAAACGACTGTGCGCAACAACTAATCAGCTCAGTCTGCGTAAATTGTTGAATAATGCAGTCGGATTTAGAAAGGACCTTGTTATGGTTAATCCAACAACAAGAAAAGTAGAAAACAAAGGTTGGGTGAGAAACAGGTAGAGTGTGGTGGGGGGAAAACGTGCTAAATTGGCCATACTGAGAGCTGGCAGGCCACACTGAGAGCTGGCAGGCCACAGAGGGCTGCTGAGGGGAGAGTTTAGAGAATTTCAGGCTCTAGCGTGACACAAAGTGTCAGTGCAGACTATTTCACAATCCACAGAGTAATTCAAAAATTGTTCTGCCGAAGAAAACAAAAAACAGCTGAAGTGCAAATGTTCTCATCTCGCCCAGCCGTGCAGTTTGTGTGAAAATTTACAAAGGAGCAGAAGAACAGAGCAGAAATGTAATTTTGTTTCACCTCATTTAAACATGTGATGTGAATGACAATAAAGTTTCCTTGAATCCTTGAAGAACGAAGACAAAGCATCTCTTCCAAAACTGGACTCGCTTTTAAAGTAGACACCTTAAGCACAATTTAATGGTCTGCAATAATTATTAATTAATACTTAAGCGTTTCAATAGAGTCTCTCAATAACAAATAAACTAAAATAAATAAATAAATAAAAAATTAAAGGGGGGGGGGGGGGGGGGGGGGGGGGGATGATCCATCCAACACATTGTCCTCTGTTTTCCTTCTCTCAAAAGTACTGCAGAAAGTCACTCCTAAGACTCAAACCCATCAGTTCTGAGCTATTATAGTTTTCAGTCAGAGCGCCTGAGACTCAGGTATTATACAAATATTACAGTGCTCTTTTCTAAGCGGGGAATAGATATCAGTGTGTGCTGATGCTGGCTGTTCCAGTTCTCTACTGCAAGATTTTATCATCATGACCTTTTATCGTGCTAGACACTGATCCTTCTTGATCCGACCAGGCTCAGGCTGTGGATGAGCACTCCTAGCTCGGCTGTTTACCCCCACAGCCGAGCTACGCTCTCTGCGCTTCAATTTTCTACTATCTGCTGATACCCAAGATGATTTACAAGAACACAATCAGCTCAAGTGAAGACATGCACTTGGCTGTAATCGCACTTTCCCACTGATTATTAACTGTTTATTATGCCTTTGGCCAAACAGGTATAGTACATTTCATCGAATTAGAATTTGTTTGGAATTACTGTCGACTTTTAGGAATCCGGTACCAACTGGTCCAACTGGGAGGCTTCTGACCAGAAGCCAGAAAGTGTCATACTTCACATAAATACCGTCCCCCCCCCTTTTAGTCAAGCACAGAATTTTACCACTTGTCTTCACTCCAACAAGATATCTAACTGATTATTATTATTATTAAACTACTCTCATCTGTTCTCATGACAGGCAAATAGCTGCAAGCATGTTTGTTGCATATAGAAATAGCCTTTATAGCATATCTTTGTCATGCACCTATGGAAAAATGTATCTACCCTGTGCATTGATACGTGCATTATTTTTCCATCACATTTCCTCAGAATCAAAAAAGAAGCACTAATGGAACAGCTGCTTGCATGCTTTGGATATCTAATACGAGAGCATTCTCAGTAGCTAAACCAGCATTTATATGCGTCGGCTAAGGACATGTTGTTATAAAAACATCTCTATTGGATGATACACGCCTCGTTGACTGCCTCTGGCCTGTTGGTAAATAAACAGACATTTAGAAATATCAGTGGCTGATGTTTGTAGTCTAACATCAGTTTTACACTAGCTTCAAATACAGAACTGTAAAAGACTGAAAGAATTTAAAACACTGTTTTCTTTTGTTTAGTTTTTGGCATCTCACAATTGACGCATATCTATTATTATATTATTTATGAATAAGAGTTACAATAATTACCCAAGTAAACCATTAGTTTATCCACAGAAACTCAGTCAGCAGCTGTTCTGATAGCCATTCAGTTATTTTAAAGCAAATATAAGTCAGTTTAGCTTCTCAAAGACCTTTTGGAATATTTCATTATAGGCTAAACAGCTGTAAAAAAATAATCATCAGATTAACTGATAACTAAAACAAATACAATGCAGTAAAATGGCAGCATGGTGGTGCGATGGTTGGCATCATCATCTCAAAGCAAGATGGTGCTGGGTTCGAATCCATTGGCTGTGGACTCTGTTCTACCTGTGTGCGTTTCCCTCCACAGTCCAGAGACATACCTGTTAGGTTGAATGGTGACTGTAAACTGGCCATGAGTGTAAATAGTTAGCTCTACCTCTCACCATATGACAGCTGGGATGGGCTTCAGCTCAACTGAAACCCCGACTTGGATAAGTGGAAAAAGATGGATGGAAGGAATTATTTTTATTTAATTATTTTTGGATATCAAAGAGTTGCTCTTCTACTTTTAAAAAAAATGTCTCATCCAGCCTTTTTTGTTAGTGCAAAATATTATTCTCGGTCTAGCATACATGCACTTCTGCCACAGGTTTATGACTTTAAAATAAGCTGATTAAAGATAGGCTTGGCCTAAAGCCATTAATAACCAGAGGTGCTGGGGCAGCTGACAAGCCTGAGAGGAAGTACTGTGATGAGGAGGTAAGCTGGAGACTTGAGACTTGCCACTTGCTAATAGCATTAGGTATTTGAAAGGGACAATGACAAAACAAGGGCATTAGAAGAAATGCAAGCACTTTATTTGCTGTTCATTTGGTTTTGATTTATTAATAACTGCATCCTATCTATCACTGAAAATATATACCGCCTACCAAATGTAGAATACTATTTTAAGTGATATTTTCCAGAGGATGTAATCTTGCTTCTGATACCTAATGTGGGCAGACAAAAAAGCCACCAACAGCCCTAATGTGCAAATATCTCAGCCTACCACTTCCTAGTCTTTCCTAGTCTGTTGGGAAAAAAAAAACCTACATTCTTTAGAGGTTTCACAGTTAAAAGCAAGAATTTGACTCGTCATACAAATAAAAGCAGTCTAACTGATCACAATCTTAATGTATGTTCTTTTGGATTCAGTAAGCCCTGTTCTGATTTCTTTGCTGCTGCAGTGACTCAATCTCCCACAGGAATCACTATTTTTCATATTATACAACTCATCTATACACACACACACACACACACACACACGTTGTTCCTTAAAACCTCACATTTTTTTCACCTCATGATCTTCTGCAAACCAGAACGAACTACCTGGAGCTGAGCAAAGCAAACCAAGTTGATGAATCGACTCCTGATGCTAAGATACGAAGGTGATAAAGTGTTGCCTGACGATGCTTTTATGATAGGCTGGTTCAGCAATCTCCAATCTCAGTAGTCGGGCTCCCGTCTGATGTGATGTGAGGGTTAAAGGTCAGGAGCCGTGTGCTTTGCTGTAACTGAACCGAGTCTAAGGTTCAAATAGTTGCTGTTGCTATTATACAAAACTGCGATAAAACAGCAGAGGGGGAAAAAAGAGCATCAACAGTAACAAAATGCTGTGCCTCTCTGCTGCCTGCTCACCAGCTGTATCCGTGCAACAGTTAAAGTTTGAACATGGGTTAAGCTAGCCCAGGGAGCGAGCACATTTCAATCGTTATCATTTAAGTGACTTCAAACTTGTTATCGCTTGAGAAAGTAAGACGTGCAGTCTACAGCTGAGAAACAAAAGTCGTGCTACCGCTAGGTAAAGTGAAATAAACAGCGTGAACTGAGGCGACTTTCTTACAGTGATGCGACGTTTGCGGGGGGGCTCATAAGCATAGTCACTGACGGTTGGGTTGGTTCGGCGTTACTTACTATAGTCTCCCGGACACGGTTGTGGAAAAGTTGCTCTCTAACCGACACGTCGTCCGTTTCCATTCTCCGAAACCATAACAGTGTCCTCAGGCTTAAAAGCGCTGGAGGCGGGTGGAATTGTTAAAAAGTTGAGCGACTTTGCATCTTCTCTGGATATGCTGTTGATGTGTAGCTAGCAGAGCTCGCTCGGTTTTAAAGAGCTAACCTGCTGCTGCAAGGCTGCTCAGCTCCGACGAAAGCCCAGCAAAGGAGGGGTCGCAGGGGGCGGGGCCACGGGAGCTGATTGTTTTGGCAGTCCAGCGATTTGAAATATTAATGTGGACCCAGCCTACTTTCCAGGTATGCGTGTGGTCCACACCCACTGACTGAACAGGTAGCTACACTTGGCTAAAACTAATTTAGAGAGATGCTGGTCGCATTAACTTACCCTCACTGATATAAATGGGGTGCACAGAACGTACAAAAATTAAAAAATTAAATGAGAATCATCTCCTCTCCTCTCCTAGACACCTTTAACGAAACGGAATATGACCTTAATGAAAACTAGGTTTATTTCAGATGCACATGGTTGTTTTAGATTGGTGTGCCTAATATATTATCAAACATTTTCTGACTATTGGGGTATTAATATCAGGGTCAATTGGGGTTTTTCTTGGCTCATAAGTGGTCACTGGGGTTCTGCACACATAAATACCCCTGGTCAGTATATAGTTAAGGTAAGGAGCCTTTGTTAGGTTACATCACTGAAGTATGTGTATTTTGTTTTTTATATTTTTGGCCATTTTCCAAAACAAAATGTTTTTATTCTTGAGGAAATTGAACATCAAGCAAGTTGTTCCCCTATTATAGTTCTGGTGATAATTCTTTGATGGAAGGCTAAACAATACCATCATAGGCAAAAGTTTAATAAGTTTTAAACCTTTATTTCTGTCTGGACTAAATTATTATTATTAACAAATATATTCCCGCACACAAGGATACTACTTATATCACATACAGTTAGCCTCATAATCAGGCATAATGCTAAGTATTACTGATGTATTAATAATATTTATCTCATATTTTAGCTTATATGATAATGAATATCACTTTATAAAATAAAAGTGCTTTGCTTTGATTTAAAAAAATACGATATAACTTGAGTTTTATACTTTAAGCTTGTATTATACACCTTTAAGTAAAATTGTACAGAAAAAGTGAAGTTGTTTTAGGCTTCACTGGGGAGCAGGATTATACTCTTATCCTATGCTGAAGTTTAGCATACAGGCCTAAGGCTATGTCCTTATTTTCCTTACAAAATAAACTTAAGCCCTCTTTGAAGCATTGTCAACAGTGTCCTTTTTTCTTCATAAATGTCGCTTTTAGCCTTTTTACTTGTCTTATCAGTTTAAATGATTACAGGCTCGTGTTGATGTGCTTTGTGCACTCAGGCCGCTGCGCAATCCCATTGTCATGATCCAAAGTCCAACTATTGCAACAACATGCAGCAACTTCAACTACGGAAAGCACTGGAAAAGGATTTCTCTGGATAAGGATTTGAAATTATGGGCTCAGTAAGTAACAAACTCTTTTTTAAAATACAATTTGGATGTATAAGAACAGCAAATATCTTTGATTGATCAGAAAAGATAGTTGCACTCTTTGTCAAAAATGGTATGTTTTGGATCACATAATGAGTTGAGTAAAACTAACAATACACAGCATGAGCTAAGATAAATCCCCCTTATATAATATATTATTTAACCAGGGAAGTGGATGGCAGAGATTAAAAATCTGAGTGTCCTGGCAAAGACCAACAGACAGATCACAGAGGAGGGTGTAACACAGTATAGTTATGAAACTAAATAAATAAATAAAATGTTAGCAGGCGATGTAAGCGCATGGGATTAAAGATCAAAGCCAATAAATTATAAGCTGAACATTTCCATTTTAATTATTTGATTAAAGTATAATATAATTATAAAACACTGATGGAGGTTTGGAGGTATAACTAACACTTTTTGTTACTCTATTGCAGGTATGTATCAAGGATGACTAATATTCACCTGTACAGGAGGTAATCTTCTGAGGCCTCATGGTAAAAAGTATAATTGTTGCCTACACCCTGTGGGCAGTAGGTGGGCCTTTGGGCCTTCACCATTTGTACTTAGGTAGAGACACCCATGCTCTGCTATGGATGCTAACACTAGGAGGATTTGGATTTGGGTGGGTCAGGGAATTTATACGCATCCCTGCTTATGTTAGTGAGGCCAATCAAGAAGGAAATAAAGAGAGAAAAAGGCCTCCCACTTCAATCCCTCCTCCTGTGAGTCCTGTCAGATTTGCAGGACAGGTGTGTGTTGGAGTCTACTTTGGCACTGTGGCCATGATAGGACTGAACTCCCTCAGTTTCTTCTACTTGATTGTGTTGCCTTTATGTGTGGGTGCAGGGGTGCATCTGGTGTCCAATGTTGGCCAGCAGACATCCGATCTCCAAAAGACTTTGACTTCTTGTCTCGCAACCTCCCTGCTATTCTATGGCAGCACATTATCTCCTCTTCCTATAAGCTTGGCTGCCAGTGTCACTGCTGCAAAGCACCGCACGTTCAAACCTCCACGGACACCTGGGAGCAAACAGAAATTAGGTGGGCTGGTTTCACCAATCTGAGATGATTGGATGATTTTACTATGCACGTCGATAATAATCATTCTGATTCAGTTTTAAGTGGCTTCCTGAAGTTAAATATTTTTTGTTCCAACCTCAGGTCCACGGCTTTATAGGATCGGTCTAGGTTGGCTGGCCTTCTCTGCCCCGCTGGCTTACTGTATTTTCCACAACACCACAGCCACCCTGTACTATCTGTCTGACTCTATAGCAGCACTGCTGGATATTTTATGGTTCCTGCCTTGGCTCAGAAGTGTGTTGGAGTACCTTCTTTTAATGCCATATCGGATATTGTGTGTGCTTACTGGAGGAGGGTACTATGAAGATGCCTGGAGGAAGGTGCTAGAAATACTGCTCAAAGAATACACTGAGAGAGAGAAAGAGGCACTGAAGGTAAGAAATGCATGCTGTAAATAGGTCTACATTTTCTGCTTGCCATTTAGCCCGTTTCATCTGGATTTATTGTATTTATGTTGCAGATATTGTCTCTGGGAGCAGAGGCCTCTCTTGAGGAGATATCCCGAAGTTATAGGGAGCTGGCCAAGAAGTGGCATCCGGACCACAACCCCAGCAAGGATGCTGAGGAAATATTTGTGAAGCTCCAGGAGGCTTATGAGGTCCTTCTACGTTGGCACAGGCCCAATCGATTCAATTAGTTGCCTTTTATCCATTGGGGGCTTGCTTGCGTTGTCATTATTTTTTTATTGTTCATGAAAAAATAAATCAAGGGCACGCACAGACACTTGTACTTTGTGGTTTATAACACTTATCGACTGTGTGTTTCACAGCTGTCCAGTCCATTATTCAATTCTGGACCATGCAGCAGTTTGCTGCCACCTCCTGGGGCTAAAGATGAAGTGTAATTGTAAACCACCTCATGATAACAATTTTCACCTGCTTTTATTTTAATATCTGCTTGCTTTCTGTAAGACGCGTGTACATGTAGTGTTTATACAGGCGCACTGTATATTTACATATGCCATTTTTTGTTTTTTATTAAACATTTGAGGGTCACTCAGCGTATTGCATCAAGTATTTCACAAAATATATTCATGCGCAGCAGCAATTTGCGGTGCAGAGTCCGACATGATCTAAAAGCACACATTTCACCCTCATTATGACCACAACTCCGCAAAGAAGACACGCATCGATGAATTCGGCAATCACCGACTCAGGAGCTCTGTTGTACAATTATTTGGTCTGTATCCCAGCATGGGCCCGGAAGTTGTTTGGGATTCCGATTCCCAGGTAAAAAAAAAAAAAGAAAGAAAGAAAAAAAAAAGAAAAAAATCCCGGAGATGCTGTCGCCGCCTGGGAAAACAAACAGCTATTCAGACAATTAAAGGAAAACACCGATCGGTCGCCAGGTAAGGAAGAGGCTCGTGGACTCCGCTGCGGCTCTTGGTAAGACCATCCGTCGGTGTTAATTTGGAGGTACGGCATGTTTTTTAGTAGTTGGTAGGGTGAATGCCATTTGTCGTGTGGTCGGGTGCCATAGCAACGGCTCATGAGAAACATTGTATAGCCCAGGCCAGTTTTGACGTGCTCAGTGTTGGATGACAGCCGCGTTCATGCGGAGGATGTGGACAATCGCAACTCTTGCAACAAATTGCCGTTGTGTCTCGTTGTTGTCTCGACCGTCCGCGAGCCGATTGTTGTCAGAACTAAGCAAATCCAGCGAGCAGCTAAAACAAGTAGCTACCCTGCGTGTGGAGAGCCATGGCAGTTATTTGTAAATGCAGGAATATCTTTTATTGCACATAGTCGCTCGGGTTGGGGCAGCAAGGTTTGTCAAGCAAGGGGCGGCAATGGTGCGCGTCCCTTATTTTTTTCTATTATTCTTTTTCTTTTATTTCTTTTTTGTTTTTTTTAATCGCCGTGCCCTGGTGTGACTGGCGCGTCTCCCGGCTGCATCAGCGCCTGTTGCTCCCCATGCGCGGCCAATGACAGGATATTAATTTTTTTTCCCTGTGATGTGTTGTCTCCGCCCCCCTCCCTCCACGATCACTCCAAAGTCTCCTCTGTCCACTGCTGTCATCCATTTGAGCAAAAGGTGCAGCCTTGAACGTCTTGTGCTTTTGCTTATCTCGTCTTTGAAATTGTGTTCATCGTTACAGCATCGCCTATTCTGGTCAATGACAGTGAGCACAGGCTACTGTATGTCTGAAGACGCTGTAACTCAGCAACGCCTGTGTAGTCTGGTCTTGGTGTAGTCTGCATACCTCACTTTATTTGCTGTGTAACAATCGTTTTATGGAGGCCTGGCATAGATTCAGCCTACTGCATCATCATCATCATCATCATCATCATCATCATCATCATCATCATCATCATAATAATAAAAACAATAAGTGCAAATTGACAAACTTGATCCATCAATAAAAAATAATATTGTAACTATGTTGTATCTCATACATAATGTAATGTAATACAGCATAATGCAGTATAACTTCAACATTGTAATGTAATCTAATATACATACAGTGCACTGTTAGTATCAAATCAGGCACATAGTCTTGTTGTGGTTGCACACTGGAATGCCTCATAGTTAAAGCCTCGGCAGCTATCCTCTCTACTTCTGCGAGCTTTAACTCCTCCTTCAGCTCTCTTGGCCATAAATGTGGAGCCTCTCATAGTCATTTGCTTGGCGGAGAAGAATCGAAAGGATACAGACATCGTAGGGGAGACCTGAAGTTTACTATAATACTTTGTCATTTTTTTAAGTGAACTTATTAGAGAAAGCATACATTTATTTATTTATTTTTGAACCATATTCTTGAAGCAACAGGCTGTTGTGTAAAAATACATTTTATATAATTATCCAAGGTGTGATACAGAATTTTTACAGGAGTGCAATTTCAGTCTGTTTGATTCAGAAAGTATAACTATGAATGGCAAACCATAGTATTTACAGTCTGCCTTTAAACTGTATTTCTGTAGGCATCTGGTGAGAGAATGAATGCTGATGACTGCAATGGACGCTCATACACACAAGGTAATTGTAGATATAAAGGAAAAACTACTGTACGCTGGTGTGTGCTGTCTACAGACTTTCATGTTTACTTTAATAACGTGGGCATATTTGTATTTCAGGTAATGGAGGAGAATCATCAACAGAACAGGATTTTTATGGCGGGCTGCAGGGCCCTTCTGCGAGATCTCCAAACAGTCAGCAGTCCTCACCACACCGCTCCCTTAGTGGTTAGTTATCATTCCTTTGTTACATTGCAGCCATACGGTTGTATAGAATACCTTTTTCATGTTACATAAGTAAGTAAATATATATCTCTTCCTCTCCTTCTCTCTTTACAAAGCAAACTCCATCAAGGTTGAGTTGTGCAGTGATGGCGCTCCACAGCCAGAGAAGAAAGAGGCTGTGAGGATCGACGGCGGGAATAATGACCAGGGAGACCCCATGGAAGAAGCCAGTGCAGAGTTCGCTGGGGCTGGAAGAGACCTAGCAAGCATATACAGTGAGATGGCCAGTCCAAATTCGGCTTCACCAGGACCTATCAGGTTGCCCAATGGGAAGCTCCAGTGTGAGGTGTGCGGGATGATCTGCATTGGACCTAACGTGCTGATGGTGCACAAGCGTAGCCACACAGGTAAGAAAAAAAAGAAGGACCCCCCCCCAGCAAGGCAGTTTTTAAATAAATGAAAGACAAGTATCAGTTGAGTGCAATGCCCAGTGGGATTTGCATCTCACATCCTCTTTCCATCCATGTGTTCACAGGGGAGCGACCATTCCAGTGTAACCAGTGTGGAGCTTCCTTCACCCAGAAGGGAAACCTGTTGCGCCACATTAAATTGCATTCAGGAGAGAAGCCTTTCAAATGTCCCGTTTGCAATTACGCTTGCCGTCGGAGAGATGCACTGGCTGGACATCTGCGCACACATGCAGGTAAATGAGTGACCTCCCAAACAGCAAAATTATTCTTCTTTAACACTTGAGCCAGATTGTCAAGTGCTACACTCACATCACATATGGACAGTTTGGAATCTACATACATAATCTGGCCAGACAACTCTGGTGGATAGCATGGAGAACAGCCAGAATCAGCTGAGAGCTCTGGGCTTTTATAGCCATACAACAGCACCTAACACATCATATACAGTCCATGGAGAGATTTTTTCACAAATGTACTTGTTTAGTTATTGTTGCTGCAAAGTAATACGATTCCATAGCGTGAACACGTGCAATGTGTGACACAGAGGTAAGCAGTAAAAGTGGAGCTCTATTAGAAAGGTCCATTTCCCCCTTCTTTCTATCTCAGAGGAAATAGGTCTTTATGAGAGTTTTCTGTAAAACACATGACAGAATATGACATTTAACAGTATCAAAACAGGAAATCCTGCTGGTGCTCTTGAACAGATATTCACAGGTGTTCAAATACAGTCTTGTTACAGTAGGTCTTGGTCGCTCTCCTCAGGTCTCAAAAGGTTCATTTTCAAAGAAAAGATGATTACAAACTGGATTTCAGTGAATTGACGTCAGTCTTTCCGACAGCTTACTAGGGTGGAACCTTGCGGTAAAGGTTTAGGCGTTTTTTTCTGTCAAGTAACATAGGTCAGTTTCAGGAATTGCTAGTCAGGGGGGAAATCCAAACCTTTTTTTCATTCAAAAAAATTCCCCCAACTATAAATAAATAAACAACAATTAGTCCTATATTTATTCAACAAGTTCCACCAGCTATGGCAACTTATTAGCTATTCTAGATGAAATCAATATAATGTTTTTTTCTTTGAATTACAGTTCCTTCTCCGACGGTGGGAAAACCTTTCAAGTGCAGCTACTGTAGCCGCAGCTACAAGCAACAAAGCACACTGGAGGAACATCTGGAGCGCTGCCATACTTATCAAAAGAGTCTGGACCAAAAGGCGGTTGTCAACACACAGACAGCAAAGGGTAATACATGGCATATAACATAAAACTCACTATTGTTACATAAAACTAACTCATTTCTGACTTCATGCATATTGTAAATGCTAGCTTACACATAATTTGGCAATAGATTAATGTTTGACTGATGTTTTCTGTTCGTAGGTGAAGAGTCAGTAAATATGGGGACAGCTATTAAACCTGAACTCCAGCCAACCAATGACAAAATCCAGTTTGTGGATCGACTGGCTATAAGCATCACGAAACGTAAGAGGTCAACGCCACAGAAGTTTTTGGGTGAGTTTTTTTTGAGTGAAGTAGAAGTAGAAATATATTAGTAAGCCTATTCTTATTCTGTTTGATATCTTTGTTATGTTATACAGTACAAGTGACATATATTTTTAGCTTCATAAGAGCTAAGCAGTTTTACATCCTTGTGCCAAATGGAGACACTGGGATTCAGTTGTGCCAAGACAGCTGGTCAAATATCTTTTTTTTAACAATTTGGGGCACGCTTTGCTTCAACCGATATTTCTTCTTTTCATAGGCGAAAAGCACATGCACCTTGACCCACTCGAAGCACCTTACGAATTGTCGTCTGGCTCTGAAAAAGAGGGAGACCTCATGACTTCACAGTCTGTTGGCAACTCAACTGTGCTGGCCGGTTCACAGCTACACTGTGCCAGGGTTAAAGGTGAGAACCACGAGTCGCCTGCTCTGTCTCAGCTCCATCCCACCTTCCTGTCTGAGCTCCGCACAGTCATGGGTTCCATCGGCAGCAACGTGACCCCTCATGGCCCTCGGGCCCATGGCGGAGGTGGGCTGGCACCAATGTCTCTTGGCCTGGCTGTGCGGGAGGCAGGTGAAGGCCGCGATGACCAGCCAACAGCACACAGCCACACCACCTCACCCAACGGCTGCCCCGACTCCACAGACACAGAGAGCACAGCAGAAGAGCAGAGCACAAGGGCTGCTGCCCCGACAAGTACCTCCAACAACCACCACCTCCACTACCAAACCTCAGCACTGCCCCGCAGCCATCCCACTTCCAGCCCCAGCCAGGCCAAAGACTTGGACCCAGAGTGGGAGAGAGCGTGTCCTGTGCCCCCCACCATAGTAAAGAGGAGCCCTGGCTCGCCCATTTCTTCCAGGGACACTGTGCAGGTGTTAGACCGGGATGGCAGGCAGGTGCGCTCCTTCCACTGTCGGCATTGCCGCATCCTCTTTCTGGACCATGTCATGTTTACCATCCACATGGGCTGCCACGGCTTCCGCCAGCCATTCGAATGCAACATCTGTGGCCACCGCAGCCAGGACCGCTACGAGTTCTCATCACACATCAGCCGTGGAGAGCACCAGGTGGGCTGAGGAGAGGGGACGCTGGCAGGATGAGGAGAGGTGACTGCTGCTCTATAAAGTTGTTGGCTCACGTTTGTTCTGCACCAGATCAGTTGCTTTAAATCCTGTGTGATTTTATTGTAAGAGAATTTATTGTACCAAGGCAGACGCGAGTGAAGAAACTTAGTACTGCACCAGTCAAAGTTTAGCAGAGACAAATTACGATTGATTGCACTCCCATATCAAATCATACTGCAAAACCCCTGGTTTTGCTTTAAAAGTGCCTTCTTTGGGGATTTCCTCTTAAGTGAAAAAAAAAATTAGGGGGGTCTGGTGCTCAAAAATCTTGACTAGCCATCTTTTCCTAAGTGATTATGAGTAGTTAGCACTTTTAGGAGATGCGGTTAAGAAAAACATGGCATGTACATTTTAAGAAATATATTGCTTAGCGTGCACTAAGAGCTTCATTTTTGTTGCTGCGGAGGGTATTTTGTGAATTGTGTCAGGTACGCTTAATATGCACTGAGAGCTTTGTGCCTCTATGTTCAGGAGGAGCTTTGGTCACAGACAAAGCACAGAAAGGGATTGCCTTAACTCCTACAGTGGTGCGCTGCTGTAGGAATACATATTGTTTACAGCATGGTTTTAACAGTTTGTGGAGTCAACTCAAAGGAAAATCGAAGAGGAAATGAACTCAAAAATGGCAGTTCAGGGCTGAATTATAGCTAAAAAGTAGTTGGCTTTGGATTTTAAAGTGAGCCTTAGAAGACTGGTGCAGATCAGACCATGAGCCATGCAGTGTACATTAAGAGCCCGACTGAGATAGCCCAGGGTGCTATACCTATACAGGATTGCACTTTTAGGTTCCCTGCTTATATATGAACATCTTTGCTGAAGCACTTGATGGCTTTTACAATTTTTTTTCTTGATTGTTCGACTGCACTGATGAATCGCATATTACTCACAACAACTGGTCCTCTAATTTGCAACGCCAGTATATTTCTAACGAAGCCGGCCTTCTACAGAGTCCTACAGCGGTCTGCACTCAAGTTTGCTGCATTGTGTGACTGATAATTAAATATCAGTTCAACTAAAACCATCCTTTTGTGGTTTCGCACTCAGCGGTTAAAGCTGAGATTTTAGACAGTTTCCATAATATAAGTGAGTTAATAAATTATTTAAAAAATAATTAACAATGAATCACTTTGGATATGTTCAGTTGTCACTTGTGGTTATCTATTTAGTGTTGTTTGTTTCAGCCTTGGTGTATTTAATCAGCTATATTCCAAAACTTATCCAGCATATTCCTCAAGTCCATGAAATGTTACCTCCTGCTTCTTTATAGCACCCAAATACCTTATTGCTACAGTATGGTGAGTTATCTGACAATGTTAATATTGGGAACATGAATGAGACCAAACTCAGTATTCTTGTTATTGTGGGTTTGCTGCTTCATAGTTTTAACTTGATTTCCTTTAATAGCAAGCAAAATGTACTTGAAACTGTTTGAGAAAAAAAGTAAATCTAAAAATGCACTTGGTTTGATAAGTAGAGAAACGTGTGTGTGCGTGTGAATGGAATATAGCATGTGTGCTTGTCATTTTCTGCTTTTATCTAAATTGTGAATTATTTTTGAAATGTGAAGTAATTTCAAGAAGTGAAAGTGAGGCATGGGTTTTTGTCTCCTTGTGTGGACTCAATGTTATACAATATTTTGTGAATGATGTAACATGACAAAACACTTTACCTCAAAGTTCAAGATGTACAACTGCCTCATTATTTTAAAAAAAAAAAGTCATGTTGCTTTCAAAGATGTTCTTGCAGTTACAAATGCGCGCCCCTCGATATTCTAAAAAACTTTTTACTGTCAATAAAGTTACATTTATTGTAAATGGGATTTTTACATTCTTTTTTCCTCTCAAGAATATCTTCTTTTAATCTTGAACAATAATGTTACAATACAGATTTGAACTACAAAATGACAAAGATACACGTTATCCTTTCTAGTGGCGAGTTTAATATTTTATCTATTACAGCCGTGTTCTTTTGGATACAAATCAAATTCAGACTATATTAGACATATACAATACATTTAGCGAATATGTACAGTGTAGTTTTAATACAATTTAACTTGACACGATTTACATATGTTTGTATTAACCAGTTTAAATGTTAATCTGAGGCGTGTATTCACCATTTGAGTGAATCGCAATCCGCTGGTGAAATGTTGCTTTCCAGAATTGTTTGATGCAATTAGATTGTAATGTGAATTCTTTAATTCATTATTTCTAATGGGTGTTTGTGTGGGAGGCTAATTTAACTAATTTAACTACGTCAATGTCGTTTTGCAAAACTTCTGAGCTTTATCTAAATGCCTTCATTCTTCAAAGACATTCCAATGTCTGAGTTTGGATGTTGTAGATCTTAAATATTTCCAATCGCTTAACAGATCCAGAGGTTAAATATGGTGTCTGCTCTACCTGGGCTGAAAACTAGATGCCCTATAATGGGCTATGTTGTGACAGCGAGTTTGGGTTGTTTAAACGCATTTCTCACATCGCACTAAATTTTATCATATGCTTCAAAATAAATAAATTAAAAGCCAGCTTTTGAAGTGTTTCGTGGTGTCACATTTGAGCAAAAGCTAGCAGACTAGAACTGAGCAGCTGAAGTATGCAACACAAAACAAAAAACATTTTTATCAGTGACTGACAGGATATGGCTTTATAGATTTATCCAAGGATGCGCGCAATAATTATTTCTATAACGCTCATAGACAGCCACAGAGTGTTTTTCAGAGAAATAATCCAATAAAAAGAAGACGATGGGAGATGAAAGAAAAAACAAAGAACATGGAACAAATAAAAAAACTGCTCTAATTTAAAGCAAAAAAAAAGAAAAAAGATATGCATTATGAATAAAAGAGGATTTACGACAAATACGGGAATGAAAAGGCAGAAATGTAATATGCATTAAGCAGAACTGGTACAAACGGGTTACAAGTACATTGTACTCGAGTAAACAGACACGTCTTAAGCTGACTTTTAAAAAAAGTCTCATTTTTGGTGAACGTCGTTGCTCTGCAGGTCAGGTGTCGTAGCCTCAGACGACTATTCAGACACACTGATCAAGAGAAACTGTAGAGTTATTCATTTAACAATTATACTGAAATATGTGTCATACCTGCCTTTTTGTATTTTAATATACACAACAAGTTTCCATTTTAAATTTTAGGCATTTTTAGACGTATTAGCCTAATGGTAATATTTTATTGGTCTACTATTGGCAGGGAATCTGATCATTTAGCTTGACTGAATGACTGATGAAAATGACAGAATATACAATATGACATCTTGCAAGAAGCCACAAGCTCTGATGAAGAGTGTTAACATTCAAAATTTGGGAAAAAGGACAAATCAGTCTGTTCGGATTGTAAAGCACCATCAATTTTAATCAGCATCAAACACGAGCATCACTTAAAATTGTTTAACCCAGGTGTTACAAAAACATGTGGATAGAAAGAACAATAATTTATGTATATAATTATAATTGTAATGTTTTATTAGTTTAGCAGCACAGGAGGTGCATTATATTGTACATTACAGAGAAGATTAACCCTCAAACACGTGTTTTTAATATTACTACATGACACAAAAAGTTGAATATTTTAGATTTAAAATCCAATACATGGCACTTTTTTCAGTTTTTTTTCTGCCTTCATAGAGTAAGCAGTGTAGTTTTTGTTTAAAGCACACCTGCAGCAGGTTTAAGTAGGGATAACCTTAAACATTACTGCTCTCTCCTCATGTGACCTTTGCGCCCATATCACAGCTCTTTGCTTTTCCTGTTTCAGGTTAGTTTTAACCTTTTCTGTCCTTTGCAGAAGGAAAATCTCTTTTGGCTGCTTGCACATACAAATTCCATGTAACTGAAACAGTATTTTTACTTAAATAAAAGCCAAACTCGACACTATAACTATACAAATAATAACATGACACAAACAATCAGTATGTGTGTCAAAAAATGTTTAAATGCAAAGGATTAAATAATCCCTTAGTTAATGTTTTGTATCGATGTTTTTCTGTAAACTAATGTTAAAAGTAATAAACAAGATTTGAACTTATTGTTGGTAAGTTATCTTTTAACTTAAATAGATTATGCTCTGATGTGTACTGATTAAGTTATATGAGTTAATATAAGTTATTATTTTATATAAAAACTGCAACGCTCTCTATATACTGAGGGATATTGCTATAAAAGCAGAACAACAAAAAAAGGCAAATGTCATTGCACCCATAAACTCTCTGATGAAGGCAGTTGTTATGTTGAAGAAGAGTGCAGAGTGTCATTATTGACAGGTGGAGTTCTTGTCACTTTAACCCTTGACTGCATGTGCCGTTCAAAACCACTTCTTAGTTCTCCTCTCATTAGTTTTGTAATCTTCAGCTTTTAAATGGAAAAGATAAATACTACATCATCATGTCCACTAACCAAGCGCAGTATTTTGAATGCTTTAAAAATGGTTTTGATTTCATCAAAAATGCTTCCGTGCATCAGTGCACAAGCTCTTTATGGAAAATTACCTGAAAAACATCATATATCTGTGGTGTGCAGTACAATTCTGAGAAAACAGTCTGCTTACAATACTTGAGCGAGTACTCTGCCTTATAGTGAATTTACAAAGAAATGCCACCTGTCTTCAACAGGAAGTTTTCAGTCAGCACTGTCATTTGATTCTCTATTATGGTTATTTATCACGTTTTTACCCACCTTACACACTTCCAGTAAATCACTACAGCTGTCTATTGCATTTAGGGTTGCCAACTCCCTGAAAAATAAATAAGGGACACCTCGTGGCCAGGGCCGGGCAACCCAGTTGTCTTCACCCTTCCCAGTGTGGTAGCTCTTTTTTTGTGTGTGTGAAATTATTTTTTAACCATTTGACTTGAATTTGATTTAAGCAGATGCATATTCTTTGTGATATGACCATATGGGAAACAAATGATCATTTAGCCATTTATTTTTAGCTCAAAATGACAACATTAACACAGTAAAACAGGTCTCTTTCTTAAACAGAAGCCTGTCATGCTTAACTTTTGAGAATATAAGTAAATCTTTCTTTAAAAGAACTCTGTCCTGCTTAACTTAAAATTATATAAATTAATAGAAAGCAATAGAACGAAAAATATTCTTGTAACAGTGCACATATAGTGCATTTAGTACAATTGGCTTCAGTTGAGGTATTATTTCAGCTTTTCTGATGCTAATCAGCTGCTCCTGTTTGTAAACCCGCTTGTTCCCATGATTACGCATCATAACTCATCATCATTATTCATCTATGTATTACTTTTATGTATTATTCATCTATTTGTTGTAATCATCCATCCTTGCAGTTGTTTATTACACAAAATAAATGATATTATCACACTTCTGGCCACATAGCGCTGATATTCACCGCACATGCCCATATTAACCTTAACCAGAGGGTTTAAACAACAAACCAGTGTTTACATACCATATCTGCTTCTGCCGTGGCCTGGTGGACAAAAAATTGGTTAAGGGTTCCCCGAGCTTTCACGCCCCTCATGTTCTTCATGTGCCCACCACTAGAAGCATGCCTATGGAAAAAGTGCGCCGGCACACAGTGCAGTGCGCTTTATAGGTGTTATCGTGCACTTTTCCAGCCAGGTGTTTTCCTTTTCCCAGTCCTCCCTGTACTTTTGCAGCCTTTTTTCTTTTCTTTCTCTGAGGGGAACAAACATTGCTGCTCTAACGCTGGGCTCACACTGTGCGATTTTTGGCCCATTTTGAGCCGATTTTTGAGTCGTGCGACCGATTTGGTGATCGGCCCGATTTTGGCCTTCATCGTGCATCGTGTAGTATACGTGGGGTAACGAGAAGTGATTAACACCTCACGACCAGCTCCCGATCATCAATCGCTCGTGAGGGTGTCACCACAGCCACTCACACTGCTCATGCGCAAACACGTAAACATCGGTGAAAAAGACGGCGCAGCACGGCTGTGCAGCGTGTGATCTGGACACAAGCGATGGAGGCACTTGTAGAACTTTGGAAAGCTCATCCGAGCCTTTTCGATGTGGCATCACAAAATTATCACGACCACAACAACCGTGAAAATAGTTGGATTTACACTGCTGCTCAATCACAGCTGCCTGATCATGTTTTTCATTAGCAATTTAGCAAAGTTGATGGTGGTGTGTCTGTGTGAGTGAAAGACAGAGAGAGCGAGCGACAGATTTTCTGTTATAACCTTCATGTTATGTTGGCACAGTGTGAGCACTCAGGTCGCATCAGAGCATCGGGCCGTATAGTGTGAGACCCTGCATCGTGACCTGCAAACTTCTAACCCCTGCGAGTCAATCGTGCAGTTTGAGCAAGAGCTGAATAACGTGACTGAAAAAAATCGCAGTGTCTGCCCAGCTTTAGGTGTACTGTCATCCGAGACGTGCACCGCAGTGTCGGCGTTTGTTTCCCTGTTGGCCATGCTTGTTGTTGTGGTCATCTGTTGTCTTCCGGTATTTTCTCCGCAAGCGACCTTTCCTCGACCAATGAGATAATCTGAATTATCATACTCGAATTGTCATAAGTGTGCTGTCAGCTCATTGGTCACAAAGCAGGAGAGGGGCTGGGAATTATGTTTTCAAACAAAGCGTTAATTCCATTAACATTTATAGACTACTTTTGATTCTCACTGTATTACGGGACAAAGTGCGTCCCTTATTAGCTCAATACGGGACGTGTACTTTTGTTTCTAAATACGGGACGATTCCGTTTTTTAAGGGACGGTTGGCAACCCTAATTGCATTATTTATATAATATATATAATTCAGACACATAATTAATCTGTGTTAACATTACAATGACTAATTAATTAATATAAATGCGAATATTAATTAGTCTAACCTTTATTTTTGTTACTTTTATTGTTATTGTTTGACAGTGCAGCTGAATATGAATTATTATCTAGCTAAACATCTCTGCTTTATACAACTGAGCTGATCTCAGAGTGAGTTCGTTTTGGAGATACCTTGCAGACAGTTTGTGTTAACTATCTGCAAAAAACGTGATCTACTTGGGACATTTTGTGTTTTAAAGCTGCTTCCAGGAAGGTTACTAGCTTACCTTAGCATAGCCGGCTGGTGCAGACTGTAGCAGCTCTCCAAGGAGAAGGAGCTTCGGGCAATTCAGGTTTAAATTAACAACCCCTCTTTTAATAGATATGAATGGTTTACAGCTAAATAAGTCATCCTACTGATTTATTTACGTTTTCACTTTGTCTGTTTTAGCCTGCTCTTTTCACAGTCATCAAGACATTTTGGATACTGTTCTGTTAGCTAATAGCTAACTTCATTGTGGTTAAGTTGGTTAGCACTATAGAGACAGTCCTGTCTCCTTCTGAATGTCTGTAAGATGAAGGAGATGGTGGTTGGCTCTCTGGAGGAAAAAATGTGAATAAGCCCATTAAAAACGTGGCTGATGAGGTGGAAACAGTGGACAGCTACAGGTATTTGGGAGTTCACTGAATGACAACGTGGACTGGAGGACCAGCCATGATGCTGTGTACAAGAAGAGGATGACCAGACTCTATTTTCTGTGGAGGCTCAATGCGTGAAACAAGATACTGGAGATCTTCCACCAGTCTGTGGTAGTGAGTGTTTCACTGCTGTCTGCTGTGGGTGCAGCATCAGTGCCAGAGATGCCAGCAGATGAAAAAACTAATCAACAAGACTGGAATCATAACTGACCAGAATCTGGGGGTGTTTGAGTCAGCGAGAGACAGGAGGTCACTGAACAAACTGCTCTCCATCACACCACACCCACTCCATTCCACATTACTGAGGCAGCAGCTTACTCTCTCTCAGATTTATGTTTCCTGGCTGCCATTAAGAATTCTTCAGAGAACCAGTCCACCTGTTCTCTGTGAAGCTGTACAACAGGTTGTGACAGGTGAACACACCTTTCTGTATCAAACCTTCCTGGTTCTCTTTCTGGGATGTATAAAGTACATATTATTTATGATGACCATTTGCACTACAAATCCAAGCATTCATTGCTAGATTGATCACTGTTGTATATAAAATTCTGCCCTACCTCACACTAGACTATCCAATTTATACTAAAATTAATTTTTAGGATAAATTAAATATCTTTCTATCTATCTATGCAGAAGAGCATCTCTGAATGCAAAAGTAGATGGGCTACAGCAGCAGAAGACCACACTATGTGCCTCTCATGTCAGCTAAGAACAGGAAACTGAGACTACAATTCACACGGACTCGCCAAAATTGGACGGTAGAAGATTGGAAAAATCTTGATGAGCCTTGTTGTTGCTGACTACGTCCATCCCTTTGTGGCCACACTGTACCCACCTTCTAATTGCTGCTTCAAGTAGGATAAGATGTTAAAGTTCAAATCATCTCACTGTACTCAAATACGCTTTAGAGTCACCAGATCTACGTTCAATAGCGCATCTTTGGGATGTGATGGAACAGGAGATCGCCAACATGGATGTGCAGGAAATCTCTGTCATCATGTCAACAACAGCTTCATTGACATGATGCTATCAAGTCAACATGGGCAAAAATGCCTTTAGTTTTCCACTGTTGAATCTATGCTGTGAAAATCTAAGGTAGTTCTAAAGGTTAACGGGGGTCCAACCTGGTACCAGCAAGTTTAAGTGTCAGGCGAGTTATATTATCAGAATATTATCAAGTTAATTGAACAAACCAAATTAAAGCTTGTAATTTGGAAATGTCGTCACTAGGTGGCAGCATTTATCAATTTCCAGGCCAGCACAGCTCATTGACGCTTACATGATTAGAATGGCTTTTGTTCCTTAAGGGCACTTACTGTCTTAAAGCATTCGTCATAACACATGACCTGTGTATACACAGCACTAAAAAAAGACATGCACAAAGACATGTTATTCTTAGCTTTCTCAAATTGGGCCTCAGTGCAGAGGTTCATAGACTAGTTCAGACATGTATTCTAACCCAGGATGTGATCAGCAGTCACATTTGACATCTGTGCATTCACGTTGAACAACTCATAAGAAAACTATCAAGTTTTTTTTCTTTTATTTTGTCACAATCACAGAGTGTCCTATCCACAGAACCACCTCAGAGACACGATAGGTCAAGAGTACTGGTTCAGTTTCTTCAGGCGGATATGTTTATCTTCCTTTATGTGCCTTTAACATTTATTTTCCAAGGTCTCCGTGAAAGTGCACTTCCACAGATTTAAACTTAGGCTAGTGTGTAGGGAAAACAGCAATTCACCTGACTTGCAGGTTTTCACAAGTCATCCATCTTCTAAAAAGTGAATCAAGCTGCTGTCAAACAAAGCTGTTTCTATCCCAGAAGATTTATGATCAGAATCATCTGTTTGCAAGAAAGATGGGTAGCTGGTAGCCCATCAAAATCAGAATCATTATTCCATCAAGCTAACACACCCATTTGTGTTCTAAAAGATCCAGATGCCAGAAAACATTGCGACTAGCGCCAAGTAAAGCAAAAGTGTCTTCCCACATGCTTGCTGTTCAGAGAAGCTCCTCACTGCAGCTGTACCCTCAACAAGCGACAAGATGCATGTGGTATTAATTAATGCTCTTATTGTGCCATTTCACTTATGCTAAGAATGTGTTTATGGAGCAGATGAGTGTCGAGCAAGGTCACATTCAGGTGTTCTCAGGGTGTAATTATTCTTTCAATATTCAAGACGGCGTTGTTGGTTCAGGGCCTTTCATGCCAAACCATGACATTTAAAGCTCAATTATCTTCATTTAAATTTGCACCTTGGGTATTGCATGTCACGAAGATGCGATATTCAATGTCTCTAAACCAAATAGCCGGGCCACACGTTACAATCAGCAATAAAATGATATGCATTTAAAAGCCCCCGAGGACCTTTTCAGAGTGTAAAAAGTATTGAAAGGTTGCCGGCACATTTTGTAGGATAGCTGTGGCTCTGGAAGTGATTAGACCTCAAAGGTTGGGTGAATATATTGCAGAGAGACAGAAGCGGGTGGGAGTAGTATCTTGTGTGTGTTTTAAGTGTGACACGATGAGAGAATGTGTGTGTGTGTGTGTGTGTGCGCGTTTGTTTCGAGTGAGCAAGAGAAGGAGACTGGGGCGGTTCTCTTATGCAAGCAGTTCTCAGTATGAATGTAGATTGGAAGATGTGTGGCTCCTGTGGTTGGCTGTCCCCTGTGTCACTGCCTTTAAAAAACACTTGCCAAGAGAAATGTCTTCTTTACAGGCTTTGGCTGCCAGATGCTGGGGATAATGGATAGGACTGCAGAGGGAAAGATGGAGAGGTGCGCTCAGCCAGCCACACAAACACCAAAAGTGCACACATACACGTAACACAAACACGTGCACGCTAGCAGACTTTGTGGGCAGCGGTCCCCTGTAGCGCTGAAGTAAGCTGTGAATAATTCATCTTCAAGTCACTGTACGACTGCCACACATGCATTCTGTTACACACAGGGGAAGTGTTAGGCCTAGTAAGGCATGTCATACTAAGTAGTAAGTGAATGAGCATGCAGATTGGGCACGCTTTAAGAACCCAGAGGTGCCACGTTTTGTTGACGTGGGTAAAACACAATGGCAAGGAATAGCTGTGTGTGTCTATGTCTCTGTATGAAGCTGTGAATGAACACATGGGGCACCAATGTGTGAATGTCAACGTGTGTCTGTGAGCGGGATAGCCGGTGACACAGGAATGTGTCATAGTTCCTGCAAGCCACCCAGCTCCTAACTGCAGCAAATAAACATTCCTCTGCTGCTGTGTCAGTGCTGGAGCGCTCGCCCACTGTCGCTGTAAAACACAGCTCGGAATTAAAACCAAAAGCAGGGCACTTCTTCTTTTTGTCCCCACGAGTATTACTAGAACAGAGATAATTAGCACATGCCGTCAAAAATGTCTCAGTGTTGTTTATTGATTCAAATGAGGCCATGCTGGGCCTCAGACAATGGCCTGCAGACAATAAAACAAGCTGACTCATCTGGTTAAGTGAAGAGCAGTAAATTACTCCATCCGTGCTGTGGTCACTCAGATTTCCTTGATCTCGCACTTAGGCAAGTAAAAGAAATCCAGCAGCGGACAGTTTCGCGAAGATACGTTCGGATGAGGAGAAGTGTTAACGTTCAGCGTAGCCAGACACGTCTCGGTGAAGTTTATCACTGGCTTGTCTGTTTGATTTAACCGAATGTGTGCTTCATCCATGCTGACAGGTGAAATTATGCACAGGCTCATGTTGTGTCACATGGATTCCACCACAGTTTGTGCTCATGTTTCATGTGGATCTCAGAGCTGAAATGTTGCTGCGCTGTACCCGTACATTGTCAGATGTCTGTAAACATATTCTACTGTTGGTTGTCCTTTCCCAAAGTCTTTCCCTATCATTACGGCTCTGTTTACGGGAGCTCTTACAGTGTTTGCTAGCATATTGTCTCCCCTGGAGTACGGCGCGGTTTAAAGTCACGCTCTGACGCACAGTTTTCCATCTGAAACGCTTAATTTCAGTGGGACACGGTCTGACATGGCACTTTATCTGTTTGTTGTCACATATCTGGCTTTGCCAGGTTAACCATTCACAGATGTGTAACGAGAGAGTTTTACTTTTTCTTGTTCCATAATGGTTCTCACAGAATCATTGCCTGTGCATTTCAAATGGTACCTAAAGCTGGACGTCAGTGGTTTAGATGAACTTAGGGACACTTTGGTGTTTAGTTAGAGGTGATGTTCCATGGTGGTGAGGTTTTCGTCTCAGGAGTTTTGAGGTTTAGCAAAGAATTTAATATCAACAAAAAATGGGCCAGCAGAGAAAAAGCCATCAAGCTAAGACAATCCAGAGGCCCTGCAGTGTGCGTATGCGTGTGAGCGTGTTGATAGCTCAAAATATATTATCACCCCAAGCACATTCATTCATGTGTGTTCACATGCAGGAGGCCGCAATTGAAAACATTTTTATACATGTGTGAAGAGTGCTGGCCTATTAAACACACACAGACCCCAATACACTTTTATATACACACACACATATATGTGTGTGTGTATATAAATATATATATATATATATACATGCTGCACAGTTATATCCCTCCCACCTTAACTGCAGGGCTAGTTCTCCAGCTCACTCCATAGGGGCACTGAGCCTGACCACAGACATCATACTGATTGCTCACCATGGTCGAGTGGTCTGTCCACATTCCCACCCTGATTCACTTTGTGCACAAAACCCAACAACGGAAAACAGTGGTTTGAGAGTGTCTGAAAGTTTGCGGACAGCAGTGAGCGTTCGCTGTGTCTCTCCTAAATCAGTCCTCTTCTCATGCCTTCCACTGGCCCACCGCACACCCCAGAAACATGGGAACAAGCGAACGCAGGCTCAAAGCGATGTTTTGGAACTTTCTGGAACTGAAGCGAGAGGAGACGCACAAACAGGACGCTCGAGCTTGTATATCTGCTGGGGTGAATCTAACCTTCCCTCCTCTCCTGTGTGACAGGTTGTGGAAGGCCAGAAGATGATGAAGTGATGGAGATGTTAGGAGGCCACGGCCATTGTGATGCTGGGTGGCTGTTACTCCGGAGCTGCCATCTGGCGAAAAGGTCAGTTGCTAGGGGATGATTCTTCTCCTGGACCGTGTCTGCCTCCCAGCTGCCATCCACACACCCACACACGCGCACACACTGGCTCGACTGTGTGCACAAACTTAACACATGCGCACACGCATGCTCTTTTTTTTAGCACTTCCTAGAATCCTGAATTGAATCTGAGTAAATTTGAGCCACTACACTGACCGCTATTAATCCACTTGGTAGTTTTCTGCAAGTCTGAGTTCTTTATTTAATATCCGAGTGACGAAGCTGTAATTGCACATCTTGTTACATAATACCCCTGTGGTCACCTAATGGCACCAAACTCAATTCTTCTGATTATTACACAAGCTTGATATGGGTGTCCCTATAATAACAATGCCCCAAATTAATTTCAAATTGACCCATAATTGAATGCTAGGATTACAATGAGACATGGAGCGAGCACAGAAATCAAATCACTACTGCGTGCCAGACTCATGCCACACCACACTGTCAATCACAAGCACTGTAAACAGCCTTTCATTCAGTGCCGTGGCCCACCCCAATTATTTATCATGCTGCCTTCGAATTAACAGCCAACTCCACCCAACAGGCCAAACATTTTTCCTAGCTGTAGCAGGAATTTTAATGTGAAGCTGCTGTGCCTTCAGTATGCCATGTTTCTTGCATGTGACCTGCTTGCTGGATTTGTGCACGTGTTCTCGTGGCTGTCAGGTCAGTTGCAGGCAGCGTGGCTTTTTAATTCTCGTTGTCGAGTTACATAATTAGCAAAATTGCCCCATTAACCTTCACCCTTTAGGCTGCTGTGGCCTGTTATGATACTACCCAGAGATTTTTTTTTTCTTCATAAAAATAGAAAGCGAATTTACAGCGATGTGAAAAGTAACCATGAGCAAGCCACGGGAACAAAGTGTAAAGGAACTAACGTTTCGATGCACCACGTATCTCACTTATGAGCAGGCTGCGACTGGATGTCAGCGCGGTATTATTATCTCCAGATATTGGCAAAACAGTAGCTGGCAGGAACCAAAACCAAAATGGGACTCAAGCGTACAATTTTGTACCATCTCTATTTCTTTTTTTTTCTTTTTTAATCCTCCCTGTCACACATTCCTGTCCTCCTTCCCTCCTCCAAGTCTGCGCTTCTCCACTGGCCTTCCATAGAGCCAGTGACTTTTGTGTAGTGGAGCTGTTGTTTTTGTTTGTGCCCCTCTCACCATACCATACACCATAGCTGCCTGCTTGCCGCCTGACAGCTCCGTGTGTCAAAGGTGGCTACAGCAGAACAGACTGTGGGAACAGCCGGTTAGCCTTCCTTGGTCCCCTGCTCCCCAACCAGAGGGGCAGCCATCAATCCAGCGCTCCCCCTACCCCTGCACACACACTGAAGCACAAACACACAAATACCCAACTAAACTCATACTCACACAAAAACCCTACAACGCTCACACCCTCTCCCAATAATCCTCGGAAGCAATTTCATCTCGACTCGGGTGGCAGCCCATTGTCGCCAGCCCCTTCAATCTTTCCTTATTAACTCTCGCTTTGTCCCACATCCGAGCTTCTGGACTCATCTCTCCTACATTCCGATCAGTGCTGCTCCCAGCACTCCCAGGCAACCTCCATTCGCTAATCCCACTGCCTACCCACCGCCCCCCCCTCCCAGCAGCCCCACCCCAAGGAACTCTTACTGTTTTTTTTCCAACCTGCCGATCACCTACTTGCAGAGTAAGGTAGTGGCATTAACTCCATGGGTTTTCTGAAGGCAGAGTGTGAAGGCGGGGTGGGTGAAAGAGGAGGCGGCCACAAAGTGACTCCAGGCCAGACAATTAGAACAATGAGCTGGGCCTGTAGGGGGCTAACTCGCTGCGTCACGCCTGGACGGTGGGGTATTTTGTCAGTTTAATGAATTGTCCGTCAGGCTAGAGCCACATCGCAGGCTGCGCAGGGAGAGGCCAGCAGGGACCCAGACACTAAGTCGGTATTTATTACACTGCCTTTGTCACTAATTGAGCTAATTATCACTGACTCCTTAGCACTCCCACAGGCAGCGCCCCCTCCACTTCACTCTCCACCAACTCTCCCACCTCACTCTCATGCCTGGGATTTGAACTCTGAAAAAAAAAAAAATCAACCACTTTTACTTTCTATTGTTTCTGTCTGCCCATGATTGCTGATTATTTCTCTTTCCAGCCAGATTTGCCTCGTTTTGCGTGTGTTTTCACTCCGTCAGCTCCTGACTTTTCTCTCAGTTTGTCAGTTATTACACAGTAAGCCATATCATGTTCTGGTGTGTTAACCCCTGTTTTCCAGTGATAGAAGACAGAGCTTTACTTATGTATAGGTCAACAACATTTTTTCTAATCACTTAGTTTTTTGTTGTTTTTTTGTATTTATAGACATTTCCTCACTTTACTTCTGAATTTGCTTTGCTTTTACTTCAGTTCACTCTGATCTGTTCTTCCAGATAAGTAATATTGTAGCCATTCTCTTCTTATTTTTTATAATGTTTTCTCTAATTTTATACCACAAGCCCACGAACCCCTGTTAAATCTACACTGTAATACGATGCTAATTCAGAAGCACTCTCGTCCCTGCATGTTACTGCTTTTCCTCCACTCTGCCCTTTCTGGATGACCCTGATTGCTCCTTCTCTGTGGTGAACTGAGAAGTGTCACGCTTTCCAAACTCCTGTGGTTAGCTACACTGCCAGGTGTTGAAGTTTTTCATATTTCTTTCAGGCCTTAAGCAAATGAAGCAACTCATATACTGTATAAAATAAGGTATGTGGGCAGATAAACAGTCTGTCTCTGTGGTTGGTCGCACAGATGCAGGGATGTTTTGTGGAGCTGGAGAAAGAGGCTGCTTTGGTGGTGGTAATAGGATTAAGCAAAGGACACCCAGGGACAGGCTTATATGTTGGCTCGGTCCATAGTCAAAACACTCTCGAATACAGCAAACACAACACACATAATGGCTGTAATGTTGACACATTCACAAGGGCAGCTTAATTGAAAATATAGACTTTATTGTTCTATCGTACAGTACAAAACCAACTGGAACCTAAGTCTTTTGATTAAAATCTAAAAAAAAAGTATTCTCTTACTCTCTAGAACAGTATAAAAATCCTCAGAAATAAATATTTTATATATTTACACTAGTAAAAAAAAAGGGAAATATTCAGTGCATGACCAAACATGAGTGTTTTTTTTACAGAAAAAAAGCAAAGAAGTGATAACAGTCTTTTTCTATCAAGAGTATTTTTTTTTAACCCGCTACGTTACACCTACATAGAAAGAGCCAAACGATGAAAACATCCTCTGACCTGACTCTACTGATAGCATATTCTCCAGCCACTGACAGGCACATAAATCATTTAGAAAACATACAAGTGACATCTTTATAAATATAATCAGATATTTTAATATTTACAGATTTTGGTCCTCTTAGCTGATACACAGTTTGTTTCTTTTTCAGTCTGTATTCTTTAAAATATTTTCATTCAACCTACCTTGAAAAAAAAACCCCCCAACAACGCACCATTTGCCTACTTTAACCTGCAATATTTTAATCCTTCCTGCATGCATTTGTGGGAAATTTGTATATTGGTCACATTTCTATTCATTGTTTTATTAGTGTTTTATGATATTTTCATTATTGATCCCTCAGATTTGCTTAAATCACGTCGTGATATTCAGTGTATTGATAATACATTCAAATTACATTGCCTCAGTAAGATTCACTCACTTGGTTTCTGTGCTCCCTGCTCCTAGTCATGTACAATAAGGACCATCCTGTTGCAAGCTGGAGTGGTACATGTGGCTGAGGTGAATTCAGATCTGGAGAAATCTAAACAAAATGGGCAAATGTGGCAGGGAAACTAGAAGTGGTTGGGTTGCATACAATTCCTAAGTACACAAGCATGGAACAGATATCCCATCCAGGGAGATAAACTTCAGCCAGTTTCATGGGAGGGACGCCAAACTTCAGCAAGAGAAAACAAAACACAGATTTCTTTTTTTTCTTTTTTTTAAATAAGCTTCCTCTTGTTAGAGGTCCTCGCCAGTTTATGAGAGCATATGTTTGTGGCTCTGTGGCCACAGAAACATCTGTGAAACATTGTGTCCAGTTTCTGCCCTTTGTTGGGGAGAAACAAGGCCCTAGTGGTACCTGGTTACAACGATCAATTCTCCACCACATCCTTTTGTCCATTTACTCCTATTTATCTAGCATGTAAACACTTGAGGGACAATTCCCATTCTACAAGTATCGTTGTAGTGTTAATTTACTTAAGGTTAAGTAATAAAGAGTAAGACATACACTCCTTCTATACCCTGTTCACATACTTGTGCTTTCCCTTTCTCCTAAGTTTAAAAACACTGATTGAATTTTTGTGCCAGAATTTCCCTGTATTAGTTTACCCGCCTTGAACCTTTTCCAGCTTCAGCCTAACATCTTAAAGCACATGTGTGCCTAGGTGCCCATATTTGATCATAGACACTGATGTAACGTCCTTGTACTGGTGCAGTTCAGACAACTGACATGACAGCACCAGTGGAATGTGCAGTGGCAGCGTTCAGTCACGCTCTCAGTCCGGGACTTAAACCCACGTCCGCAGCATAGCAGCTCACAGCCATCCAGGCCCGGAGAAGAGCTGTTGCACGTTCTCCCCGATGTTCCCAGAGTGCCAGTTTTGCCATTGTAGGAGCAGAAGTTGGGTGATTTCTCATAATAGACAAGATCCATAGACGAAGGGGGTTTGTGAGCTGGGTTTTCAGGCTCTAGATGGCGTGGATCGGCTCGGTGAGAGGCACGGTTGCTGCCCTTGTTGGCATAAACAACTCTGGATGCGCCATCAAACCGGTCCTTAAGAAAGTCTCCCACTGTGCGGAAGCTGGGCAGGCGCATCCAGCAGGTGCGCACTGTGCAGGAGCCAGACATGCCATGGCACTTGCATTCCTGACGCATCTCTGATGACACAGTCTGAGAAAGGAAGACTAAAGATTACTCATGATATCTCACTCATTAATACATTCATTTCAAGTAGAACTCGGACAAACAGTCTTAGTAGACGAGTAAAGCAAGTCTTACCATCCTGCCGGCTTCGTTATTGTGCAGGTTCGTGAGGTAGCGCAGATCTCTGCCCCTCTCACTGGAGTCCACAAACTCACGGCTGAACATCCGGCCAAAATCCACATTGTCACTGCAGCCCCCCCAGTGCCAGTCTGGTCCTCCAGGACCTCGGCGGCGATAATCGCATGTGCACGTCTCAATGGCCCCCTCTGAGCAGGAACGAGCCACAGCGTGGGTCACTCCTGCGCTGGTAATGGCAAATACAAATGCGGTCTCTCGGCAACCTGAAGAAACAACACAAAAACTTCCCATCAGAACCATATCCAGCGTTTTGGACTTTATATTTGCCTTTTTTTTTTTTCTTTTTTGCCCAAAACTGGAAATCATTTACAGACAAAGCCTTTCAAATGCGTACAAGCGATTCTGTTACATCCTGTCCAAAATTGTCCAAATATTTCCTGGTGAGAAAGACAAGAGGGGCTCACCACGATTGACAATTTTGCCAAAAACTGCTGGACTGTGGGTGGTCGGGCAGTTCCAGCGGCGGTTGCGGAACTGCCACTTGCACTCCTTTATGGCAGTGTGCAGTCCAGCGGCGATGGCATGCAAGATGCCAGGATTCTGCCGAATCAGCCGGCGCTGGCGACGGCTCAGAAGGGCCAGGCTTGGGTCCAGGACCAACTGCACGTTCTTGGAATTGGTGAGGAGGTTGGACGAGGAAGCCACATTGACAATACCCCTGGCGCAACATAAGGACAAGGGAATTCAGAGTCAAGGAGCTGGCAGTTCATGCATGAAGCTCTATAGGTGACCCTCTAAACTCATTAACTGATGGCTCTTGGCATCCAATGAGTGTTGCTCCTTTGAAATTACAGTTTTCATTATGTGCTAAAGTAATAAACAGAGTCTCACATTCAGTTCCAAGATCATGAGAAGACACTTTGTCTCTGACTAACAGTGTATATTTCACTCTTGGCAGATAACATGAAGCTATTTTTATGTCTTCATAAAAACTTGGACTGGCTGCGATTACTTGTCAGTTTCACAATTAGAATATGTAAGCACATTTGTCTGCTAAATACTCAGGATCCATTATGTTATAATAATAATAATAATAATAATAATAATAATAATAATAAAGGATTACAATAATTGACAGATTTCTTATCTGTGTAGTATCAAATTAATGTTATTAGCTTGGCAGTTAAGATTCCCTACATATATGTTAAATCACATTAAAGATAAGCATACAAGGTTCCTCCAAATGTGATTTAAGGTGCAACTTCAGCTAAAAATATGTCCATTCTGTCAAAATGTCATTAAGACGTAGGCCTTTAAACACCCCTCTGTGCCAAATATTTAAAAAGCTATAAAAATGCTGTCATCCATCCACAGCATATAGAAACAAATAACTGTAATTATTTATTACTATAGCATAGAGAGAGAGAGAGATGTTGCTTTTTCTTTCTTTCTTTTTTTTAAGTGTCGTGTCCATATTTGTGCCCAAACGTGGCACCTGTGCGTCTTCAGCTTTATCCAAATCTTGGATCACTGAACGGGGTTTAAATGCACCCATTTCGCTGGTTTTAGAACACTTTTGGCGTTTCAGCACACAGGCTGTGTAATTTTCCACTTTATTTGGTATTTTCTGTGGTTTATGTGTCAACATTTTTCATTCATGTGTCGTGTATTGGCGGCGTTTTGCTGTTCAGCATTATCATCCGGAAAAGCGGGCGAGCCTGGGCCTGTTAGAGGTTTGACCCAGACAGTGGTGCGGTGAGAGGCCTGGGAACTTAAATAATAATCTCATCTTCTGAATATTTTCTTAATTCCCAAAGTCACCGGTGTGTGTGTGTGTGTGTGTGTGTGTGTGTGTGTGTGTGTGTGTGTGTGTGTGTGTGTGTGCTTTCTAGGCGTCTTTTGGATGCCAGCTGATCTTTCAAATGCTTGAAAGCGCACTGCCACTGTGCGAAAACCTTGTCCATCTAATAAAACCGCAAAAACCGTTTGTTGAATCGTTACCTCAACAAACCCCTGACCCACAGTTTTTTGTTAAAAACAAGAAAATGTGCGAAGCTATAGATCCGGTTTTATTTTGGTTTTAAAAATCTAAATTCTGTACCGTTGCCGCAAAGTTTATGATCGCTTAACTATATCCAGTATTAGATCAACGTGTCCCCGGAAAACAAGAAACAAAAAACAAATAAAAAGAACCCCTCTAAATCCATATTCAATTTATTCCACACTGGACTGAAAAATCTTGTCTCGTGTTCAAACCGCAGTGTCCAAAAAAGGAGCCAGAGAGAAAGCGAGAGAGAGGGAATTAAATCAACCGCAAATAAAAATGCTGTAATTATTATGTAATTATTTTATTGTTAAACTGTGTGCTGTGGTTAATTTCACTGCAGGCACAATAAATTAAAGACTGGAAAAAAACACCCTAAATGTTTTTTGGGGCTGTTTCGCTCACGTAGAGCAACCTGGAAGCATTAAGCATCAATCCTATATGGTTGCCCTTTTTTTCTTTTTCTTTTTTTCAAACAGAAGCTGCGAGCGGCTCCAAAACTAACACATTATTTCGATCAAGCTGCACGAAATGTGGCAACTCAATAAAACGCCCTGTTTTCCAGAGCGCTCCTATAAGCTGGCACTTAACTTTGCGGATGAGGTTTTCCAGTGGCATAACGCGATTAGTGCATCATCAGTATCTGCTCAACTCACCACCACCGGCCGCTGTTGTTGACTGCCCCTGTGCCCGAGAGCGAAGACACCAAGAGGATGCAAGCGGCTTTCACCCCTAACAGCAGCGCCAGACTCCTCATCGTGGCTTCAGTTCAAAAATGAGGAGGAGAATGTCATTATTTGGTGATATATATATATATATATATATATATATATATATATATATATATATATATATATATATATATATATATATATATATATATATATATATATATATATAAACAAAACAAAAAAACAAGAAAATACAACACCTTTTGTTTCTTGTTCCAAACATGCAAACATACTGTGTCACTTTTATCTTAATGATCAACTTGAGTTTTGAGTTCTGAGTTTTGAAAATGAGCAGGTTGGATATACTCACCACGCCACAATCCGAGGAGAGGACTTGAAAGGTGAGAGAAGGAAGTCCTAATTAACTTAAATGGCTCTTGAGTGGAGACAGGTTGCTGTGCTGTGAGGTGTCCGGGCAGGATGCTACTGCTGCTGCTGCTGCTGCAGTCCTCTTCACTCTGTCTCTCTCAGTGATGCTTTGCACGGCGCATTGAACGCGTGGGACAGTTCCGAAGACTTGATCCCCTCGGTGACTGATAGGCAACACATTCTTCTCTTATTGAGCGCTACGAGGGGAATAAAAAAGGGATTTGCTGCTCTCATCTCCCTGTTTTTTTTTTTTCGGAGCCTTTTCAATAGGATTGGAGGGAGGGATAGTTAATGCTCTTCATAGGACGCACAATGAATAAGGAAACAACTGAGCAGAAAAAAGAAAGGAAGGGAGAGAGAGGGAGAGAAAAGCAGGGCAGTCCACGGTGTTACGCATATTGTGGAATCTCACGGTCATCACAGAATCGATTCCCTGTAAACGTGTACGGCTAAAAGTATTTTCTTCCCCTTTCAGTGACCGCGCAGCTAGCCTCCGCATCCAGTCTTGCTGAGAGAAGTTCCCCCGGAGCCCTGGAGCAGTGATGAGTTGGTACAGATGCTGTGGGTGCGCCCGCTTTGGTGCTTCGCCGCTGCTCAAAGCTGGTGTCACGGTACAGTATAGTTACAGCGCAATATGAGCCATCTGAAACTGCCCTTTTTACCCGGTGGTTGGATTAGCCTACTCCCTAACCGCATCTCCTCCTCTCTCCAAATGCGCTCTTAAAATGTGCAGTGACTAAGGCCATTTCTGCACATGTTCTTTTTTTCACACTTAAACTCCTACAGATCGAGTTTATTCATTATTACATGTAAATGATATATATGTATTTTTAAAAGTGAATGTTATCCCTTAAGGTTACTTTCCTCTCAATAAAACGTGTTATCAGCCGTCTTTATCATATAAGAGCGAACGCGCACACGCACAGCGAAACGTGAATGCCTGCAGAAGCAATAATAAGCTCGTAATTGTCCTATAACTCACACTGCCTGCTGGGCTACTTAAATATTTTTCAAACACGGAAGACATGAAATATGGCCTCCAATCAGAAGTTTGATGTATGATGAACCAGGAAAAGAGGGGGACGACTAAGGATAAAAACCAGTCCAAACATCTGGCTTGCAGACCTCCCTCGACGCAATGTAACCCAGTGTAATCACAGCTTGAGCCACTTTGCGGCATCTCCATCAAACCCCAGACTAGGAGCAAGCTTAAATGTCCCCAAACTTCTCCATATTGGTTCATTTTGTGACATTTATCTGCTAATTTGCATATTCCACATTAGTCATTGCAGAGGTTGTAGGTTGAGTAATCTCTCCCCCTTCCTCCGCACCTCTCTGTCTCTCCCTCAGATGACAGTAAAAGGAAGTAGGCTTTAAAAAAAGAGAGAAAAAAGGCTTTAATGACAGCCACCCTACGTTTTTACCCGAGCCTTATATGAATTTGCTCAAACGGGTTTCCTGGAGCAGTCATGCGACACCGAGCAGATTAGAGCTTCAATCCGGATAAAGGGGGCCTTTTATATACAAATCAACTTCAAATCACTTTTTAAGCCACTTAGATATACACACCAAGGCAGAATGCTAATGCACTTTTCATTGCTGCAGCTTAGGGAATGGAAGGAGATTAGATGAATTGGTGTCACTAAGCGAACCGTGTTCGAGGGGGGTTTTAACTTAATTTTATGAAAGTAGCACACAAGCACCTTTCGCTCTCAGCAGCAATGTTATGTTTAATTTTGGATAACCTGGATCGATATACGGATTGATTCGCGTCCACACTGAAGGCCCGGGCAACTTGCTACATAAGCTTACTCAACAGTGACCATAGAAAAGATTTTTAATAGATATGTTGTCTCCAATAAGGTGTTTTAGTCTGTCAGTTCTTTTGAATCCCTAAAAATAATTTGTCATTAGAGTTTTGTCAGCGGTCGTAATTGCACAACATTGTAAATAACAGTCTGTTACTCTAGCCATTTTTTTCTTTCGTTGCTTTGAAATAAAGACTTTAGATTGACAATGTGAAGTTGTTTCAAGCACAACAATGAGGCGCAGCCGCTCTGATGGAGGTGGGAGGAAGGGGGAGCACAAGACTTAAAAACAGTATTGTTGGAGGGTCTGTTAGCGGAGCCGCCTGCCTGCTGCTGCCTCCCTGTCGTACAGTGGAACCAGCAGCTCTCCCCTCCCCCTTCATTATTTAAAATAACTCACCGCTTTATGAACAAAATCTTCCTTGAGTTTCCATATTTCATCTCATCGAGGATTTCTGTGTTCTCCCCCAAAATGTAGGACCAAATTACCTTATTCCTCCCATCACACCAAAAGAGAGTAGGAACAAGTACATGCATATATAAATATGTATTTTTTTAATCCTTATAAATATGATCATTGGATCCAGTATTTCTAAATACCTGCTTAATTCGAAATCGCTGTCCCGCAATGCTTGTAAAGTGCTTGTGCGTAAAATGTTGGAGACGTCATTTTACGCTTGGGTGAATGATCCCGTTATCGAATAATTAAAGTATCAACTGGTGATCCAATTCTCATCCTGGCCAATATTTTGCAAACAGCCGCCTGTAGAGGCATCTACTCCCCTCCCCTCTTTCTTTCACCCCCCTCCTCCCCCCTCCTCCTCCACTTCATTCTCTCCTCCGACCTCCTCTGTTCTCCGTCTTCACTCCTCGGTCGTTTGGCGGTGCATCGATAATACTGCAGACATCGTCCTTTCGATTTTCTTATTCGACGCGGACCATCACTACCAGTGTTTTAATGTCACGTCGCGAAAGACGCACAACAAAATGGAGCTATCAAACAAACTCCGTTGGGACCAATTCCTGATTTTGGCAGCAGCACTTATGTCACCTGCAATCACGTAAGTGCACTTGAGAGCGCCAGGAGAGTTGCAGACTGTGGCTACACGAGATTCGGCAGAGTTGCGGGAAGTTCTTTGCATAGGTTACTATTCAAATGAATAATTTAGCTATTTTTAAAAAAAACAAAAACATTAAAAACGAATTATTAGTCATTGTATTTCGAAGTCTGGTTTCGTGTAAAGTTAAATTTAAAAAAAGTGCAATCAGTGTTAATTGAGTGGTTTAGCTTTAAACGAGTCAAAATAATTCCAAAGTGATTTCACTTTCAGTCTCGTTATTTCTTTATAAGATGCATTTGGCCATTAAATCTGTTTTTGATATTTCTCAGCTGGATAATCTGTTTAGAATTATATTTTCCCTCCTTTAACCAACTGACACTGGAGCAGAAACAGTGCAGCAAATACTTTTGGACGCATTTTATTGGTAGGTGTATTTCCCATAAAGAATGAATTATATCATATCTCTCTTAATTATTTATTGGGTTTGTATTTTTCTTAAGTGTACTGAACCCCCTCCCATTGCCTCATATTCCTCTGGGCTTGACTAATGAACTGTTGACCATCTCCGATGACACCCCCCCCCCCACACACACACACACACACCATCTCACTTCCCCACTCTTTCTCCCACTCTCCCTGCAGGGTGCTGTGTAATGATATCCTCAGCCTGAAGGTGGCAGGAGATCCAGTGCTAACCCCTAACTCTGTGTGCCTCAGGCTGGCAGGCCTCAGTAAACGTCAGATGCGGATGTGTGTGAGGAACCCTGATGTGACAGCATCTGCTCTGCAGGGGATCCAAGTGGCCATCCATGAATGCCAGCACCAACTCCGGGACCAGCGCTGGAACTGCTCCTCGCTGGAGGGCTTTGGCAAGCTGCCGCTCCACAACTCCATCCTCAACAGGGGTGAGAGTCTGAGGCAGGCTAATGATAGTCAGTATGTGATCCTGGGGTTTATGGTAGAAAAGTGCAGGTATGAGAATACAGATTGTGCTGTACACAGGTAAATGACATTTTTAGAGCTGCAGTCTTTATGGTTTCAACCTCTCTGAGTGTGTTCTTCTTGCTCCTAGGTTTTCGGGAGAGTGCCTTCTCTCTGGCCTTGCTGGCAGCGGGCGTGGCTCACTCTGTGGCCTCGGCTTGCAGCATGGGCAAGTTGCGGGGGTGTGGCTGCGAGGCCAAGCGTCGCCAGGACGATGACAAGATCCGGCTGAAACTCACACAGCTGCAGCTGCAGACGCTTCAGAAGGGTGGGGCAGGCATCGACTTAACACGGTCATTACCCTCAGAGCTGAATGGTCATCGTGGCAGCCTGCCCACTAACCTGCGCTCAGCCCACCCCTCAGCCCTTCTCAAGCCCTTACCGGATGAGCTAAGCTCTATGCAAGACACCTGGGAGTGGGGGGGGTGCAGTCATGACATCCGTTTCGGGGATCGCTTTTCCAGGGACTGGCTCGACTCCCGGGGGTCTCCAAGAGATATCCACGCCCGCATGAGGATACATAACAACCGTGTGGGACGACAGGTGAATATTGTGCTTTTCAGCTGTTGTCCCTCCGACCTTCAGCACTCATTATCATTTTGGTTGTTGTTGGAGTTTGCTTACAGTGTTATTCTTTACACAGATAGTGACTGACAACATGACAAGGAAATGCAAATGTCACGGCACATCAGGGAGCTGTCAGTTTAAGACCTGCTGGCATGTGTCTCCAGAGTTCCGTCTTGTGGGCTCCATACTCAAAGAAAAGTTCCTGACAGCCATTTTTGTCAACTCTCAGAACAAGAATAATGGGGTTTTCAACCCTCGGACAGAAAACGGCGCCAGCGGAACCCAAGGGGGTCTCGGCGGAGGGCGTCGTCGAATCATGTCCAGAGAGCTGGTGTACTTTGAGAAGTCTCCTGACTTTTGTGAGCACGACGTGTCCATAGACTCTCCGGGAACACACGGACGAATCTGCAACAAAACTAGCTACAGCACAGACAGCTGCAGCTCGCTGTGCTGCGGCCGTGGACACAACATCCTCAAACAGACACGCAGCGAGCGCTGCAATTGCAGATTTCACTGGTGTTGTTACGTGCTGTGCGAGGAGTGTCGTCACACAGAGTGGGTCAACGTGTGCAAGTAGACGTCAGTCTGTTCCCCCCTCAGTTCGAGCGGCTTTTACTCATCCAGGACTCAAGATGGCGAGCCTGTCCCTTCGCCCACTCATGTTGTTCGAGCTTTTGTTTTTGCTCCTTGTGCAACTCTCCCAGAGATCCTGTTTACCCCCCACCCACCCTCTTTTTTTTAAGTCCATCATCTGGGATCTATTTTCTTTTTGTAGACGCTGTTATTCTCAAAATGCCAAGTCAGAGATTGAAGAGGTGACTCATGTCATTTGTCTTCCCATGGCCTGTTTAGACGCTGGCCTTTCAGCCATGAAAATGGCCCATACTTCATCGTTTGAGACCCACAAAGAAAAAGAAAGAAAGAAAACGCAACAGCAGAGGAGCTTCAGCGTCTACAAGCTGACTCATCTTATTGTACAGTAACAGTTTATTTGAATGTGTATGTCTATAATTGTAAATGTATTATTATTAATATTAATATTGTACTAGAGCCTGTCTTTTTTCAGTGAATGACAGATTGATGGTGGCCATGTGGTCAGCACGGTGAAGCAGTGTGCAGACAGAACAGTCTCATTTTCTTTCTCCATTTGTACCAAAATAATACTCGTGTGTGACTCTGAAAAGTACTAATTTGGGAACTTGTCTCACAATCTCTCTTTACTGATCAAAGAAGACAAATTTTTTTTGGAAGGGCGAATGAATTTGACACAGCGCTTTCTCACATGCAGGACTTTCAGATGCTCGTCCAAGCTTGTACACTTGTAAAACTCAAGATGGGAAACTGGAAGCAACAAATCTCTAGATTGTACGACTAATGATTCAGATTTATATATTTATATAATGGTAACAATAGTAATCACTTCATGAGTATGGTTGCTAGTGGTCATGTTTTTTATGACTCTGTATCATTATTGTGGCAGCAAAAATGCTGTCTCTTGGGTATGACTGTACTGTGATTTGTGTCACTTTCCTATGAAATTGTGACTGGGCTCTTGATATTTCGTGCTTGCTTTTGTCCATTTCATCAGTCTGAGCACTCCTTAGATTCTTCCCACATGTACTACATGTCAAAGTGAGAGATGGACCTACTTTAGTCCTGAAATGACGCTGAAGAGTGTGCGTCTGTTGCTGTGTAAATGGGGGGTAGGCTCTGTGCACTACAGATTTGGGAGGTGAGAGCCTTTTTTATGGCCACTTCATGCTGAGAGAAGGACTTTTTATGGCTGCAGGATATTGTTTCCTTAAAGTATGACTTTTATTACTGGAGAGAAGCATCAAGAGAGCAGAGAATGGGGGTGATTATACCAGTCTTTGCTGTGCGAGCATCTAAGGGGATCATCTGTCCAGAGTTCATAGCCAAGGAAGGGACTTGTTGAACCACGTGCTTTGGGGACGCTGTATCCCTGTTACCTGGGAGACAGACTACACAAATATAAACACATGCACATAAATGCTTGCATGGGTTGGTTTACGTACCAAGACATGTAGGAACGCTGGCACCCGACGCTCAATCAAAAACATGCATGTTGTTGCGCACAAATGAACTGTAGATTTAGCAAAATGCTCCTGTCGCCACTTGACTCGATTTATGATAGCAGCATTCCTCGATATCTTAGATAATCCAAACCGTCTCCATGCTTGGCCTGCTGGGAAAAGCTTTTTTTTGCCACATAGGATTTAATGCCAATTAAGTCCTGTTTGCATGGACTTTGGTAAATATCCCTGAACTCCGAAGGAATGACAGCGCCAGTGGCTGAATTGAGCACTTGATCTTTTTTGGTATTTAGAGAAGGAGCAAAAAAAAAAAAAGAAGACAGCGAAGAGGTATGGAATGATAAGGGCTTGGATTTCTGGTTTGGATTTCTTCATTCCTTTATCATTTCACCCTGGAGCTGCTGCGAAAGGGAATTTCCTGTCACTGTTTCTAACCATGTGTGAGACAGAGGTTGGTGGACAGCCTGGGATTGCTTTCTCTCTCTCGCTCTGTTTCTCTTACTTACTTCGCCCCTTTCTCCATTCTCCCCTTCATCATTGCAGACAGAGACACATACATAGCAACACATTGACTGCCCCCACCCCCCCTGCAGTAATGACATCCAGACTGGGCTGAAATTAAAGAGAGGCAGGCAGAGAGAGAGGAAGTAAGGAGAGATAAAAGTTACCCACTTTGACTGACAGCATGATTATATGTATAAATAAGGCGATTTAGTGTGTTTAGTTGGATATGAAGATAGCGAGATAGATTTTGCTGCACATACGGCAGAGATGCACAAGCAAAGGACAAATCGAGTGTGGCGAACGGGGTGACTAAAGTGTACTCTGTATAAATATATGCCTCGAAACATCTGCTTCTCAACTCCCCTTTCATTTTTGATGTGGGACAGGCAGAGGAGAGCGGGAGAGAAAACACAAGGAGCCAGCTACCCAGAACATCAAAGCCCCTGCCCTCAACGTGCAGGCCCTCATTAGTTCAGCTAGCAGAACCAACGAGACTTGTGATTGTGTTTGCTGGGGTGCACGCTGGCAGACACTTCAGAGGAAAGGCTCCCTTAAGTCATAACTCCCCACCCTACCTCTCCTGCCACCACCCGGGCCCGCTTTAACCCCCCTGTAACCCTCTCCAAACTCCCCGCGCACACAAACTCCTGCATGCTCACCCCACCATCCACTCCACCCCGTAATCTGGTCTGCAGCTGCAAACATCTGCTCCCCTCTTTATTCCTCGCTGCCTCCACCGCTGAATTGATAAACACATCTATTACTGGACCACTGACTGGCACACAGCACGGAGGAGGAATGAGGCAAATGTTGGACTCACCTATGGCTGCAGGGCCGGTTTGAAGGAGTGCCGTTTGTTCACATTGGCTTCTTCTTTAGGCGACTTCTTTTTTTTTTTAATGTCCTTTAATTTCAAAGTGCAGTGCGGTTTGCAAGTGTACAATGCAAAAGTGCATGACAGAAAACAAGAAAGAGAGAAGGCATTGACCCCAGGTTTGGTTTTATTTAACTTCATTCAGAACCTTTTTTTATTTTAAAGAGATGGCTACAGAAAAGAAGAAAAACATCTTATAACTATGAGGGAAGTGAGTCTGCAGTGGTTTGGACTCACGTGCATGAAGCAATCTCATTAGATAGCATAGGCGCCAAAAAGCCATAGAAATATTTGACATTTTTAATAAATAAAATAATGCTCAAAGGTAAACCAACTGCAACATCGATTCAGTCTATGCTTTTGTCCCCTCCTGTCACCTCATTATCTGTGAAACACTGCCAGGAAGTATCACTTGGCATCCTGTTACAGTCAGCCATTTACTTATTCATTAAGATGATTCCTGTTTTAATTATTCAAGCGTGCTTGCCTGCAGGCTCTCGTTTAAAACTGGTTTGGGCCCTCTGAAATGTCATATGTGAGATAGTGGGAATAACGCTATCAAACTATTTATTATTCTTTGATGTTCCTCAAGAAAACAAGATAAGCCTCAAATAAGCTGTAAGGTGATGGTGCATACAGTAACTTTTCAGAGCTGGAGACAGCAGCTCCTGGCTTTTAACAAGTCGCCGGTCGATGAGAGATTGGCAATCCAAGTACCGCGAGAACGCGCAGTGTCACAGCTGCAGCTCATCGCGAGACTATCATCCAGTCCTTCGCCTGAATCCAGCTGGTACCCTTCCTGCCGTTGACGGGTAAGTGTGAACGAGATGCAAATGGTGAAATTGCTGAAAGAGGTATACGAGCGCTAAAAAGGTGGTTTCATTTATCACCGCTTGAGTTGCCTTTTAAATGCTGCGAGGGGGGAAATGAACGACCCTTAATGTACGACATGAGGCCGACTGGCGCGCTTGTCGTGACTGTAAGAGGGGGGATTATAGCACACAAATTGACCCGGAGATTTTATTTATGTTTTCAATTAAATACCGACGATGTTAGCTCACAGGATAGCAAGCAGATTATGTTCGGAAAGTGAATGTTATCGAGCCGAAAGAAACGTGATTTGGGTTCAAAATTCATCGCCTGCTTCGACTGCAGCATCCGCCGTCTTCGCCTCGCGTTATGACAGATGTGTGTGGATGTGCGGCCACTGCAGCTGCAACGGGCTACGCTAGCACCTGCTGTCCGTGCGTTTGATAGAAATGAATGGAAACCTAGCTAGTCAGAGGAAAAGCGGCCAGTCATTAAAACACACAAGAGGGATACTTCACTGCCCCACAGAAGACTGCTAGTTTAAAATAACCCTCTAAAAACCAATGCGACCCGTGTAGTGTGTGTTAGCACAAGTTAACAGGCAAGGTTGGCCTGTAAAGGGCCCATTACCACTGAAGGGCCACCCTCCTCCCTCAGCTCTGTGAGCCTGACTGTGTGCAACCATAGACAGCCTTAGGTTATGTGTCATAATAACGTAATATGAAATGAGTGTTACCCTGGCATATCTTCAGTTGCCTAAAAAGAGCATAAAAAGGTGGTTACTCAGCACCACATGAAAGCTGAGCCACATAACAGAGATCCAGCATGGCTGCCTCCTTTCCCAGTGAGCTGTCACTGTAAAGGAGCAGCTTTCGAGTCAGGTCAGCTGCCTGCCGGGGTGTGAAGTATATGTTTCCTGGCTTTCCTCTGAGGGGGCACGGCTGCGAGCAGTAAGGGAGGTGCCAATGCTGAGATGTGTTTTTGAACAGCTACTGTCACACCACATGTTTCTTTGTGTGTGTGTGTGTGCGTGTGTGTGTGTGCGCGCGTGTGTGTGTGGTTTCGACTCTCTAAACGTGGTTCACGGTTTGTTTTGTCTGCTTGTTGCTATGTATAGCAACAAAGCAGCCCGTGTAACAGTTTTGTTGCAGTTGTGCCCCCACCTCCTCTCCTCCCGAGGCATCATGGGAAACATCTTTGGGAACCTGTTGAAGAGCCTGATAGGCAAGAAGGAGATGAGGATTCTCATGGTGGGGCTGGACGCTGCAGGGAAAACCACCATCCTGTACAAGTTGAAGCTGGGGGAGATCGTCACTACCATCCCCACAATTGGTGTGTGACTGTCTGCCTCTAAATAAAAAAAAACAAAACATGTGTCTTAGAGATTATGTGACCCATTGTCTATTTGCTTGTTGTCTCCTCCACCCCAGGTTTCAATGTAGAGACAGTGGAATACAAGAACATCAGCTTCACTGTGTGGGACGTGGGTGGCCAGGACAAGATCCGTCCTCTTTGGAGACACTACTTCCAGAACACCCAGGGTGAGATGCATCAAAAGCATCTTAGGTGAAAGACCAGCCAGCATGGTTAGAGTTTTGTTTGTTTTTTTTAAAAAAGGCCTCTCCAGTCCTGCTGCGGATCCTGGAGCGCACGCTCGCCCCCAGCACCTGAGGACAAAATCTGACTAATCCTTCAGATGATGTAATTTGCATACAGGCTCCAGATGTTTCAAATGATCATCATCTTAGTCATGTTCAAATCCCGGACAACCAATAAACATGCTTTGACAATATGCTTTCCTAACAATGTGATGTGACCTGATTGTTTTTGTTCGGTTTCAACTTATTCCTGCAGGTTTGATCTTTGTGGTGGACAGCAATGACCGCGAGCGGGTCAACGAAGCTCGAGAGGAGCTGATGCGGATGCTGGCTGAAGACGAGCTGAGGGATGCTGTTCTTCTAGTCTTTGCCAACAAACAGGTATCCGCCACATTACGTTCCCCCCTGCTTTTACGCCTCTTGCCTCACCAACTTCCTGACGGACACTTTGTCCTCTGTGATTTTGTTCAGGACCTGCCCAACGCCATGAACGCCGCAGAGATCACAGACAAGCTGGGCCTGCACTCCTTACGTCACCGCAACTGGTACATTCAAGCCACCTGTGCCACCAGTGGGGACGGCCTGTACGAGGGTCTGGACTGGCTGGCCAATCAGCTGAAGAACAAAAAGTGAAGGGCCGAGTCAGTGAAGTGGGGAAGAGCCTGGGTGCCAGCTCCAGGTTGTGGTTATAGGGGTTCCATTGTGTTTACATAGAGAAGAAAAATGCTGAAAAGCTCCCAGGGGGTGACTCTCAGTGGCTTTCTCCCCTCCCCCCATCTCCCCCCCACCATCTACCCTCGAAATACTTCTTTATTTTTTTTCCGTTCTTTGATTAATTTGATTTGTTTGAATCTGTGGTGAGCATTTTTAATCATTTACAAGCAAATTTTATCTAAGTTATTTACAATCTATAAACAAATAAATATGTACTGTATGATATTACTGTAAAGGTATATGAATTTGCTCTACTTTGCAGACCTCCACCAACATTTAATTAGCTCAGCAATTGTGATGGATCTCAAATCGTGACGGCAGAGCAGCCTTCCCTCAGAAACTACAGACCTGGTGTAAATTATAAAGAATGTCATAATATTATAGTGGGAGTACTATTACTATTATACTCGTACAGATAAATGTAATATAACTGTCCATACTGCAACCAAATTATGCTCTTCATAGATCAAAACTTTTAGCTATGATTTAGTTTTATTTATGTTGAATTAAACAAAACGTGTCTACTTTCTGGACAGTCGGAAACAATATATTTAATATCGATATTTATTGATTATTTTGGTTCATATAGTTTCTTTTTCTTTATTCTAATGTGCATTTACTGCTAAAGGCAGCTAGTTAAAAACAGAAAAAGAAAAGAAACCCCAGTATCATTGTACATTACTGCTTCCCAATCTGCATGGAGATATCCCAGTACTGGCTTGTGGGCTTGTAACAGGCCGCTGCTGTAAATAAAGATTTGTTCTAGCTGAGTTGCCTGGCACAGACGGGGTTAAAACAGTTTGTCTGGCATCAGCGAGGTGTGATATCTAAAGTGATACAGATGACAAACAGGCACTCTGTACCAGCTCTGTGGCTCAGAAACAAAATGCTGCTATTGGCCTGCCCTGTGGAGAGTGATGCAACACAGCATGCGACTGGCAATATTAAGAGAGCTTACATAGTTTTGAATGTTTATTTTTGTTTTTTCGATCCGTTTGTGCAGCATCGCTTCTCATGCTGATTTATCCACCGTCAATCGGCATGACATCATGCGCGTCTCACTTTTTCATGTTGCACAAAATTACTCTAGACTCACTGTTATTGTATAGAAGGTGTTGTCTGTTTTTTTAATGGAGTGTTTCTTTATTTTGTTGAGTTATTTTTTCCTTAATTAGCTAATTAGATCAGACTGTTGCATTTTTTGTTTTGGGTTTATTTTGGGGAGTTTTTTTCACACACAAAAAAATAAAATAAGGAGAGAAGATGATAGTAATACTGCATCGTAAGGCATGTTAATACTGTACAAGATCTGTAATAAAAGCGAATTATAATAGCCTGTTTCCTCAGACTACATTTGTTAGTCTTAATCACTGCTGCTGGTTGGAACAATGCTGTACTAATAAATGTTATGGATTTAGTGTAAAGTTTACCGAACAACCTTCTAATATGCAAAAGCATGCTTTTCTATGTTGGCGCAACTGTATATATGTTGATGTAACCGGGAAAGTGGAACCGTGGTTTTCGAGGTGAAACCAAAAGCGCTGTTGATACACCTGTAGATAACGGGGTCAGCGTGTTGGCAGATAACTGACAGCAGCTTGTGTGTGCGTGTGTGACGTGCATTATATTCCGTTCGGTGAAAATAGTTTTCGTGGCCTTATTTAGCCAGTGGTTTCATTTCTCTTTGATAACAGGTTTATATGTAAGAAATATCCAGCATTCAAGTATCTCACCTTTGATCTGTGACACCGATGCACTAGCAGTTCTGATGTGGCTAAACATCCCTCCCTCTTTCAGCGACTATTTTCTGATTTTAACTTTCAAATAAAGAAAAATATTAAATGAGGCTGCACGACATTCCAGCTGGCGATTTGCTCTGAGAAAAAAACCGAGTATAATATGAAGAGGAGGAAATTTAAGACAGAAAAACCCAAGCAGGTGCAAAAGTGTTGAATGATTGAATTATTCCTGACACTGCATCAATCAATAAAGATACCAGAGTATACATTTGCTTTGCCTTGCTCATTTTTTTCCTTGCTATTGTTTATTGTCGCGCATGTCGGTCATGATTCGAAAACCGTATCACGGTTACGAGCGTGCTGCTTTTATCTTCTCTTGTCTGTGGCTCAAACTCAATTTCAAGTTGACAGTTCGCCCCAGAATCAAATGTGCGAGTCCGTATTTATCAATCATTGTTCTTGGGTAAGTTGCCCAGTTTTGAAGATGTTTGTCTGCTTGAATAAAAGGAAGCTACAGAGTATACTTCTGGTGCTCAAAGCACCAAGACACTGCGTTTGATGTGGGTGGTGAGTGCAATGTGGTAGAACGAGGCAATTCTCACACAAACTCCTGTGTTTGATTTGGAGGTGATG